>NC_134826.1:39521610-39834776 GCF_004210375.1 Tachypleus tridentatus
CTGCTGAAATGCAAATGGCCTAGAGCAAAGTGCAGAACTGTGGATCGAAAGGTTCAAAGGTTATTTGTGGGTGTGTAATAAATGTGACATTCAGTCCTCTAATTTGTTCCAAAAGTCGGACAAAACTCATATGACAGCAAGTGTTCCTGCTTGACATCTCTACTTTTGACCAATAGTTCAGTTTTTATATTGTTGTACTTTACCGTTTAATCCTTGGACACATAAGGTTTGTTTGGGTGTTTGTTAAGTATTAAGCACAAAGCTACACAATGCGCTATCAGGGCTACCCCGGTTTTTAGCGGCGTGAGTCCTCAAATGTATCATTGTGCCACTGGAGGGCGACATATAAGATGCAAATTCAGGTTACAATTTCAATTCTATTTTAACTTATGCTCTTCTCTTAACTCAGAACAGTTAAATTGACAATATGTAATTACAACGAAGTTCGACAGATGGCAGGAAAGACGCTTCTTTAGAAGAGCTGAAAATCAGAATTTATTTTATTCAAAGAACATTTATTACATCCACATAGAACAGGAATTGGTGATTTGATATTTAAACAAAGAATATTCTAAAAAAAAATGTCAATTACGTGTGCCACCTATCGTCGACGATATTAAACGTACACGATTTAGGGTGACATATACAAATCAAATAAAGTTCGTTGTTATATCGATCTTTCTTCTGTGACTATTAGTCTCTTTGCTTGCTTCAAGTGAGACCCCAAAACTACAAAACATGGGCTGATGTGTTTCAAAAATTGAACGCTCAGGTTGTCAAGGTTTATACAGAGAAAATATGAGTACAGATTTAGAAACAACACTACATAAGATATTTGATTCTATTCAAATTGGTATGCTTTCGTCAAAGAAAATTTCTATTTTTATATCAGACAAAACAATACGAAAAACCCAATTTTTCTGATTTTTTTGTCATAAACTGAAAAACCTATTTTAATATCAATATATTCTTTTATTAAAAATTATGGATTTTTTTTCTTAGTGCAAAGATATAGAATGGGCCATTTTACACTCCGTCTTCTGCGTGGAATAGAATACAAGATTTTATAGCATTGTAAGGCCATAATCTTACTGCTGACTCAACGAGGGTCGAAATAATGTATCAAATTTAAAGGTTGTAATGAAATTATTTTGTAATTTGATAGGTAAACATAAATATGGGGATATTCATTTTTCCAAACATTTATTGGATAGTTGTTAAAAGGTGTATTATATGAAATCGATACATCCTTAAATCCGTTACAGACTTTAGCTGAAGTACATTTGGCAAAAGCGTTCCTATAAAATATGTTCGTATTTTGCGAATTTTTGAACGTTGTAAAGACAAAAGACACAAGGTACTTCATAGAAGCAAAATAACATGAATAGCAGAGAGTTTAAGTCAATAGTGGGTTCTAAAATTATACCAATCAACGCCCCTATCCGTCAAGCAAAAACTATGTTGCACAAGTCTATCCGACACCAAGAGCTATTGCAATGAAAGCTGGGTATATCTTTAAGTGATGCAAATAACATAAGAAACGATGATTTGAAGTTTGTGAACACTTACAGACTACCAGTTACACCTAGAAATTACCTTATTCCATAAGAAAAATTACCAGAGAAACTGAAATTACAATAGTCCATATTGTATATGACCAAATATATTTCTACTCCTTCAAAGAAAATATAATGAGCCTCCTTTAACGCACGTAGTCTTGGAAGTCATTGTTCACTTTCAGTCTGTGTGTATAAAGGATTGTCAATTGCATGGTCTAAGTACGACCTCATTGTCAATTACAGGAGCTTATCAAAATTAAACTGTGGTGTAAAACACTAGTACATAATTATGGTCATCATTATGGGCATGAACGACTATGAATGATGTAGTTTCAAGGGCAGCACGTTGTTCTTATAAAGTGTAATTAACCTTAGTATATAAAGCATAGAGACAATTATGATTTTTTTTAAAAATCACCCTTAGTTTGCTTTCACAGTCCTCAGTTTACAAACTTTAATTAACATAATTATGCTCTTCACGTGGAATAAACTCTGGTTAATTAGATAATCAAAATATTGTGACATTAAAATTGTTATGTTTGTCTAAACATGCTGTTGACATTATCACTACGTCATATCAGTTAATTTATTTAAACTACCTCATGAATAAAAGCAATGAATAAATATATGCCACTTTCTATACTGTCTTCCAAATTGAAAATCCCGATAATTAACTTATTTTTTTTCATTTCTAATTATTTTATTTATACATAACCACAATAGATGACGCTAAATTTCACCTACAGTTACAATTCTGTCTTGAAAAGGTAATTATGTAAAGTGAAGCAAGCAAACAAAAACACACACATAGTGTTCAGTATTATGTTTACAAAGCCATAAAAACGCATATTTTAACACAGACAATTATAAACGTAACTCTCAAATTAGAATCATTAAATATTTCAAGGTAAATATAGTTTTGGGTAAATAAAAAACACCTGAAAACCAAGTTTTCTTTTTATCGTAATTTTGTTCGCATTTTTTTTTTTGAGAATCATTAAAAGCAAGAAACGTAAATGGATAAAACCATGAAAAATATGAAATAACATCTTTCTCCTAAGACAGAATATTATTGGTCCGATACCACCTAGGAACCTAACCTATTTTTATATAACTTGTATTACTGCAACTGGAAAATGTGGCAACTCAGTAAACAACATTTCAAGAAATTTCTCATCTTTAGAACATTCATGATAAATGATCTCAAGACACAAGCTGGAGTGCCTAAATTATATTATGATCAACTTACAATAAAAATACCTTAATAAATCAACTTGAAAGCTATAACGGTTGCTGTCAAGTTTTTTTTTTTTTCATTTTCTGATTAAATAATCATACACTTAAAGGAGTTTAAAGCATTAACTAAACGTAACCAATATCTACTCCTCGTGCAAGTTTGCGAATTCTTTGAATAGACGTTCAGATAATATTTACAATATTTCTAAAGGTCATTCTTCCACTATATATCATAAACTATACCCACAGCTTTTGTTGCCGTGTCGATATGGATGGTCGACCTGACTCTTCAAAATTATCTTCACGTGAATTTCTACTCCGCTTGAACTCAGCAGCTCACTTTTTCTCTGTTCAAAATGCCGGAACAGCCTCTGAAAAATGTTGCTTTGAAGTCCTGGTGAATTTATTGCGATGTCTTTTCTTTTTAGCAAAATATTTGATCACGGAACGAAGTTCGATTTTCTTCATGAAGTTTAACTCTTTCCTTTAAAAATCACCAATACACAAAGCAACCTAGTTAACTTGTATGTGACGTGTTATGTACTTATAAAAAGGTTCAAACTTAATATTTATCAGAAAATAATCATACATTCCAGTCTGTTTTCGGGTCGAGCTACTAAGTTTTCGGACATCAACCCCGTATATCGATAGTAAAATCTGTCAAGCCTAACAGATGAAACCCGAAAACTGCTATAATGTTCCACATCTTTTATTTGGCTTCAGTTCTACGAAGGAAAAACGAATAGTTATAACACGTTTTAATTTTTTCAGGCGAATTTGGAACAGTGACAAGATTTGATTGCGAAGGAAATTACTGCTTGACCTTAATTCACAATTCACTTACATAATGTAGCTCATACAATAACAGTTGTTGTTCGTGAACTTGCGAATGATTGCAAATGAAAGCATGTAACATAGTTCATACCATAACAGTTACTGTTCATGAAATTTATAATAAGTACAATTAATGTATACAATATAATTCATAAGTGTTGTTGGTCGTAAAACTGTTAAGTAATTAGATTTCACTTATATAACCTATTTCATAACCTAACTGTTGTTGTTCACGATATTGATAGTATAAATGGCTCTTAGACCGTTATTGTTGTTCACGAAATTGCTAATATAAATGGTTCTTAGATCATTATTGTTGTTCATGAAATTGCTAATATAAATAGCTCTTAGGTCATTAATATGTATGTATTAATCCAGTCAGCCAAATGATTCTTGATACTATCGAAAGGCCTGTCGGTACTATGTATGGTAAACGTAGTGTGGTTAACATTAACCTGTGCTTACGCTTGAAAGTTCAAATAAAATACATAAGGTATGTTGCTTAGCCGTATATTTCCTAAAATACAAAAAGGCACAATGTTTAGTACGCTACCATTCCTTTTCAGTTATTATATTAATCGTAGGTGTAGATCTGCTCTTAGTACAGTTCAGACAACAGATCTTGTTTTTATTTTAATTCCACCACTGCGACAGCGTGGTTTATTACCAGTAGAGAGCATTACTTAGTGTACACTTGTAATGAATTTATTGATTAATTAATTATTTTGAATTAAACACAGAGCTATGCAATAAGTTATCTGTGCTCTGCCCACCACGGGTATCGAAACCCGGTTTTTAGTAGTGCGAGTTTGTGAACATACCGCTGTACCACTGGAGGACCAATTTGTAATGAAAATACAGTGTTTGTTTCATAGTTTCAAAGCCACTAAAACTGGTTGTTTATGGTTTTAGTAGAATCATGTGTTTTGTGTGTTTATGATTTTAGTAGAATCATGTGTTTTGTGTGTTTATGATTTTAGTAGAATCATGTGTTTTGTGTGTTTATGGTTTTAGTAAAATCATGTGTTTTGTGGCGTCATATTAATTTATATTTTAGTGTTCGAAAATCGCTTGCGCGAGATTTGTGCATACTTCTTTCAGGCACGTAACTTATTTATTGTTTCTTTGTTTATAATTAAACACAAATCAAAACAATGGCTTATCTTTGCTCTGCCCGCCATGGACATCGAAACCCGTTGCTAGTGTTGTAAGTTCGCAGACATACAACTGAACCACTGGGGGTTCTTATTTGTCGTGATTTCCGTGCATGGAGTGCATACATTTCAAGTATCCAGTATTCGAAGCGTATCTAGAACAAATCTTATGGCTTCTTCAAAATTCATTGCTTTGACTTTCCTGGGATGCTGTGGGGGAAAAAAAACCCTTGTACAACTGAAAGAATAATTTTTTTCCCTCAAGTTTATTACGGCTTAACAATGATATATTTCAGGAAACGCAAAGTGCTGAATGCCAGAAAAGCCCCAGGAGATACCCCAGCGCTTTTGTGGAAGCGCGTTATCCTGTTGAAGATATGCTATAATCATTTGACTTTTGTTATGTGACATACATACAACATCAAGCACAGCAACTAGACTTGTAATTCCACTGAGCTTCGGTATATACTAAACCAAAGCAAATACTTGTGCGTGAGGATGTAAGAGGTGAAGGTGTATATATGTTGTTCATTTTACAGCACAGTGTACGCATGAACGTGTATCTAATAGAATTAGAAGGGATATAGATTTCGTATAGCTACCATGAATTCATGCTGTTCATGGTTACAGTTAATATTGTCCATTTTATTTCAACTATATAAAATAAACAATAAGATTTACTCCCAAAAGTAACAGTAAAACGTGTATGAAAATATTTAATTGTATTAAGATCTTCAATTTTCAAGACATCACAAGTTAATTAAACACTGATACATAAAGCAATAAGTAATATACTTTATATACTTCAATAACCTTAATAACAGAATCCATCATGAAACCATTAATTTTTAGTTTACTTGTTGTTGTTTCGAATTAAACACAAAGCTACACAATGGGCTATCTATGCTCTGCCCACTATGAGTATCGAAACCCGGTTTTTAGCGTTGTAACTCCGCAGACATACCGCTGAGCCACTGGGGGGCGTTAGTTTACTCAGGAGAAATATATCCGAAAAAAAATTAAAATTTATTCTCTGATAATTATGCAGTTCCTTCTTGTGTTGATGTTTGAAGTTCATCGTTTCAAAATACCCTCAGTGACTCAGCGGTATGTCTGCGGACCTACAACACTAAAAACTGGTTTTCGATACCCGTGGTGAGCAAAGCACAGAAAACTCATTGTGTAGCTTTGCGCTTAATTCAAAACAACAACAACATCGTTTCATAATTTTCGAATCAGTTTATTCGAAATTACTGGCAATAAGAAACATACTGAGCTACGTATGTACATATATATATATATATATGTTTGTGATCAATATATATATATATATATATTAGTTATTTCAATGTTATAAATTCTTGTTCTCTTATTGTATTGAACTGAAGTTTTAATTACATAGTGATAAATATTTCCTTAAATACGTCTACTTCTAAGCAATCTTCTGGTTTGTCAGTAATTGGATGCAGGAAAATTGATTCGCGAAAGCCCCGAGAACGAGGTTTATTTCTTCTTTTCATCTGTAGCTATATTAAAATACAATAGCAACTGTTTTACATGCGTATTAGCGATGCTGGTTGTAGAAACTAAATTTGAAAGAAAATGATGACTTTTGAATTTACAGATGCAAATTAATTGTTTGTTTGTTTTTTTAATTTCGCACAAAGTTACTCGAGGGCTATCTGTGCTAGCCGTCCCTAATTTAGCAGTGTAAGACTAGAGGGAAGGTAGCTAGTCATCACCAGCCACCACCACCTCTTGGGCTACTCTTTTACCAACGAATAATGGGATTGACCGTCACATTATACCGCCCTCACGGCTGAAAGGGCGAGCATGTTTGGCGCGACGGGGATGAAAACCCGCGACCCTCAGATTACGAGTCGCATTCCTTAACACGCTTGGCCATGCCAGGCCAGCAAATTAATTTAAGGCTGCTTTGTCTTTAAACAAATTAGCCACAACTGTAAACTTTATTTACTCATGGATGTAAAACCTGCAGTTGGCTTTGTAGTGGGTGTGAATGAAATTCAAGAAAGATCATGCCTAATCCTTACAGATTATTGGATGGTCAGAACTCGAAGTTTTATGTCATGGATTTGATAATGTAAAAGACAAATGCATTAAAATTCTCGAAATTATAAATGTGAAAAACAAAACAGGAATGTTGTTTTCAGGAATCGTTGTGACGAAATTTTACTTAGCGCACACAATTTTATTACTTTGTTAATCGCAGGAACAAATCATTATTTTTTTCGTTCAACGGAGACATAAAATGTGACGTAAAAATAAAAATAAAAATTAACTAAATCATATTCTATAATATATATTTATCATATCTTGTTTGTTTGTTTTTGAATTTCTCGCAAAGCTACTCGAGAGCAATTTGCGCTAGCTCTCCGTAATTTTGCAGTATAAGATTGTAGGGAACTAAAATAAAGCTAGTTAAATCACATTTAGAAAAATCATGTCGCTTTTGTTTGTTTGTGGGGCCCGGCATGGCCTAGCGCGTAAGCCCTCGAGTAGCTTTGTGCGAAATTTCCAAAACAAACAAACAAACAATATTTCTGAGAATCCAAAAATTACTCACAAATTAATACATGTTATGACCGCCTTTATTTTTCAGAAGATCATTAATCCGCTTTGGCATCGAGTCCACGAGTTGACTGCAATCTTTATTAATTTTGAATCGCGGTACCACACCTCAGTTATGGCCTCAATTAGCTTATCTTTCGTGGTAAAGTCTTTTCCCCGAAGTCTTTCTTTACAAATCGCCCAAAGATTTTCAATAGGATTTAAGTTCGGAGAGTTTCCAGGCCAGTCCAGCATCTTTATTCGCGTTGTAGTCATAACATTCTTCACAAGCTTCGATGTGTGGCACGGAGCCAGATCTTGCTGAAAAATGCCAGTCCATCTGGAAATCTCTTTTTCAATTCTTGAACGATTCTTCTCTGCAAAACTTCGATGTACTGGGGTTTTTGCATCATACCTTCTACAATATGTAAGCCTCCGACGCCATAGTAGCTGAAAAAGCCCAAAAAACATCTTCTTCAAGGTATGTTTTACGAACTGATTGATGTGAGATTCTCGAAGTTTCTCACCTGGAGATTTGCGAACATGCAGACTTCTTTGACCCTTTACGAAGAAATGATCCTCGTCACTGAATAACACCTTTCTCCATTGTTCTTGCGTCCAGTTCTTGTATTTCAGACCCCATTGATACCGTTTTTTCTTCATTGAGTTGGTAAAATGTTGTTTTTGACTGGTCTCCTTGCCCTTCTAATGCAATTTCGAATGACGTAATATTTCTCAAAATCTCGTCATATATCCAAAAATAGATCGACCGTACTACAAAACACAGCTAATGACGCCGTTTGTGTGAAAAAATAACTATTAAAGGAAATCAGCGAGTCCAGCGAGCCTACAACGGCCGTCCATACTGAAAATATTGTAAAATGACCATTTGTTTCAATTAATTTGCACAAGGGTTATGTTTGCTTCAGTTTAATGTATATAACGGATATTGTTAAATGTGTATTGCGCAAGTCCCAACTGTTCTCTGAATTTGAAGATTCTCGAACGTAAGAATCAATAATGCGATTTCCAGTATTGTTGACAATTGAACTTTCGAGAAATTCGCCTAAACTTTTATAAGTCTATGTGCCAAGAGACAGTAAAGAATATTTTTTGGTCGCTACAGTTAGTATACTATAAGCCTCGGAAGCTATAATCGTGATTAACGCTTATTACTCGGAAAATACAGAACTTGAACAGTAACATTCATAGATTACAAACATTATAAACCGTTCAAGTTCAGTGAATGAACTTAGGACGTTAGAATGTTTACGAGGACTCAAAATACCTTCGATGCTATAGAGTCAGCTTGTAAGCGGTGTAAAGCCAGCCAAGAAAAGACAGCTAGTTAGCTTAAGCGAGATATAAGAGTATTAACTCAGAAATAATTATCTCGTAATGGACGTGGACCGACGATAAAATATTCGGTTCTAGACCAAACAGAAAACTCTGCAAATTTTGTAATTTGTAAAACTATTTACACAGATTAATATTTGTAATAACTATTTGTAGCAGTCATTATTATAAATTTTATTGTAGTATGTATCTTAATATATTGATATTTGCGTTACGAAAGAAAATTGTGTGTATCATAATTGTTGTAAAACATCATAAATTTGATGCATATTGATATTCAATTAACTTCTAAGTTCAAATTTCCGGTTACTTGAAATAGTAGTACGCTAACATACAGTCAGGTGAAAAAAGTTAGATATTTAATCTCAGTTTTAACAATACTGAGAGATTATAGGAATATAACTAAACAATTAAAACTGAAGAAAAGACTTTTCAAGATCTTCTGTAAACGTAATTCTACAAAAATGCATATTCTAACTGAGGAAAAAGTTAGGACACCCCCCACATTTATTCCCACTTAAAATGGCTCAACTCACACACAGGTGTATCACACCAGGTGCACATGATTAGAAGATCGTTACTCAGCATTTTGAATGGGGCTTGCTCTATTTATATCTCAGACATTTAGTTTGGTGTGCTCCTGACTGTTGAAGTGAGAGTGAGCACCATGGTGAGAGCAAAAGAGCTGTCTGAGGCCTTCAGAAAGAAAATTGTAGCAGCTTATGAGTCTGGTAAGGGATTTGAAAAGATCCCAAAGGATTTTGAAATTAGCCATTTCACTGTCCGGAAAATAGTCAACAAGTGGAGGGCTTTCAAAACAACTGCCAACATGCCCAGATCTGGACGTCCAAGCAAGTTCACTTCGAGAGCAGATCGCAATATGCTAAAAGAGGTCTCCAAACATCCTAACATGTCATCACGGGACCTACAGCAGGCTCTAGCTACTGTTGATGTGAAAGTGCATGCCTCTACAATCAGAAAGAGACTGCACAAGTTTAACTTGCATGGGAGGTGTGTAAGGAGGAAACCTTTGCTCTCTAAGAGAAACATCAAGGCCAGACTGAAGTTTGCCAGAGAGAATGTAGCCAAAGACCAGGACTTCTGGAATAATGTTCTTTGGACAGATGAGTCCGAAATTGAATTATTTGGACACCAGAACAGAGGACATGTTTGGCGTAATGTGGGGGTGTCCTAACTTTTCCTCAGTTAGAATATGCATGTTTGTAGAATTACATTTACAGAAGATCTTGAAAAGTCTTTTTTTCAGTTTTAATTGTTTAGTTATATTCCTATAATCTCTCAGTATTGTTAACATTGAGATTAAATATCTATATATTCAAAAATGTTACAAAAATACACAGGCTTTCATAGGGTGTCCTAACTTTTTGAAATGACTATACATAATCGAAGACTCGTCTTAGATAAATTATAATATGTAACGTGTGCATATATACATATATTATAATTATATTTTTAAAAATAAAAAATACATTTAAATGAAGTTAAACAAGTAAATAAAACCATCTATATACACACTTGTATTACAGTAATTAAAACATATAGAAAATATACAAAATCGTCATGAAAAATTCTAACTAAAATTAACATTCAGCATAACAATTAATAGTACAGTATGGCTATATTTCGAATAAATAACATCCTGTATCACTGTTTATTCAAAACTGCAGTAATTATATATTTGTACAAGTAATGGACAAGATTCAAATATTTTATATTAATTAAAACACTATTTTTAATTTTCACAAGGCTCTTTTACCGAGGGTATCGAAACCCGATTTAAAGACTTCAGACTTTCTACTGTGCCACAAAGAGACATTCTCGATGAAACATACGAATGAAGAGCTCATATTAAAGTCTGAGGAAACATTACATATCAGGAAATACAAGAACGACCCGAAATTAACACTGATTCTAAAGTATATTATCTTTATTCTCTACTGCAGTAAAAAATATACACCTTTTAAGCAATTTTATAAATAAAAGTACTGGCAATAAAATATTCTTTAATCATGACAAACACAATATATATTTGCTTAAGAACAGTGCATTTAAACAAAACACAGAGCTCAAAGTACTTAAGAAAAACTTCGTTTAAATTTAATCCAACACTGACAACATTCTTTCAGTGAAGAAAGACTGTCACTGTGCTGTTTTATTTCAAAGGATCATTTCATCAAAGCTGTATGAAAAATACTTAACATTCTGAACGGAAAATTCTTACTCCTAAAACATTTTGAGTAAATAAAACCAACAATCCTCACTTCTTGGAAAACATAAACAAGCAGACACAGCTGAGCATTCGTTGTAGTTCAACACAAGTCCCATTGTCATTCACTATCGACTGTTGGAGAGAAAAAATATCATACTGGGTTTTGAAGACAAAACAAAACATGTTCCAGCGTGGTTTACAGCTGCTCCATGCTTTTGCCACCATGCAAAAACTAAAACTGAGAACAGTGTGAAGAAATTGAAAAGGAAGGTTACAATACTCGCAAGTAGGGAATTTCAGTTCTTTGTCATAAAAGGGGTTTTATCTCCATGGGAAGAACACAGAAAAGATAGTTTCGTCAGGATAAGGACATCAATCTTTATACTTTTGTAATAGAGCCAAACACTACAGAAGACCCAGTAATACCATTTGTAGGCATTTCTGCACGTGGAGTTTTTCGATCCATCATCAGTGGATTCGATTGTTTATACACACATGTGTTATTGAAACAAGTTTCTCCATGCGCAAAAAATGCTTTGGAAAACCTGCAAATGATAGAGTCAGTATTTTTAACATTTGTTCTAACTTGTTTTTGTAGTGTTAGACAGTAGTAATCGAATGAGTAAATTAGTAATCAAAACGGAAGTAAGTTAAGCATATAAGCTTAGTAGTAGTTAGATGTCGCTTTAGGCACCGTATTTTTGAAACATGGCCTCCACGGACAGTAACTCATTTTCTAATGTATAGATATAATAATACAGTTATATTAAGAATTCAATGAGCTATCTGTGCTCTGCCCACCACGGGTATCGAAACCCGGTTTTGAGCGTTGTAAGTCTGCGGACTCACCGCTGAGCCACTGGGGGGCAATATTTTATGTTGTCTGTCGAATAGAGCATGCAGTTGAAATCTCAAGATGAAGGTACAGTCGTAAATACAATGAACAGAAGCTGTTGTGTGAACTCTTTGCTTCCATACTTACTGTGTAATTATTATTCAATATTACAAAACGTTGGTCAGCCCGGCATGGCCAAGCGTGTTAAGGCGTGCGATTCGTAATCTGAGAGTTGCGGGTTCGCATCCCCGTCGCGCCAAACATGCTCGCCCTTTCAGCCGTGGGGACGTTATAATGTGATTGTCAATCCCACTATTCGTTGGTAAAAGAGTAGCCCAAGAGTTGGCGGTGAGTGGTGATGACTAGCTGCCTTCCCTGTAGTCTTACACTGTTAAATTAGGGACGGCTAGCACAGATAGCCCTCGAGTAGCTTTGTGCGAAATTCAAAAAACAAACAAAAACAAAACGTTGACTACGTAAGGCAATGCAGCTATAACGTAGTACTTTTTATAGGTCTATATTTTCTCTCGTATGAACACTGCATGTAGATATTGCGATAATTTATCATAGTTCATAGCTCGTTATGCTGGCGACGCGTTATCTATTGATCGGTAGTTTGTGTGGCGTTACATCACGAGCACATTGATAATTTTGTCTTATGATCATAAAACTCGTGTTATTTACATTAATTGAGCAAGTATATATGTATGTATGTATAAAAAAGGAAACGAGATTCATTTTGTTCCCTTACCAAACCATTCTTTGTAAAACTTTTTCTTATTTAACCCATTTCATAGCATCACTGGCTACTCTTCAGTAAAAAAGTTTTATTACCAACAAAACAACAAAAGTCTTTTCCAAAAAGCTACAAATCTAAGTTTAAAATTGGTATAAAATAATACAATTTTATTTTTCATTATAATTTTCTTATTTATTTTTAATTTTTAAAGACTTTTAAAAAATCTCGGGTTACAAAATAAGTTATCTTATCATTAACGCTTCAAATCAAACTCGAATTAAATAGTATTTAAATTAATATCAACGTTAAAGTTACTGCAATGACATTAACTAAATTCTACAGACTACTAGAGTTTTTAAAAAACTCTCACTTCGTTGGATAACCTTAAAGTTTCTGTGGAGAGTATTCACAGTATACTTAAAGATACATATAAAATATGTGCCGCAAGAGGTTTTTAAAAAAGGAAGTTATTTTAAAAGGCATATATTTAGCTTCGTCTAATTGTTCGTCTCTGTTTGTGTGTGTTTGAAAAGGAAATCTCGAAAACTGCTATAGGCACCGGAGTTACACCAGTCTCGTTCAACTCCAGTAATGGATTTTCTAGAAAGCATAATTTTCAAATTATTTTGTGATTAAGTGTGTAAAGTGTTTAAAGGTAACATGATGTTTGGATGATTATTTTATCGTTTAGAACAAAAGTTATGTCACAGAAATTTTCTACCGGATTTTAAACAGCTGAGTGAAACAATATATATAACGTATAAGTATAGTGAAAATATTGTATGCCCTTGTAATGCTCCCCGCTCCTACAGCGGTATGCCTACGGATTTACAATGCTAAAATTAGGGGTTCGATTCCCCCTCGATGGGCTCAGCCGATAGCCCGGTGTGGCTTTGTTATAAGAAAACACACACAAACATGCCCTTGTAATAATTAAAGAAACCTATAAGTCGTGAGTGATGTTTATTATAAACTAAAAAATTTGGATTTTTTTTTGCAAGCATAACAAATCGCCAAAATTAAATATACACGTTACCTTGACGCAAAGTTATGTGTAAAATATTCCCCTTATTTCGAGACATTGATATTTAGTCTGATCTGAGAAATCTCAGATTAAAAGAATTGAAACCATTTTTCATAACACGTCATCATCCAGAGAAGACTGTTGATGGTGAATTTAACTGGGAGAAAATATCAATAGAATAAGGAAATAATTAAACATAAGAATATCGATTAATACCAGTTTTATATAAAAATAAATTGATAAAATTGTAAACAAGAAGTTAAAGAATGTTTTTGAAAATGTGAATGATTTGGGTGAAAAGGCAACCTCTAAACTTATATTGTTAGTTTTAATAACTCAAAAGTAAGAAGGAAGATAAGTTTGTACCATGGAAAAAAAAACAGAGTTCAGAAATTATGTAAGGTGAAAGGTTATTTTAGTTATCGCGTTAAATGTGAAATTAATGCCTTGATGTGTTCTAAATTGTGGAAAATTTTACGTTGGAAAAAGTTATAATTTGAGATTAAGTGTTAGTTTACATGAGCATAGTATTATAAATCCAGAAAATTTTCCCCTCTCAGTGAGCAATTTTAATTTTCGTAATACTAATTTTTAACGCATCGAATGAACTTTTTTTAAAGTTTTCCCTTTCGAAATTGTAGTAAAGAGAAAGAAGAATAGTATTTAAAAATATTTTACTTTAAACATTTCTTTAAATTTTAAATGAAATTAGAAGATGAGATATTTAACAAATAAAGATCCAGAGTTTTGATGTGTGTACTTTAGATATACCTTAAACATACTGGATACCTTCCTAAGGAAACTTCAAGGTTATTCAGCAAAGTAAGTAGGGAACTTTACAAACACGCTATTGTGGTTTTATCGTTAATGTTACAATATTTTAATGTTGATGTTAATTTAAAGATTTAATCAGGTTTGGGTTTGAAAAGCTAGTAAAGTTGTAAGTTATTTTGTAATGTGAAGTTTACAGAAATTGAAAAAACTAAAAAGTATAAAACAGTTAACTGAAAAATAAAACTTGTATTTCAAAAAAATGTTTAGATGTTTTCTGAATATTATATACTTTATATACAGGAGAAGTCTGTGGTACTACAAAACATTTGAAATAAACAAACACAGTTTGGTAAAGAAAGAACGGGTTCGAGTTTTCTTATGCATATTCATATTGAAACCACCTTAAATTACAGCATATATATATATACACTTGGGAAATTTGCAAGTACTGTAAGATAAAAATTTTATTCTTTGTCACATTTAAAAGGATGGCTCAAAAATTGTAAATAGAAAATTAAGTTATTTTCAAATTTAAAGAACTCTTTCCAAAATGTATTTGCAGTTAAAAGGTTTTGAACCTTTTGTACAATTTAATAAACTGTTTCTTACTGGTATTACAAAAACTACTAAAACATTATCAAGACGAAGATGATACACACTTAGAAATTCACACATGCTATTTTGTAAAAACTGGGCCATCATGAAGAAAGCGAATACAATAATACTTTTTCTTAGGTATGAGGAAATCTCTTAAATCTTCTTAGAAATGTTATAATCGTAAAACTTTTAGGCGATTTATAACCAACATTTATCACATTTAATATTATTTTACAGATGATTTACTGCTTCAGGGCTTTCTCTACAAGTATCACTAACCAACCAGTTGTTGCAAATTTCGTCATTGGTTACTCAACAATAAATGTACTTAGTATAAAGATTCTCATTTTGAATAAAATGATTTAGCATTAACACCATTCACAGCAGAGAAATGCTACACACGCGTTGAAACTGAATTCTAAATGTTGTATTCACAACTGATTCATACTTTAGCTACGTTAGTCTGTTTCTTTCTACGTGTAGCAAAAGATAAGTGTTTCACAGAAATGTTAGAAAAGTCATGAATGTAAAGTGATGTTTTTACGAACTTGATGAGACTGCTAAATGAGATGCTTCTCGTAAACTTAGGCACTTTTGATCTGAGCTATGTTACCAGCTGTGATATCTGATATAACTAACCAAAATGTTTCCAGGCAACTAATTAGAATCCCTTTTCATAACAAGCCTGAGACCAACATAATCGAGGCTGTTTTTAATTCATATCTGTTATGTTCTCCTACTTTCTATTATTATCATTACATCCATTTAAGACTCAAATATCTGATAAGATAAAATTACAGATCGTCAACAACGGAACTGCAAATTAAAAAGCTACATTCTATTTACATGTTTAGTAACAGCATATCATACTAATTCTAATTATTTAACTATTAGAGTTATTACTGTGTGAAAGATAAAAGCAGTTATTACTTGGTTATTTTCACTCTACTGCATCTGAACTGGACTATCTGAAGAATTAACACGTTGCTGTGTTTGTCTATTAATGTTTCACGTCTACACTTAAAAAGATTGAGAAACTTCCACTCCTCTTTGTGATTTCAAAGCAGCAAGCTTTCGAGTAAGTCGATTATTTACATTGCTAATCAGATTAGAGGCTGACAAGCTATTTAGCCAGCCACTTATTACGCACATTTAGGATCGCCGTTTACTACAAACGTTCTCCACAAACATATCCTCAAGAAAGAACTTATTTACTTCTTTGAACACAAGAAAGAACTTATTTACTTCTTTGAACAAAACATAGGTACTATTCTAGTGAGTACATAAAACTGGAATATTTTTGTCTATGAATACTTTATATATATATATATATATATATATATGAAACTTTTAAAATAAATTATTGTAGTTTTTATTGCATGAGGTCCAAGAGCTTGTGGCTGTGATACAAAGAATTATTGTAACCTTACAGGCCAGTTGACAACGTGTGTTGTAGCCTTCATAACCTGTACTATATCAAGAAGGATCTCATGGTATGGTAGGTTAATATAAGGCTATCCAAATGTAGAAATATAGTTTCATTTAATTCGTTAACTCATTTTTAGTACATTGAAATGGATCATTCTTTCAAGCATGTTTGTAAACAAGCCACTCTATCTGCACTAGTAAACATGTGGTAACTGTTAGGAATAAACCTAATATTTATTGATAATGTGATTTTGAAGAGAACAAAAACGTATTGTTTTTTATTTTATTTTTCATACGTTCCAAAACATCTTAAGGTGCTTATCACTGTTTCATGTAAATTATTATCACGTCATTTTCTCTAAAAGTTTATGCATAAATGGATGACGTTTCCCGAAATATTCCTATATGACTCCCGATGACCTTTATGATCTGGAAAATGATGTTAAAGGTCAAAAGTAAGATTGTAAATCTACCTACATGTTAATTCTTATTCCCTTTAGAGTTGGTTTAACATGGATTGTTCTTTTGGCATTTCATTCATGTTTTGGCTGGCCTATTACATGAAGGTCGTATTTAATTATGGTAGAAAATGGTGCACGCGCAAGTTAAATAAATAAAATCAATACAACCTTAAAACATGTCTGTTGTCGTTTTAATGAACTACTGTATACTTTTTAACGTTTTTGTTTAAGATTTTATTATATTTTAACTTTATGATTTCAACAGTCTCGTTGATATTCCATACATATGTCGGTGGTGTTAGATAACCCACTCTGTTTTGTATTATTTAATTGGTATTACAAGTGTTCAGATAACGCACTGTATGTTCCATCTCTTTAGAAGATGTCTAATTAACCAAAGTCTAACGTGTCTTGTCTGAACATCACAGTTTTTCTTTTGAGAGGGCGTGTTACAGTTCTTATTGTCACACGTTTTAAGTTAATAGTTTGTTTTGTGTGTGTGTGTTTTGTTTTGTTTTTTCAGGAGAGTGGTCTATTGTTGCTTATGTATGAGAAACTTCAAGTAAGATACAAAATATTTTGAGAGCTGATTTGGAAAAAAAAAATCTTCTTCAGCCTTTTACCGTAGTTATGTACAGAATTAATTAAGTAGTTATTTTCACGGCTTTGATAGTAAATGTCGCTGTCTTTCATTCTGGTAGTACGCCATCTAGTTTTATACAAATTAAAATCAGCGTGTATTCACTCTAGTGGATAGTTACTAAACAACATAAATAACTAAAGAAGAAATGTAGCTCTAAGTTTTTCTTTCTTCAGACACGCTACAAAACTAATCGATATGGTTTAGCTTGTCTAATGCTAAGCCTTTTTTTGACATTTGAAGGAAGGTGTGAACAGTAATTTAGAGTAGCATGAGATATACACTTGGATTCAAACATTTCGGTATGTGTGATTGTGTTGTGTTTTTACTCGTTTTGTTTTAGTTTTCAAGAAAGCGTCTAAACAGCGAAGTTCGTTTATACTGATAGAATAGCCCATGATTATGTTAGGCTGAAAATTGCATGGAGTTCACAAAAGTACAATAAAATCAGTTACGTTCCTCAAAATCACCAAACCTTTTTATAAAACTTCAACTTTCGTATTTGTATAAGCTTCGCTTGGTAGTGAGTTGCACAGCCTTATTTGAAAATGGAAAAAAAATATTTATTGATGTTACGCATGGAATGATAATAGTAGAAAATAAAATAAGGACACGAAATTAATTCATAAATTATAAGATTACTTTTGTGAACTTCTGTCTATAGTTAGTTCTTGCGTCAGTAAAAAAAAAAAGACAAATCATTGAATATAGCAATCGTTACGGTTTCCTGTGAATTTCGACCAATGTGATTCATTCATTTGGAAAAAACTGAAATTATTTGTGTTGTCTTGAAGTGCTAACATAATGTAAATATATCACCATCGAAGACAAAATATGTTTTTTTTCCCAATCGATTATTATGTTTGTAAATTTCATTAAAATTGAAAGATATAACCACAGAGACAATGGTTTTCGTATTTATCTCACGAAGGTTATAGGATGAAAATTACAGCCAGCCATGTCATGTCACAGTAGTTATATTTGATGCACGTGACAGCCCCTGAGGTTTTAGTCGAAAGCTACACATATGTTTTCCAACTACAGTTCTAATTTTACTATACGGTGACACATGCCATCACAGTCGATGTTTGCGTAGTACTGTGCGTTTTAAAGCACTTTCTAAACGGATTTTAGACAAATATAACAGATTAGAGAAATTATCCAAAGCAGTCTAAGTGGCATATTTTGTAGACTTATACATTTATTAAAATGAAGCATATTTGCCTAATGACAAGAATCTCTTTTACAAAATAAACAATAGATAATTAAGGATATTACATAATCCACCTTTTGTGCTAATGTATTAGATTAAATTAACTTAACTGTGTATATCTTACCTATTAATCTCAAGACAACTTTATGTTGATGTTGTTGAAGTAAAAAAAATTGGAAAGTCTATTTTGAAAAATAATTCGAAACTCCGAACAGGTGGTTAAATCACTCGACTCGTAACCAGAGTTGCGGGTTCGAATCCCCGTCACATCAAACAAGCTCGCCCTTTCAGCCATAGGGTCGTTATATTTTGACGTTCAATCCCTCTATTCGTTGGTAAAAGTGTAACCAAAATGTTGGCGGTGAGTAGTGATGAATAGCTGCTTTTCCTCTAGTCGTACACTGCTAAATTAGGGACGGATAGCGCAGATAACCCGCGTGTAGCTTTGCGCGAAATTCAAAACAAATCAAACCATTGTTTAACAGCGCTCATCTTAATAGTTCATTTAGGGTTGGTAAAAATAAAATTAGAAAATTCTAATTTCTTTTTGCTTAGAACAAGCAGAGAAAGATAGCAGTTGCAACCTGTGTCATTCTACTAACATTTCTTTCTTTTTATGAGTGATTGGATGAAACAGACTGACAGAAAATATCGAATGATTCTTATTAAAACAATAAAAAGGCTCTGCTTAAAGAGCTGGCGAATTTTTCGCAATGGTGATTTAAGCAATATTTTGCGACTTTTTAACGCATTTGTATTGGTCACCATAAAAAATAAACTTGTTTTAGAAAGACAGTTAAAAGGATTTGTACTAATATGTCTTGCGGTGGGACAGCGGTAATCCTAACTTACGACACTAATATTCGGTGTTTGGTTCCCGCGATGTGTACACAACAAATAGCCCAATGCAACTTTTCTCTAAAACAAACAATATTATTTCATTACAAAGACTGCAGTGGATAATACAATTAGAGCTGCTACAAAATAATACTTATTTTGTGATGCGAGTCTCCTACATTATTCAATTAATATAAATTGAAAAGTAAATAAAGGATACCTTGTATATGTCTTTTTTATCTTTGTTTTGTAATACATCAGAAATAGGTACAAGAAAATTATAAATTCATTTGTGCAGATACATATATAAGAAGTACAATATTTAAACGCTCTTCGACATAAACTATATTATATTGAACAAAAAATTTACGAAATACATCATTTCGCAGAAACGCATTAGCCATTTACATCACAAAATCAGTAATTATTTAGCCCAACCTATTCGCAAAATGGAACTGAGTATGATATCAATGTGCATATTCAATCTCGAGCGCTTTACTGGTTTTTAAAGTTATGACTAATGATAATTTTCAGCCTATGCTGTTTTACTTGGTTTAAGTGTGATACTAATACAGATTTTCAATCTGTATTGTTTTGACTGGTCTAGATGTGATTTGTTTTGAATTTCGCAGCAGCGGGTCGCGAATCTTGGACCCTCGGATCCACGGACTGGCGATCTAGCCACCAGATAAAGCCTGGTGCATTTTAGAAATGTAATACGTTTTCTTCGAGAGTATAATTCTAATGAATTTTGGGCTATTTGTGGACCGGTTATCAGCGTGCTGATCTGCAGTTCGAAAAGTTCAAGGTTCAAGCTACAATATATTGCTGAACACGCTCGACACTTTACGCCGTAGATCATTATAACATTCACATTCAGCCCTGCTTCTCTGTTAAAGGAAACACGCAGGTAGAGGATGTTGCTGATTGCTTGTCCACTTCTAAAAGTACCTCTAAATAATGGATGGCCAAGCTCTGACGTAGCCATTTAGCCCTTTGTCGCATGAGGTATTGTTTAGGTTTGAAACTACTATAAGTTTCCTGTTAATGCATTAAACATGTGTTTTTTCTTCACAGAAGCGTGAAGGTGTTTTTCTTGTACCAAATATTTTTTACACATGCAATAAGATAAAGCAAAAACCTTTTGGCTTTACTATAGTAATTGTCGCCTTTCCAAAATGAATTTTGTTTTGGGAAACTATGTTGGTTAATAATTTTTGACTGTCGGAAAAGGAAATGGTTTAATTATTTAGATAAAAAGAGTTAATTGAAGCAACATTTTCAGAAATCATTTATCTTTCTCAGACAGAGTTAAAGCTAGTATCGAAAAATTTATTTTAAGAATAATTAATTGTCGGTTATTAAGGTAACCTCTTCTCCTATTCATCATACTGGTAAAAGTTGTCGGGGTCGATTTTCTGCATTCCTACTCCTGTTAATTTCTCATACGTAAGTGACTGCACACCTTTAAAGTCAGATGGCCCATGTGAGGACCTTTGATAAATTTTATTTTAAAGCTGAGGACGTATGTTTAAAAAATGCAACACAAAGGTTGGGTAAGCAGAAAGTCCAATATATTCAATGAAGAGAAAACTGTATTTCTGAAGTTCACATAGTGGGGTTGTAAGTGCGTATATTCTTTTGAAACAACATGATTATTCGTTTTTTATCAGTTGATCACTTCAAGATTTAAGTATGTCACTGCTGTAAGTTTCGTCTTTGTTAAGTTTTTAAAATTCCTAACTCCAGTATAAAGAAATTCTTGTAACCCAGATTTTAAAGAAAATCAAGGAAGAAAGCTAAATTTGTTAGCTATTTCAATGTGCTTTAAAATGAAGAAAGGCCATGGATTTCGAATACGATGATTCAGGTTCACATGTAATTTCTGCGAAACACTTTCTAATATTTAGGGATCGTGGATGTGCCATAATGACGTCGTTCCAAACATACTATTTGGTCATATAGGCATAGACCAACAGGTAGATGCTGCTGACTATCTGTCTTCCCTATAGTCTACATGGGGATAACAAAGTTATATTAGAACGATTATGGATATGCAAATCATTAAATCACGTGACCATAGTAACCAATACAAAGCTGCGATGAAATGGAATATATTAAAATTGTATTTTGACATTGCTTAACATTTTCTAGGCAGTGTGACGTCACCAAAGATTGATAGTTTTTGAAAAGGGTATATAGTAATCCTTTTACGCAATACATTCATATACTCAAATCATAGAGATATGTTCAGGTCGGTAATATAACATTTGTAATTGGTACTTATAAAACTGAAAAATAAAGAAACATGGATCAATTTAAGGTGCTGAAAAAAAAAGACTATCTTCCAGATAGATGTTTTTAATTAAAAGCAAGAAATGGTGACGTGCTTTTAGACGTAACAGCTTTATGACAGATTATTTTGCAATGAAAAATATGCTATAAAACTATTTCTATATGAACGGCCGTGAAAACGATTACCACTGGACGTAACAACACCTATCGTAAATAAGAAAATAAACTCCCAAATCATTTTAATATAATATACTCAACCTTTGTATTAGTTGTAAATTTGGGATATTTATGTTTTTCCCAAAATTCTCAAACAAATATTTATGTTTTTCCCAAAATTCTTAAACAAATATTTATGTTTTTCCCAAAATTCTCAAACAAATGAAGAACTGATAACTAAAGAGACAAACACCTAAATTGCAACCAAACTCACCCACAACTATGTATAAGAAAACACTTAATGTTTTAAGCTGCAGTTACAATATTCAAAAAGTTTCAGGATAAAAAAATATAAAGTTCTATTCTGCAAAACGACTTATTAACATATTTTGAATTTCTCTTATCAGTGACACATACTATCCATAGTATTATCTGCTATTATTTAGAAAATATTATAAAGTGGTTACTGCACTGACCCGGCCTTGTCAGGTGATTAATCCCCGTTGCACTAAACATGCTCCCCCTTTCAGTGGTGAGGGCGTTATAATGTGACGGATATTCCCACTATTCGTTAGTAAAAGAGTAGCGCAAGAGTTTGCAGTAGATGGTGATGACTAGCCCTTCCGTCTAGTCTTACACTGTTAAATTAGGGACGGCTAGCGCAGATAGCCCTCGAGTAGTTTTGCGCGAAATTCAAAACAAACCAAAGTTACTGTACTTTTATGGGTAAAATATATTAACGCAAATCTTGCCTTCTAGCGTACAAGTTTCATTTGTACAAAAACCGTGAAGATTACAACACACAACTAGAAAAAGAACTACATTAGTTGATGGTGTACTGAGGTAGTTGATACACTGCTAGCCAAAATCTTGAGGCCAATGAACATAAAGAAAAAAATATGCATTTTGCGTTGTTAGACTCAACCATTTATTAGAGTAGAGCTTCGAAAGATGAAAATAAGTAAAGGGAAAATAAAAATAAAAACCTTTTTTAGCATTTAATAGGGAAAATGTGAACACTATGAAATTAGCCTAAATAATAGCTGGTCAACAGTTTAAGACCACACTAAAAAGAAGTCCTAAACAGGGTAGAAAATGCCCAACAAGAGGTCTCAGTCGTGAGTCGCATGGCCGTCATTGCAAATAACTGCAAACATTCGCTTTGGCATGGTCGATATAAGCGTTTGATAAAGGCTGGCTGGAATGTTTTCCAAGCGGTGAAGATGTCTTTGCTGTTTGGAATTGACGTCCATTTCTGTAGACTTCCCTTGCTATCCACCTCCAAACATTTTCAATTGGGTTCAGTTTGGGCAAATACGCTGGATGGTCTAAAAGAATCACGTTATTCGCCATGAAAAAGTCCTTTGTCCTGCTGACATTGTGGATTGCAATGTTGTCCTGATGAAAGATGCAGTCATTTCCACACAAGCGAGGGCTTTCAGTCAATAAAGATGCTCTCTGCAATATGCTATTGTAGCCAGCTGCTGTTTGACGCCTTGTATAACCTGAAGCTTCATTGTTCCATGGAAAGAGAAAGCACCTCAGATCATGATGGAACCTCCTCCACTGTGTCGTGTAGAAAATGTCTCCGATGGGATATCCTTATCGTTCCAGCAACACTGGAAGCCATTTGGACCATTCAGGTTAATTTTTTCTCATGAAAGAACAAAATCTTCGTCCACTCTTCTATGTCTCATGTTTGATGCTTCTTAGCAAAGTTTAACTCAGCTGTTTCGTGGTGTGGAAGGAGACGTGGTCTTTAAAGACGTTTATGGTTTTTAAAGCCTTTCTCTCGTAGATACCGTCTTATTTTTCTTGCGCTGCATTCTGCGTCCGTAAGAACCTTAATCTGGTTCGACGATCGGCTGGTGTCTTGCCGAACAACACTTCGAATCCTTCTGCTCAACGCTGGCGAAATTTTCTTGGACCGACCACTTGAAATTCTCGTTCCGTATCCCTCAGGGTCTTTTATGAAATTTGCAACAGAGTTTTAGTACGCCCAATCTCACCAACGATGGCATGTTGAGAGAAACCTTGCTTTTGCAGCTCGACAATTCTGCCACGTTCAAACTCTGTCAACTTTTTAGCCTTTGTTATGTTTTTACCCAATGTCAGTGGGAGATGTTGACAACACTTATGCTTGAATGCAAATAACTAAATTTCGTTACGTGTTTACCGATTAACGCTTCGTTTCAGTATGGTCTTTAACTTTTGACTAGCTAGTATTTAGGCTAATTTCCTAGTGTTCACATTTTCCCTAATAAATGCTAAAAACGTTTTTTTTATTTTCCCTTTTCTTATTTTCATCTTTCGAAGCTCTACTCAAATAAGTGGTTGAGTCTAACAACGCAAAATGCATATTTTTTCTTTATGTTCATTGGTTTTAAGATTTTGGTCAGCAGTGTATTTAAAATAATTCTTGTAGTTTTCAGTGTACTCAGATAGTTGGTATTAAAAAGAACGATAGTAGTTCACAGTTTAATGAGGTAGTTGACATTTCTAATATCATCTCTGATGAGAAAATCATTGTTAGATTTACAAAAAATACATCAATATCAGCTCGTGTTTTTTCAATGTTAATTCAGCAAAAAAAAGATAAATGTGGTAAAACTAATTACCTTATTAAAGTTTCATCAGCACGTTAAAGAGACTTAGCTTGTGAAAATATAATTTTCAGATTTTCTGTTATTGTCTTCTTCTATTATTAGGTTTTAAAGTGAACTAAGTTAATAACAAAAGCTACTTGGAAACAAACTTTCTATTACCTGGGGCCCGGCAAGGTCAAGTAGTTAAGGCTCTCGACTCGTATTCCGAGGATCGCGGGTTCGAATCCCCGTCACATCAAACATGCTCGCTCTTTCAACCGTGGGGGCGTTATAATGTTACGGTCAATCCCACTATCTGTTGGTTAAAAAGTAGCCCAACAGTTGGCGGTGGGAAGTGATGACTAGTTGCCTTACTCTCTTGTCTCACACTACTAAATTGGGGACGGCTAGCGTAGATAGCCCTCGTGTAGCTTTGCGCAGAATAAAAAACAAATAAAATACTCTTTCCCGATTACTCAGTGGCAAATTTTTGAACTCACAGTACTAAAACTTGAATTTTGATTTCGCGCGATGGAAAGAAAGAAGATAAATGCAGTGTAATTTTGGAATGAAAATTATTAACATCAGTCAAATTACTTAATTAATTTCTTTATATGAAGGCATTTATCTTTTGCGGTTGTTGATTTGTGAATTTTAATTTGAAAATTTTGAAGTATTTCAGGGAATGCATTATGATTAAAGCACCATATACAGTATTTTCCGACGTCAAAGACGCCATTTTTGTCACCAAAATAAGTCTCAAAAATTTACCGTGTGTCTTCCAGGCCGAAGGTTACGTTGCTCAGAGGCCTAAACCTAATAGTGGACTCTAGAGGAAGGGTTTCGACGCTAGATAGTAATCAAAGCCCTTCTATATAACCTAAAATGAAATATATAAGTTAATTAGTATTAAATAACAAATAAATAAACAAGATGATCATAAATGATCAAAAAATTAATTGTCGCTTTTACAGCAGACTAAGGTAAACTAGTCGATGGTCTAATTGGTCTGTTTTCCATCAAATAATAATATTGATATAAAGACAACATTATAAGAACATATGAAAAGTAAAATTGCGGAAACGCTTCCTGGTAATGGCAGCAATTTACAAAATATCATATGTTTGTTTTGGTTTCGTTCAGACTATTCTGTTTCGTTGTTGTGTAACAATTTCAAACACAGACCTGTTCTCGATAGGAGTTCTCTGCAACAATTCAGCTGGATCAGATTATTGTAATACAGTCCATATTATAACTGGTACAAAAAAGGCACTCTTAGAATATGCTTAGAATAATGTTATTACTGGTAATAATACAGATATCCAAGTGGTAGTATGTGCCTGGGTTTTGAATAACTTTGGTATTAACTGGAATGTCATATTTTGTTACTAGTTTTTGCCAAATGTTTGTTATTTTTCTGCTAATGTCGGGAATATATGGTATACAGCAGTATATGGTTTCGTGATTTTTTTAATTCGTGGGACATATTTACTTTTGTTGCTTGATTTTGCTTTCTGTCTAGGTGTATGCGTATAATGTTTTTTACGGCTTGTGGAGGAAACTTATTGATGCTGATGAAGTATTGTTTTATTTTGTCTAACTCGTCGTTAATTTTATCTGGTGAGCATAGTTTTATGGCTGTGTTTATTTGGTTTCGTAGTAAGTTGAGTTTTTGTTTTGTTTCATATGCTGAGTTTCTAGGAATGTATAGTCAAGTATGGGCGATTTTTCAGTAGATTCCTGTTTTAAATTGTGTATCTGTTCTTGTAATTTTGAGGTTAAGAAATGATATTTGATTGCTTGTGAAGTCAATGTTGGGATGTATAATGTGATTGAAAAAATTAAGTGTGTGTTCTGTAGATGTGAATCCCGCAATCGTGTTGTCTACATATCTGTACCAAGTTTTAACAAACTACAAAACCTTAAACTGCTGCATGTCACATGTTCCCGACATCAGCTAAAAAATAATCAACATTTGGAAAACTTATGACAAAACACACCATGCCAGTAAAGACCAAATTTATTCAAATCCAGGTACAAAACTAAAGTTCATACTGTGTAAAAACTACACTGACAAACACAGCACTAACATAATTTATAAAATACAATGCCAACTGCCACGACTTCCATGTTAGAGAAACAAGTATAAAAATGGAAACTAGATTCAAAGAACAACAAAAAAAACACATTCATATGCTTTTGAACACTGCTAATCAAATAAACACAGCATAACCATGGAAAACACCCAGATATTAAGTTGGGAAACAGATATAAACAAACATAAAATCAAAGAAGCCCTACTTATACATTAACTGAAACCAAAATTGAACCAATATAAAGAAACAACACCTTTAGACCTATACTGATTAATAACCTAACATCCAACTGCAACGCCACCTACAATCCCCTACTCGTTTATACTCTCGTCCCTAAGACATGTGTCCGGCAACGGTCAGTTGGAAACTTTCTTTGGTAACCTGAAGATGGCTTAGAAAGGTCGAAATGTTGTTCTCTGCTTATCAATAAAAGTGTTAATACCCATACCAGCCGTTCTGAGATATACAGATATATCATGCCTTAAGAGTAATTTGTCAATCAATGAATCCAATTCTCTGTAACAAACTGACTAAAAAAATAATATCATAAATCAATACATAAAAACACTAAAACTTATTATGATAAGAATGCATTGATTCCTCAGTTGGCCTCATTTGTTTTCAACGTTATTTAGAGTAGCAACCACGATAATTTCTGAGACATTTTCATAGCAAGGCCACCTGGTGGTACCCTGGTAGTCAGTAAACTACTGAGTACAGTAAAATGAAATGATAATTTCCTGCATAGTGATAAGTCTGGTTGCGCAATAAAAAAGAAACCTGTGTTTCGTAACAAATAGACTTCAAATATTTTTCCAAAACGTCTTGACAGGTGTTATTGTGGTCACAAGTAACAGAGATACATTACAAAGTGTAATGTCTCCCACTAGTACAGTGGTAAGTTTACGACTATATAACACTAAAATCAGGGGTTTGATTCCCCTCGGTTGGCTCAGTAGATAGCGCGATGTGGATTTGTCATAAGAAAACTGTAACAATCTTTCATAAAGAAACTTTATGTTGTGTTTTTGTTGTATCGACAAACATAGACGTTAAAATAATTGGCGTTATTGCTATAACGACACCACGTGCTTTCCGTAAAAGCATGCAGTTATTAGGAATGTAACAGAACAATCGAGCTGTATATTTATTTATTTACTAGTATAATGCCGCAAAACAGTTGTGATCAAATTAGTTTTAATTTCAATATTACTTCTTTAAATAAGAAATTTCTAGAATACTAATTAAATATTCTGATCACAGACACCGAAGTATGCTAAGTCCACTTGTCTTAGGCCTAAAGTTAGTAAGCCTTTATTAAGTACAGCTTATATTCGATAAAGTGATAACAGTGTAGCTTGTGTACGTTTGGTGTTTTGTTAGTTTAGTAAGGATTAAATTTTTACTTAACATTACAGGTAAATAAACTTACAATATTAGTATAAGAATTAACGCTAGAGCTTTTTAAAACCTTTGAAAAGCTTTTATATGTTATTGTACTAAATGGCTACTAAAGTATATTTACGTCCATCGAAAGAAGTGCGTGAGCATGCGCATTTTCAAGATAGATAAAACTGAGTATTATAATAATATATGTATATACATATTGTAAACACGTTGTTTAAGTTATATATGGTTTTCAACTGAACTGTCGGCTAACTGATCACCAGGAAGTATCACTGTGTCGCTCCTATATCATGAAACATAGAATCTGCGAGAAATGATCGTGACCAAATAGAGATGTACTTAAGAGTCACTTGGGAAAATATTCACAAGAGCTGTTACTCACAGCCAAAATCTTCTCAGAACGTATAGTAGTAAATACGTATAGAATGTATTAATAAAATCAGCAGAATTTGGTTTTAAATTTCGTGTTTACATGAAAGTACTTAGACTTGTGAGATACTACTCCACGACGACTTGAAGTGTACTAAACTAAATTTGCTTGGGTTTATCTAGAGTAGTGATTCATAAACATAGTTCAGAAGTGATTCACGTTGGACATTCGACATTTGCAAAGTGTAATCTCATGAAGTTTGCTGAAATGTAATTTGAGAGTTAAATCTGTCTTTGTAAAAATGCATTATCAAGACAAGTTAACCTGAAGATCGCCTAAGAAGGTCGAAATGTTGTTATGTACTTTATTTAATTAAGGTGCTAATACCCATACCAGCCGTCTTGAAAATACATTTTTACTTCAAATAAATATTAACTATATATCATCACGAATCAGGAGTTCCAGACACTGTTCTCTAAGCAGTAGAATATAAAACGATACAAAGTCTATGAGTCTTCTTTGATGAAGAAAATAATGAATTTCGGAACGAAGTAATATAAGCACTTTTATGTAGCTTAATTATGAAAAAATTAATATATGACCTTACAAGTCGTTTTAAAAGTATAAAGTTAACTGCTACGTGAATACAAGAATTTTTTTGTAGTTCATTATAATCAACTGTGGGAAGTAAATATTTTGTTTTACCTTTCATTATTTTTAGTTAACTAATTACATATGATGACGTCAATATGTATAAGGTTCTTGATTATATATTTATCCATATCGTTTCGTTTTATGAGGTTCTTAATTGCACATTTATGTTCATCGTTTCTTTGTCCTTTGGAGCTGTCGCATAGCAGGACTTAATATCGCATTAAAAGTGACACTTGAGCATGCGGAAGGCTGGTAAATGACCACTGCTAAACGAAATTATTCTCATACGATGTGCTTTATTCAGAACAAGCTGTGATCAGTAATGGATCTTCATTATACGAAATTCCTACTCTGAATATTTAGAATAAATTTGGATCATTACGTGAAATAGGAATGAATAATTTGGCAATAGATGAGACAGTCTTTTTTGACTGAGGTGACAAAACTGCACATTTAGTGAGAAATGTTTGATGTAGAGACGATATATTTGAAAGTCTTTGAAATAAATATGTTCCGTCTAGATCTTTAGGCTGAAGAATATTCGCATATTGGCATGTTGAAAATATTATTATTTTGAGTAGTGAGATGTAAATTGGTACTGTCAGGGTATTTTCATATCTGTGTCGACTTACAACACTCTTTCTGTACGCAGTTAGCACAAATAATCAAAATTATATTTTCTTTAACTAAACAGAACTATCAGCACACATGATAAACTATCAGGTTAGAGATTCCTAGGGCTCAGGATCAGCTGTTTGTCATTTTTAACAAAAGACCAGAAAAAAGGTAGATGAACAGCAGTACCTACCACTACAAGGATTTTCGCCCTATGAACAGATCAACGGAGATGACTGTCACTTTTATAATCCACCCACGGTTGAAAATATGGTTCGGCGATATCACGTTCCCAACCTTCGGTATTTTGACCCGCAGTCCGGTACTGGCTATTTAGCCACGTTCGACTCGTTAACACACCGACCTTAATCTTTAAACACAAATTTGGAAAACGTGTTTTGATTATAGAACTTTATAAATCAACAAAGAAGTCGAGACTTAAAACTTAGGTTCTTTGTGTTAAAGTTGCAATGTTGTGCTTGCTTTACAACTCTTAAGACATTAAGTTCTGCACAGGTGTAAAGCTCTTTGGACTAAAATAGCCAGTAATGTGCTAGTTTTATCATTCTAGTAAAGTTACATTACACGTGTAAAAGATTGTGTTAAAGCGTGCAATTTGAAGTTACTTTTACCAATACCCCCCACAGAGAAGCAAGTTTCTTTGTTAAAATGTGTTACGATATGTACATACAGGTAAATATATTTGTGTGTTAAAAATGTGTTTCCAGGATACTCTTTAAGTTTTTATAATTATGTTCAATATTTCTAAAATCCTGAGCAATCTAGTTTTTGTTTGTTTCTTTCTCATTAAGTACAATGCTACACGATAAGCTATCTGTGCTCTTCCCACTGTAGGTATTGAAAGCTGGTTTCTAGCGTTGTAAGTCCGCAGACATTCTGCTGTGCCACTGGGGGGCGTGCCACCTTGAGATGTATCTTGAATTAATAGCGGCCCGGCATTGCCAGGTGGTTAAGGGACTCGACTCGTAATCCGAGGGTCGCGGGTTCGAATCCCAGTCACACCAAGCATGCTCGCCCTTTCAACCGTGGGGACATTATAATATAACAGTCAATCCCAGTATTCGCTGGTAAAAGAGTAGCCCAAGAGTTGGCCGTGGGTGGTGATAACTAGCTGCCTTCCCTCTAGTCTTACACTACTAAAATAGGTACGACTATCAAGTTAGGTCTCGTGTAGTTTTTCGCGAAATTTAAAGCAAACCAAATCGATTGAATTAATAATAATAAATAGCATCAGAAGAAATTTTAATTATAATATCAAAGCTTGAAGTGGTTTTTCTTAATTTTACTTACGATTTAGTTCATGTATTAAGTGGTTATAGGAAAAAATATTATAAAGTTATGTTTAAAATTATACGACAATTATAACTCAACGTTGTCCCATCTAATCTATAAATTTAATTTTATAACTAGTGTTATTTTATTCATAAGTTTATAATAAACACTTCAAAAACATTTAGTTACTGAATCATAAAAAAATCTGTTTCGCCCTGTAATTTAGATATATATATATATGTAGATACCACTAGACAATGAAGTGCATATTTTAATATGTTTAACATACTTTTATTTTTAAATCCCTTTACATTTAAGTCAAGTCAGAATAAAATATGGTTAAATTTGTAAAAATGTTACTATGGTAACGTTACTTTTTAATGGGCTTTATAAAAAAGGAGAATCCAATTATTTATAGATTTGAAGTCTGAATGAAAAATGTGTTGCCTTTTATTAAAGGAATTACGGTTTAGCAGTATAGAAAATAAAGGTTTGGGGTAACTAAAAATCTCATGATTATCTGACATAAAACGTGTCCTTGATGAGTTTTAATTAAACATTAAATAAAAAAAAATCCTCAGTAGCCTCGGGTTAAAATTATTTTGGGCAGGATTAGACTAAGTTAATCAATGTGTCCTTTTTTTGCCCTACTTTTTATTTGCTGTATTTTGTGTCTCAGTAATACTATGCGTGAGGAGCGCGTATATCCGATCAAATGTTATTATTCAACCAGCCTACCCTCAAATTGAAATCCTTTTAGGCAGGATTAGTATATATTAATATATAAGACCTTGGGCGTGATTAAACATGTCAATCGACAGAGTTTGATCTTCCGAGTCCAAAACTGTAATAAATCTCAAATCGATCAAGAAATGACAGAGCTTTGAGATAAAAGTTCCTACTTGAAGAAAACAACAATTTAGATTCGTTCTCCGAGCCATTATGCCGCTGCTTAAAATAGAAATAAGGTTATTGTGCCTCGTTTGTTATCAAGTAATATAATTTTTATCTTGCGTTAAAATATCTGTTATATGTTATCTAGTTTTTATTAAAATAGTTAAGACATTGTATAACACAATAAACACATCTTCTGCACTAAAAAAAATCGATTATTCTCCTTTGAGTATTAGAAAGGAAAATATTAGTTTCCAATTAAAGCTGTGATTAAAAATAGATAAAAGTAACACGCTCATTTGTACCGATTCTCTTTAGGAAGTAAGACTTATAAAACCAAGATGCAGAGTCTAAGAATCTGTCTATGTAAGAGACAGACGACGGTATCGAAATTACCTCTTTGGAGATTCTCGAATAGAAAATATTTTTGTATTCACACAATAACTTGTGAAGATACTAGATGTTAAAGCGCCAGTAAACTTACTGCACTGAATTAGTACATAGAAAATGATAAAACCTTAAACTAAACATCTGAAACTATATCCACTTCCTTTTCGTAGAATTCAAACTCCTTATAAAAGGATGCTGTTCTTAAACCAGCTGTAAATAAGTTATAATTAACAGATTATCACTAAACATCTTATTACCATAACAGTCAATTATATTTAATTTCAAAATACAGAAACGACTGTATAATGGACTGCCTATAATCTCACAATCTAAACGTATTTGAGACTACTTATGGTTGACAATACACGTTTTCTAATAATACGGTTTAATAACGATGAAAATCTGTGTTTCCTATAGCCATACATTTAGAATCGACCAATCGCTATGAAACTGGATATTTAAGACTTATAAATCGTGACATTTAAAAACATAGCTAACATTTTACAATGTGTTACAATAGTTACAATTATTTAAACGAAAAGTGAAAAATATTAATAAATTATACTGACCAGTAAATAATAGTTATTTCTAAGATAATCATATTTGAAGTTAAACCTAGAATGGAATGTTTCAGAATGTTTTTGAAAAAAATATTGTTATGTTTCATTAGACAAAGCAATAGTTAATTATAAAAAAAGAAAAAAAAAAATAGAGATGTTTCCCAAGATAATCTCTAAAGATGCATTTACAATGAAATATTTAAATGACCCCTGAAATAAAATGATTCGGAAATTATTCGTAAAAATGTAGTTCAAAAAAGAAAAGATTAAATGGAAAAGTACTTTTAGCATAATAATATTTACTAGATTGGCTAATTCAACTAACCCTGGTATATTCGAGATAAATAATTCCTGGATACGCTCGAGTTTGTACTAGATAGGAATACGTGATATTTGATGTTGTTTTTAAATTTCGCGCAAAGCTACACGAGGGCTATCTGCGCTAGCCGTCACTAATTTAGCAGTGCAAGACTAGAGAGAAGGCAACTAGTTATCACCACCCACAGCCAACTCTTGAATTACTCTTCTACCAACAAATAGTGGGATTGATTGTAACATTATAGCGCCCACACAGCTTATAGGGCAAGCATGTTAGGTGTGACGGGATTCAAACCTGCGACCTTCAGATTACAAGTAGAGTGCCTTAACCACCTGGCCATGCCGGGCCTACGTGATATTTCAAATTGAACCTTGACTAAAGCTGGAATATTGAAAACTGGTTGTAAACGTGACACCGATATACAGCGAGGACGTTTTATGTGAGGACTGATGAATTTCATCAGTGAACGCTTGTTACGGATGCCCCAGAAATCTCAAAGTAAATAAAAATAGTAGGCAATTTTCTACAGACGTCCTGACCATGTTATCCTTTTCACAGTACGTAATTAAACATTAAGTCCTTTCTTTATTACAGGGTTAAATCCGCTAAGCTTTATTATTACGATACCTGCAGCGCCAAGTAAGCCTAAGTGGCATGACTCATGAACAAAAAATAAAATATAGGAGAAAGAAATAGAAAGAAGAAAAACGAAAAGAAACAAAAGAGAAAAGTACAGGGAAGGAAAAAAGAATCTCAAAAATAAAACACTTATTGCATAAAAATATGTTATTAAAATATGGTAATTGATTAAAAAACATGAAATATACACGCTTGAAAAAATGAATAAAAATAAAATTCTGTTGCCTTTTACTTCATTGTCAGGTGAAACTGTTTCCTGTTTATGTGTTGTTTATCAGATAAAGATGTTTTTTGTTCCCTTTTCTGTTCTCCAATTTCTGAGAAATAGTGCGGACGTAAAATAAAATATCACCTGATTTTGTATATTGATACCACATATGTTGGTATGTGAATCTAACCCTCATATGATGTTACATTGTGGCCACCACAAACTTGTGAAGTATAAAAAACATGTAACTTTTAATCATGATTTCATTTACATAGAAGTTAGTTTGTTTTTAAATGTCACGCAAAGCTACTCAAGGAATATCTGCGTTATCCGTCCCTAATTTAGAAGTGTAAAACTAGAGAGGAGGCAGCTAGTCATCACCACCCACCGCCAACGTTTGAGCTACTCTTTACCAACGAATAGTTGGATTGAGTGTAACATTATAACGCCCTCACTACTGAAAGGGCTAGCATGTTTGGTGCGATGGGGATTCGAACCGGCGACCCTCGGATTACGACTCTACCGCCTTGACCCACCTAGCAATGCCGGACCGATCCCAGACGAGAATCCCGTTTCTGAATAAATAGAAAAGTTGGAGTTAGCTCTGTTTCAAAAGTATTTAAGTTTTTGTTTTCACAAACAAGTCCACAGGTGAATAGTTTCTTTGAATTGTTTAACGCGCTGTTCCAACTCCAGTTAATGACTAATTGCTGAACTTTCACTACACATTTCTATATTTTTGATATTTCTATAAATAAATTGTGCTTAGAACTCTCGCTTTCGATTTGAATCTAATAATGAAGACGAAGTAAAATTATTTTTAAAACTAAAATATATAAATATAAAACTTTGGCTGCTACGAGAGGCACCACCACTGAACGAATAAAGGAACCTTGCAGAAAATTGTGTTTGACGTAAAAAAAAAGTGATATATATATGTGTGTGTATGTGTGTTAAAATAGAGGGAAATTTCATAAACTAACAAAAGGGATGGAAAGAAAACAATGGTCGTTTAAACTTAACAAGAAAAAACTGTGAAGTAGTTAATTTTAATAAGAGCAATTTTTCAAGTAACTTTCTAATCGAGAGAACAAGGAATTTTAAGTCGTACTTTTTGTCACTGCTATACCCTAAGCAAGGAATTTTAAGTCAGTTTATTTCACTGCTATACCTCAAAAAAAGGAATTTTAAGTCTGTTTTTTTTCACTGCTGTACCCTAAGCAAGGAATTCTAAATCTCAGTATTTTCACAGCTGTATCTTCAACAAGGATTTCTAAATCTTAGTATCTTAGTATTTTCACAGCTGTATCTTCAACAAGGAATTTTATGTTGTGGTTTTTGTCACTGCTATTCCCTAAGCAAGGAATTTTAAGTCAGTTTTATCACTGCTGTACTCTGAACAAGAATTTCTAAAGCTTAGTATTTTCACAGCTGTATCTTCAACAAGGAATTTTAAGTCAGTTTCTTCACTGCTATTCCCTGAGCAAGGAATTTTAAGTCAGTATCATCAGTGCTGTACCATGAACAAGGAATTTTAAGTCAGTTTCTTCACTGCTATACCTTAAACAAATAATTTTTAGTCTTAGTTCTTTTTTCACTGCTGTACCCTAAACAAATAATTTTAAGTCTTAGTTCTTTTTCACTGCTGTACCTTAAACAAGGAATTTTTTAGTCTTAGTTTTTTTCACTGCAGTGCTCTAAAGGAGGGGTTAAAGAATTAAAACGACACTCACACAGTAATTAAAATATTATTATGTAATAGTCATGGAGTTCGGAAAACATGGATGATTTTTAAACACAAAAATTATGGACATTGATTTGATTATTAAACATAAAAATCATTGTGTCAAACATTTTCTCAGTATTCTCAAAACTGAACAATTTAAACATTTCTACGAGAGATGCTGCCAACGTTTTATCGTTTGCTGAATTAAGTTTTATAACTCATAAACAAATGTTTTTGATTAAATTCTAAGTAAAAAACATCAGTTCTTGAGTGAGAGGTTTTCCACTTTATTTGCCTGAAGCTAGTAGACTTATGCAAGAGCTTTTATTGAGGAGAGCGACATTTTAGATATAAAATTGAAGAAAAAAAAGAGGCTCTTGCCTGGAGGTGAATTTTCAAATTTAATTGATTAAAAAGAACTACTTAAAACTCAGTTGACCTAGACTCATGCTCTCTATAGGAAACTACTTAAATATTTTATTTAAAAAAACTAAATAAGAAATTTTTTCAAACGCTTTTTTTATAGGTAACCACCTCGACATACCAGGTGAATTGACTTTAGAAAAATAATGTCGTTTATTAAATTAAGCATGCGTGAATAATTACAGTACTACTTGAATCTCTGTCTTCTGTAGCAACTTTATGCTGCAATACAACAGTTGGACAATTACACATTTTTATACATATTCTTAGTCTAAAATACAGCATCATAGTTACTGGGATAAAACGATAACTAAATGAAAAATACAGTTAATTTTCAAAATTATTACCTAACCATTTATAAATAATCAGATATTTTTCCTCACAGTGTCGCTACAGTCGATATCGTCGTGTGCTGTTGTGCTCTACCTGAAGGCTGTGCATCTTGACAATAGCTTTTCAAGCGTAATTTCCACTGCAAAAATCTTCGCTGTAAGGTCTTCATAGGTCTGGCATGGCCAAGCGCATAAGGCGTGCGACTCGTAATCCGAAACATGCTCGCCCTCCCAGCCGTGGGGGCGTTATAATGTAACGGTCAATCCACTATTCGTTGGTTAAAGAGTAGCCCAAGAATTGGCGGTGGGTGGTGATGACTAGCTGCCTTCCCTCTAGTCTTACACTTACACTACTAAATTAGGGACGGCTCGGTGCAACGGGCTAACAACCTACTCACTTAAATACCTGTTGAAGAATCCGCAAGCTATTGCGGCCCTATGTTCCTTGATGGAATCTAATGGTGATAACTAACTAACTAACTAAGGTCTTCATGTCAAAAGCATATTGTTCCTGCAAGCTTTCCACAGAGTATTTATTATTTGGTTATGGTGGTTTCCTTGCGCCTGTTTCAATAGTCCGACAGTAAAGAAATTCAAAGGCAACTTGAGCGATATGCTTTCTTATGGAATAGCACGTATACGAGAGTTAAGTGGATATGTTGTGGGTGCATTTTGGTTACATTTGATTCGTGTTACTTTTCCAGACTGAGATATGTTTTGTCGCAGAACTCTTTCTGGGAGGTCCTGGTGTCCTAACTTGATTCATTTTTGCCCAGTGATGTTTAATAGAAGCGATATTTCGCTTTGGAAATTCTAAATATCTAATCTGAACGTCATATTATTTATTGATTATTTAGAATTACGCTATGTGTACTCTGGCTACCATCGGTATCGAAACCCGGTTTCTAGTAGTGTGAGTCCACAGACATACTGCTGTGTCACTGTAGAGCTATTAATTATTATCGAATGCATAGGTACAACATAATGAAAACGTTCTCAGTTACATAAAACCATTTCAAAACATGTGCGTTTGAAATGTGGAACATGCATGTAATATATCTCCGAGTAGCAATGATGCACGCTGAAAAAAACCTACAAAAAACGCTCCACTTCTAGATGTAAAGAATGACTATGCAAAATATACGTTTCAGTTTAAAGCAGGTTTCATAATTTTAATAATTATTAACTCATCCATGTCCACATGATTGATTCGTTATTTGCGCTAGCCGTCCCTAATTTAGCAGTGTAAGACTAGAAGAAAGGCAGCAAGTTATCACCACCCACCGCCAACTATTGGACTACTCGTTTACCAACGAATTGTGGGATTGACCGTCACATTAAAAAACCCCACGACTGAAAGGGCCAGCATGTTTAGTGCGACAGGGATTCGAACTCGCAACTCTCAACTTACGAGTCGAACTCCTTAATCCACCAGGCCAATCCGGACCATGTCCACATGAGAACATAAACTGTTATTACAGAACGTGATTCTCTATCTTAAATAAACAATTAATATAAATAGTCGTGTTCTGTTGTTAATCGCACGAAATAAGCTCCTTATTAAAAAGTATATTTTTTTACATTTTCTTTTGTTTTACATTTATGATTTGATACAGTGTTGTATCCAGTGCAAATCTTCTTAAAACCTGTGTCAAGAATTGTTCGATAAGATGATCCACAGTACTTGAATATTTACCTTTTTGTGTGTCATATTTGATGTTGCACAAGAATTCGTTTGTAACTGAGGATTTAGGATGATTGTGTGATTATCACGCTTATTTCCGAGATAAAAATAACAAACTTCAAAGTCATCATCATGAGTTTGTAACTTCGATTTAAGATATTGAATGATACTAATGCATAATAAATTAAAACAACCATAAAAATAATTATATGTTCTGTTCTTTTTTTCTGGGAGTGATCTGTAATCTGTAACCTAAGTCCCCAAGTATTTTGCTAAACTTTTCTCTTAATTTTAGCTTTTCGTGGCTTATTGAATCATTAAACATACTTTGCTGCAACTACGATTAAAATAAACTATCAGTTTTAGAGGTACGTCTGAGGATTTATATCGTTAAAACTCCGGTTTCGATAGATCGGAAGGGTGAGTACAGATAGCTTATTGTGTAGCTTCACGTTTAAGAACAAATAAACAAGTTGTTATAATTTCAAAATAATTTTAATTATTACTAAACTGAATGAAAGGTAACGAAACGAACAAAAAATTAAAATTTAATTAGCTGTTTAGTTATATTAGAATATGTTTAAATGTTCATATATTTACAGCAGTGTTACCTGTGGTGCTACAGATGGAATGTTTAGCATTTTGTTTCATGCCATCTTCTAACTATCCAAAATGCAATACCATTCTAGGTTGGTGTAAATTCTGGTTAAATGTAAAAAAACAGAGCATATTTTTTCACGTCTTAAAGGAAATTTATTAACTTTAATAGAAAGGGGATAGAAGCCATAGTATCGCGTGTGGCGTGTTTAGCATACATCCATAGATGTTAATATATCTATAATGATATTTTAAAATACGTAAGTCACAGGGACACGTTTCAAGAAAAAAATCTTTAATGTTTTGCATAGAAGCAGAAATATCCACCAAGCGAAGAATTTAGGAACAACAATGCACTCCAAGACCACAACCGGATTTAATCTCTCATCCACAGACTAACTTTTATATGTATGAAAAAAAAATCCCTTGACACAAATGTCACTGCTATGAATCTGTGTGTATCTTTTGTACGACAATAAACTGAAGGCTCTTAGAACCACATCTCTAAACCAACAATGGATTTAAAGAGAAATATTGTTAAAGAAACTGTATTTCCATAATGTACCTTCGATCAAATACTTCTTAAGACTTCTTTGGCCTCTTTGAATGTGGTCGTGGAAACCATAGTCTATGTATTATTTGGAATCAGTGGAAATGTTGTCAGTCATTGTGATGTCAAATTAACTTCGCCATCTTTCGTAGGAGCTAGTTACAATGAAAATAACGAAACTTCGGTCAAAAATGAATAATCATGGCCATCATGTTGCGCGATCGATGACCAAAAAAGTACTTCCAAAAGTAACGTGGACTTGAAACACTGATTCTATAAACTGCGATTAACCCTCAGTAATTCATTCCAGATAAATATTAAGAATGATAGATCATTTTATGCCTAAAGTATTTTAAAATACATATTGTGAATCACGACGTTTAAACGAGGTAAATGCTCTATTAGGTTTATTTAATGCTATAGTTACAAAACTGTCTTCATTTCACAGTTCTTAATCATCGGGTTTCATCTGGCTAAAATTAAATGACAATATGAAGGTTAATTAGCTTCTTTAATTTTTTACTTTTTCCAAACTTTTTAATGATTTTGAAAGTCAATATTTCTTTTGGTATTATTATGGTAGCTCAAAAACGACCTTATGGCTTTAATCTATCAATTCGGGGTTCGATTCCTGCAGTAGGATAGAATATATAACCTAGTGTGCAGCTTCGTGCTTAACGACAAATAAAAACAAAAAAATCGTTTTTTTTTGTAAAACTTTTGATGCATAATTCTTAATGTTAAAATGGAGGATTACTGATGAAATACTTGGATCATAAGAGTTAAAAAAAAGTTTGCGTTTTGTAAAAGGATTTCTATGGAGCAGTTACGTGTTCGCTAATTTGTTGCAGTATTGGATCAGAGAGAGCATAGTTACATACACACTACGAAACAAGCAAGATTCTTTAACCTTAACATTTAATATGATTACATTAAAAATGATGCTACAAAAATATAATGTATTTGGTTTGCTGTAAAGTCAAGTGGAAATATCAGTAGGCCTTAGAAATAAAACAATTTAAGAGAACTCAGACCTCGTAATAACTTCGCATATTAACTGTTTGTATTTTAATTTTCATTTTGAAATATTTTTTTAAGATATTGATTGTGTTTTTGAACAAACTCAAACTTGAACAACTGTTATTTTTGTTAGCTTTCACAAAAGACTGCTTTGTTTGTTTATATATTGTAACAAATTAACCGTGGGATGTTGTGTTTCAATTATCTTTGTGTATCTTCCTTTGTATCCTGTGGAAAACACATGCTTTACGGTTCGGTTGCAAGCGAGTATTATATCCAGATAAAAGTCATCATTTTTCCAGTAATCTTCGGAAAAAACATGCTCTACTTTCACAGAATAATATAGTTAGCTTCAAATTACCTCCTAGGATCTCCGGAAGCAGTTCACCCGAGGAGACTTATATTACCAGTTTCTTTCCGAATTAATTTTATGGACAGGGAAGTATTCATCCCGAACAATGTGAAAGACATTTGCACGCGCACACATATACATACACATTTATAAGTTGCTAACAAGATTAAATTGCACCTTTCAGACCAAATCCAGATCAATAAACAAGTGAAGCGTTCATAGGCTAGTCAAATGGGTGCAGAAATGTTACACGTGTGCGTTCAGTAGAGAACGGATATTACAATAATCTAGGGTGGTTGGTTGGATAAAGTAACCCTGTTTTTATACGAAGTCAAATCAAACAGCCAGATATTATATCAAGTTCAAAAGCGATACTTTTAACTAGTAGTATCAATAGTTTGTACCTAATAAAGTGTGGATTCAGAGCAGACCATACAAATAAAATTTGCACTCACGTGTGAAAATTATCTGATGTTATATATATCAATTATATACGTATTTAAAATGAGCAGATCTGTGAAAGGTAAAAAAGACAGATTTAATTCATGATGACAAGAAATCCACTTGAAGTAACAATGTATTCTCAAGACAGCTGGTATGGGTAATAAAACTTTAACTGAAATAAAGCACAAAAAAAATTATGTTTGACCTTCTTAGATCATCTTTTGTATAGCCCTGCGCGAAATGTTTTTGAAGAGACAACTTGATTTTTTCACCAATCTGAGGGATATGTTAGTGATTGTACTTTGGATGAAATAAAATAATTCTTAAATATTTTTATGTTTCTCTGAAGTAAAAAGACTAGATATATATATGCGTGTGAGTTTGTTTTATGCACTATGATTTTAAAAAAGAAAATTATTTAGTATTTACAGATAATGTCACTCGTTTTAAAAACAACAACAAAATATTAAAAGTTCTTAGATATATTGTAATATTTCTCAACGATTATTCCATTTATAGAGAATTATTGACAATTTCCTTCATTAATTTTGTACAAAGTGATTGTAATTTTCTTTCACATAAAAGTGTGAACAATTTTTTGTAGGGTATGGAAATCATATAAGAGCCTGAGTTATCAAATCTACATAACGTATAAATTGAGAAATAATTTAATTGCATTAATGTAAGATTTTTTTCTTGATAGTCGATTTTGGCAAAGACAGAAATAATTCGCAGGTCCTTCTATTATCGTTAAATCTCACAGTAAAAGTAGAGAATATTGGAGACTTACACTTGATTAAACATTATGATCCAATCGACCCTAATGACCGGTGCTAATGGAACAATATCAACGTTATACAGAAAATATAGAGATAGAACAAAAAGTGACAGATAAAAATAAGAGAAGGCACATACTTCTAAGAGTATCGCTGCCGCCTTGTCTTTTTTTTTCCGCAGGTCTGTCATCAGTATCACTCCATGAGGCTCACGAACCTCAGAACTTTTTTTTATAGTATTTCTGATATTTATGTCAACCAAATAAAAGAAAATCTATCCTATCGAACTACAACGAAGAAATTCTAATAATAAAGGCATATTTCTATTTTATTTTAGACATCGAAAGCTGTTTGTCCAGTGAAGCAATAAAAATCACTTTCTTTTTCGACGTGTTGCCATTATCGTGCGCGAAAGAATGTAGTTCTTTACAGAAATATCACGCTCGGCGTTCAATAAGGTTCTAAGTCTTTGAGATATCACAATTTCTTTATTCCTTGCAAAAGATTTTAGTTTAACTGCCAAACGCCATATTATGGAAAAACATTGATTTCTCGAGGCACGTGGTTCGCGTCGTCTCGAGCATGATGAGGATTTTTTTTAATGCTAACTGTCATTTCTGCTTGAGAGGTCCACAAGGATAGTAAGAGAGTATGAAAGTAGTCTCAAAACTCATATAACTGTTCAAAGTAGCAGAGCAATTCAGACGACTGAAAGTAATAAGAAAGATATTCTCTTATTAGCTTTCTGGTGGTTATGTAGAAACTGTCCAGCCAGTATTCACTGAAACACCACACATATTGTTCCCACTTTTGAATAAACAATTTTATCCAATTTCATCGTTTAATATCATCGAATTTGAAGATCTGTCACCCATTATCGTAAAACAACAACAATAAAAAATATACAGTATGGTTAGTTTCTCGTAATGGGAAATGATTCAAATAAAATAATTTGTTTGAAAAAAAAAACTGATTTTAAAAACAGTGCGAAATTTGCTGATATAATTTATCTTTAAGTGTCATATAGACAAAACTGTGAATAAAAACTTTTTTTGTGCATATACAGGCTATTAACTTTCTAATTACCCAAACTCTGGAAACATTAATCTGTAAATTATCTAAACTCTGGAAACATTAATCTGTAAATTACCCAAACTCTGGAAAATTTAATCTGTAAATTACCCAAACTCTGGAAACATTAATCTGTAAATTCAAAGTGTTTCCTTTCAGCCTTCATACCGTTATTCAGCTCTTGTGGTTTGATGTTACTTTTATACTAATACATATACTGTATCCATATTTGTTTGTTTGTTTTTTATCAGAAAAATTAACTCTTTATGGAACAGAAGTTAACGAAATATGAAACATTTTTACCAAATGACATTTTATAATTTCTCCCCATACACTTATTAAAGAAATCTGAAAGACCTTTCTTTTTACCTCTGGATTAAAGAGTGGCTAAAACCGCTAATAATTTTCCAAGTGTTCTAAGAAGATAACTGAAGATACACCAGATTTCAATAGGACACGAAATGGAATTACACAAAAGTTCAGACTGAGATAAACGTAGAGAAAATGAATTTTGACAATCACAACTTTTCTTTTTCCTTTCTTAATAAAGGTGAGTTTTGGTTTTCTTTAGCTATCTCAAATATTTATTAATACAATTTTAATATACCTATTCTATGAAGTACTTTTTATCAGCACGCATGGTCGACTACGGTTTTGATATTATTAATTTTGTATCGAAAGGTAAATAAATACCATACACATATTGCTTGTTTGCTTTGAAGTTAAGCACAAAGCTAGATAATGGGTTATTTGTGCTCTGATAACTATGAGCATCGAAACACAGTTGGTGGTGTTGTAAGTCCGCAGTGCCACTGGGAGGCATTCTCTGCGTGCTAAATTACTTAAATTTATTTCCCCCTGCTAGTACAGCGGTATGATTCCGGATTTACACCGCTAAAATCATGGGTTCGATTCCCCCTGGTGGGCTGAGCAGATAGCCCTTTGTGGCTTTGCTATAAGAAAACACACATAAATTTATTTATTTATAAACTGTTACACTTTGTTCTATAAGTAATATCTGAACTTCATATTTCGATTATTCGATATATATATATTATTTATATCTTTGAGAGGTTTGTCTAGTGGTAAGGCGTGACAAGTATGTTCAGTAATTAAATTTGAGAAGAGTGCTCATTGGTCAGATTGGAAAAACGTGCTCAATGATAAGGTTTGAGAAGAGTGCTCATTGGTGAGATTGGAGAAATGTGCTCAATGATAAGGTTTGATAAGTGTGTTCAGTGGTAAGATTTGACAAATATGCTCAATTATAAGGTTTGATAAGTGTATTCAGTGGTAAGATTTGACAAATGTGCTCAATGATAAGTTTGACAAATGTGCTCAATGATAAGGTTTGATAAGTGTGTTCAGTGGTAAGATTTGAAAAATGTGCTCAATGATAAGGTTTGATAAGGTGTTTAGTAGTAAGATTTGACAAATGTGCTCAATGATAAGGTTTGATAAGTGTATTCAGTGGTAAGATTTGAAAAATGTGCTCAATGATAAGGTTTGATAAGTGTGTTTAGTGGTAAGATTTGAGAAATGTGCTCAATGATAAGGTTTGATAAATGTGTTCAGTGGTAAGATTTGACAAATGTGCTCAATGATAAGGTTTGATAAGTGTGTTCAGTGGTAAGATTTGATAAGGTTTGAAAATAAGTGCTCAATGATAAGGTTTGATAAGTGTGTTCAGTGGTAAGATTTGAGAAATGTGCTCAATGATAAGGTTTGATAAATGTGTTCAGTGGTAAGATTTGAGAAATGTACTCAATGATAAGATTTGATAAGTGTGTTCAGTGGTAAGATTTGAAAAATGTGCTCAATGATAAGGTTTGATAAGTGTGTTTAGTGGTAAGATTTGACAAATGTGCTCAATGATAAGGTTTGATAAGTGTATTCAGTGGTAAGATTTGAAAAATGTGCTCAATGATAAGGTTTGATAAGTGTGTTTAGTGGTAAGATTTGACAAATGTGCTCAATGATAAGGTTTGATAAGTGTGTTCAGTGGTAAGATTTGAAAAATGTGCTCAATGATAAGGTTTGATAAGTGTGTTCAGTGGTAAGATTTGACAAATGTGCTCAATGATAAGGTTTGATAAGTGTGTTTAGTGGTAAGATTTGACAAATGTGCTCAATGATAAGGTTTGATAAGTGTGTTCAGTGGTAAGATTTGAAAAATGTGCTCAATGATAAGGTTTGATAAGTGTGTTCAGTGGTAAGATTTGACAAATGTGCTCAATGATAAGGTTTGATAAATGTGTTCAGTGGTAAGATTTGACAAATGTGCTCAATGATAAGGTTTGATAAGTGTGTTCAGTGGTAAGATTTGACAAGTGTGCTCAATGATAAGGTTTGATAAGTGTGTTCAGTGGTAAGATTTGAAAAATGTGCTCAATGATAAGGTTTGATAAGTGTGTTCAGTGGTAAGATTTGAGAAATGTGCTCAATGATAAGGTTTGATAAATGTGTTCAGTGGTAAGATTTGAGAAATGTACTCAATGATAAGATTTGGTAAGTATGTTCAGTGGTAAGATTTGACAAATGTGCTCAATGATAAGGTTTGATAAGTGTGTTCAGTGGTAAGATTTGAAAAATGTGCTCAATGATAAGGTTTGATAAGTGTGTTCAGTGGTAAGATTTGAAAAATGTGCTCAATGATAAGGTTTGATAAGTGTATTCAGTGGTAAGATTTGAAAAATGTCCTCAATGATAAGGTTTGATAAGTGTGTTCAGTGGTAAGATTTGAGAAATGTGCTCAATGATAAGGTTTGATAAGTGTGTTCAGTGGTGAGATTTGAGAAATGTGCTCAATGATAAGGTTTGATAAGTGTGTTCAGTGGTAAGATTTGACAAATGTGCTCAATGATAAGGTTTGATAAGTGTGTTCAGTGGTAAGATTTGAAAAATGTGCTCAATGATAAGGTTTGATAAGTGTGTTTAGTGGTAAGATTTGAAAAATGTCCTCAATGATAAGGTTTGATAAGTGTGTTCAGTGGTAAGATTTGAAAAATGTGCTCAATGATAAGGTTTGATAAGTGTGTTCAGTGGTGAGATTTGAGAAATGTGCTCAATGATAAGGTTTGATAAGTGTGTTCAGTGGTAAGATTTGACAAATGTGCTCAATGATAAGGTTTGATAAGTGTGTTCAGTGGTAAGATTTGAGAAATGTGCTCAATGATAAGGTTTGATAAGTGTGTTCAGTGGTAAGATTTGACAAATGTACTCAATGATAAGTGGGTTTGACAAATGTGCTCAATGATAAGGTTTGATAAATGTGTTCAGTGGTAAGATTTGAAAATGTGCTCAATGATAAGGTTTGATAAGTGTGTTCAGTGGTAAGATTTGAGAAAATGTGCTCAATGATAAGGTTTGATAAGTGTGTTCAGTGGTAAGATTTGAAAAATGTGCTCAATGATAAGGTTTGATAAGTGTGTTCAGTGGTGAGATTTGAGAAATGTGCTCAATGATAAGGTTTGATAAGTGTGTTCAGTGGTAAGATTTGACAAATGTGCTCAATGATAAGGTTTGATAAGTGTGTTCAGTGGTAAGATTTGAAAAATGTGCTCAATGATAAGGTTTGATAAGTGTGTTTAGTGGTAAGATTTGAAAAATGTCCTCAATGATAAGGTTTGATAAGTGTGTTCAGTGGTAAGATTTGAGAAATGTGCTCAATGATAAGGTTTGATAAGTGTGTTCAGTGGTGAGATTTGAGAAATGTGCTCAATGATAAGATTTGATAAGTGTGTTCAGTGGTAAGATTTGACAAATGTGCTCAATGATAAGGTTTGATAAGTGTGTTCAGTGGTAAGATTTGAGAAATGTGCTCAATGATAAGGTTTGAAAGTGTGTTCAGTGGTAAGATTTGAGAAATGTACTCAATGATAAGGTTTGACAAATGTGCTCAATGATAAGGTTTGATAAATGTGTTCAGTAGTAAGATTTGAGAAATGTGCTCAATGATAAGGTTTGATAAGTGTGTTCAGTGGTAAGATTTGAGAAATGTGCTCAATGATAAGGTTTGATAAGTGTGTTCAGTGGTAAGATTTGAAAAATGTGCTCAATGATAAGGTTTGATAAGTGTGTTCAGTGGTAAGATTTGAAAAATGTGCTCAATGATAAGGTTTGATAAGTGTGTTCAGTGGTAAAATTTGAGAAATGTGCTCAATGATAAGGTTTGATAAATGTGTTCAGTGGTAAGATTTGAGAAATGTGCTCAATGATAAGGTTTGATAAATGTGTTCAGTGGTAAGATTTGAGAAGTTTGTTTCATAGTGAGATCCGTGAAGTATGTTTGTTTATTTGCTGATATAAGCGTATAGCTACACAATGGACTATCTTTGCTGTGCCGTGCTTCCCATGGGTGGTATCGAAACCCAGTTTTTAGTGTTAAAAGCCATCAGACTTACCACTGTGTCACTGAGGAGTGAAAAACATTTGTAATGATAAGATTTAAGAATTTCATCTTCTCGACATCAGATAAAAGAACCTGTACGGGCTCTACGTGGAAAAAAATATTGAAATCAAAAGCATGTAAACCACGTGGGATCAAAAAGAATAACAATGACGCAATCATTCCTTTTCCAGAGGATGAAACGGAGAAGGAGAAAAGAAAGCAAAAACATTCGTTGTGTTGAATTAAGCACAAAGCTACACAATGGGCTATCTGTGCTCTGCCCACCACGGGTATCGAAACCCAGTTTTTAGAGTGGTAAGTCCACAGAACTACCGCTGAGCCACTGGGGGCTTCTGTTTGTCTATCTTTTGTTTTTATTAATGTTTTAGGATTAAACTATGTACAACAGTCACTTCTGTTTTTATTCTAAGAAAGGTAAACATATTTTTGAAGTTAAAAAAATGTTAATATTTTCTGATCAAAAGCTAGGGTGCAGCTCAAACCTTCCAATTTTATTTTATTATTTCTTGATATATCATATTAAGATTTTAAATTTTTATTGTTAATTTTTACTAGGCTCGGCATGGCCAAGCGCGTTAAGGCGTGCGACTCCTAATCTGAGGGTTGTGGGTTCGCATCCCCATCGCGCCAAACATGCTCGCCCTTTCAGCCGTGGGGGCGTTATAATGTGACGGTCAATCCCACTTTCCGTTGATAAAAGAGTAGCCCAAGAGTTGGCGGTGGGTAATGATGACTAGCTGCCTTCCCTCTAGTCTTACACTGCTAAATTAGGGACGGCTAGCACAGATGGCTCTAGAGTAGCTTTGTGCGAAATTCAAAAGCAAACAAACAATAATTTTTACTTTTCCCCCCTTGCAATCAAACGCAGATGGGTATAGTGACTACCTGTTACGTATGTATGATAATTAATATTATAAATTAATTTATACTTAACTTGTGCCGAACGAATAGTGAAATCATTCGATTTTTGAACCTTTGTAAAACAGTTTTACCTGGTAAAATTCCTCTTAGAGATTTCTACGTATACAGTGTTTTGTAGTAATTATTCCCACATGAAATGCTTTGAATACTTGTAGTTTGGTAAAGTTGTGTCACACATATATAAATCTTTTATGACTGAATGTTTTTAAGTCCAGAGAATAAGCTTGTTTTACGCTAAACACAAAGCTTTACAATGTGCTATTTGTACTGTGTCCATATGAGGGATCGACTCTTAAAGTTCAGTGTTTCAAGCTCTTAAGCTTTGCACTGAGCTAATGGGAAGGTATTTGTAGGGTTAATTGTACCTTACATGTCCCAAATCATAAAAAAACAATTATACCAACATTTTGCTCTAATATAGTTTTCCAACAATTCAACGCAATATTTAGTATTGTAAGTATAGTGGTGCCCTGTTTGTTCTCACAACATTTATCTTCAATAACTGTAGATACAGTTACATAAAATATTAATCCAGCAATAAATCCTGATTTAATTTTCACTGTTTCTGCCAACCGAATATTTCGTGATTTATCAACTTTTAAATTTATATTTGCAAATTCTCGTGATATTTGAGAAATATAGGTAAATAATATTTAAGAAATGTTTTTTTTGTAATTTAAAAATATTTACTTAATCAACTCTGTTTTCTTTTATTAGTCAAAGAATAATTTACTGTACACCCACTGGAGGGCTCGCCTGAAAAGATTTATTATTGTTCACTTGATAAGATAGAACGCATGTTATCAGATGTTATTCTCGCTGCTTATGGAAATACAACAGCTGAAACATATTTATACGCTGCGTTAACAGGCTTCAGTATGTGTTAAGAAAACTGGAATTAGGAATTTTCTAACTGAATGGAACTTTATGCGGTCCGTTTTGTATCCAGGGGAAGGGCAGTTAGTTAATAGCTTTGGTCTTCACAAGAGCTTTGTCAAACTCTTTGAACCGAATAACAGGATGGGGTTTTTGTTTTATGTAATGCGTCCAGAGCTGAAAGTGTGGAGACTATTCGCCAGCATTACGGTTCGATCCTCGGACTTTTCGATACGTAGCCCATTACGTGCCCCACAAGTATTTGTGTAACATTGTATTACACTTCATAAAAAACGGCTTGAGATAAGTAAATAAAAGTGACAAGTAAGACAACCAGATATGTTTCTAGATACAAGTCCCATCTCTAGTACAGCGGTAAGTCTACGGGTTTACAACGTTGAAGTCAGGGGCTCTATTCCTATCGCTGGGCTCCGCAGACAGCTCAATGTGGTTTCTCTATAAGAAAACAAACACTAGAAAATAAAAAAGTTCTTTCGACTATTTGGCTGTAAGGTTCGTTATTATATATTTTAAAGTCAATGTAATTTGAATTTAAATCTTTCGCGCGCAAAGTATTTGTAAATAGAGATGTTTGCCAAAGCAGAGGCTTCCCATTGGCACAGCAGCATGTCTGCGGACGTACTATGCTAGAAACTGGGTTTCCAAAGTAAAATGTCCACATTAGTCGCTATAGATTGCGTTGGCAATTTCATTTGCATCATTCACACCTGAGGCTGTAAATCAAAGATAAATAAAATAGACCAATTACGTTTAGAAGTAATTTCTAATTAAATATAAAAAAAAATATTCAAGACAAAAACAGCTGGAATGATATCCATTTACTAGCACAGCAGTAAGTCTACAGACTTACAACGCTAGAAACTGGATTTAGATACCTGTGGTGAGCAAAGCACATACAGCCTTTTATGTAGTTTTGAGATAAACAACAAACAAACAAACTGAATGGCCAGTGCATAAAATAAAAATCTAATGATAAATTTATAATATCTGATCCGAAAGTAATCTAAATCTGAGACTTAACACATAATTCTAGCAGAAATATTCAAGTATTTTAATTTTTAAATAGTCAAGTTTAGAGAAGCGCTTATCGTAATTAAACAGAAAAACTTTAAAAGAAACTTCCATTCTCATACATACGGGTTTCACAAATTGAAATACCCGCAGAGCTAGGTATGAGTAATGTAAAAAAAAGAAACTAAAATAATTAGGTGTGACTTTTATTTTGGAGAGCTGGGTGTGGCCTAATAATAAACGTGTCATTCTCCACACAATTAGTTAATCTTGTTATTGAGTTATAGAACCCTTGTTGGCTTTCTTCACTCTGGTCAGTATTTCAAATTTAGGCATAGGTATATAATTAAGTCTTGGAGTCTTTTATTTGGACTTTTAGCCCAAAGTACTGCTAACTTTTGTGTAAAATTAAAGACGCTCTCTTTTTCAGTTCCTACAATATATACAGTCATGTGAAAAAGTTAGGACACCCTATGAAAGCCTGTGTATTTGTGTAACATTTTTAAACATATAGATATTTAATCTCAATTTTAACAATACTTAGAGATTATAGGAATATAACTAAACAATTAAAACTGAAGAAGAGACTTTTCAAGATCTTCTGTAAATGTAATTCTAAAAAAAAAATGCATATTCTAACTGAAGAAAAAGTTAGGACACCCCCACATTTATTCTCACTTAAAATGGCTCAACTCACACACAGGTGTATCACACCAGGTGCACATAATTAGAAGATCGTTACTCAGCATTTTGAATGAGGCTTGCTCTATTTATATCTCAGACATTTAGTTTGGTGTGTTCCTGACTGTTGAAGTGAGAGCGAGCACCATGGTGAGAGCAAAAGAGCTGTCTGAGGCCTTCCGAAAGAAAATTATAGCAGCTTATGAGTCTGGTAAGGGATTTAAAAAGATCCCAAAGGATTTTGAAATCAGCCATTTCACTGTCCGGAAAATAGTCAGCAAGTGGAGTGCTTTCAAAACAACTGCCAACATGCCCAGATCTGGTCGTCCAAGCAAGTTCACTTCAAAAGCAGATCGCAATATGCTAAAAGAGGTCTCCAAACATCCTAACATGTCATCACGGGACCTGCAGCAGGCTCTGGCTACTGTTGATGTGAAAGTACATGCCTCTACAATCAGAAAGAGACTGCACAAGTTTAACTTGCATGGGAGGTATGCAAGGAGGAAACCTTTGCTCTCTAAGAGAAACATCGAGGCCAGACTGAAGTTTGCCAGAGAGAATGTAGCCAAAGACCAGGACTTCTGGAATAATGTTCTTTGGACAGATGAGTCCGAAATTGAATTATTTGGACACCAGAACAGAGGACATGTTTGGCGTAAACCAAATATAGCATTCCAAGAAAAGAACCTCATACCAACTGTGAAGCATGGAGGTGGAAGTGTCATGCGACAGGACCTGGACAGCTCACAATCATAGAATCCACCATAAATTCTACTGTGTATCAGATGGTACTTGAGGATTATGTGAGACCATCTCTACGAAAATTAAAGCTGAAGCGGATCTGGACCCTGCAACACGACAATGACCCAAAACATACAAGTAAATCCACCAAGGACTGGCTGAAAACTAAGAAATGGAGAGTCCTGGAATGGCTGAGTCAAAGCCCAGATCTTAATCCCATTGACATGCTGTGGGGTGACTTGAAACAGGCTGTGCATGCAAGAAACCCCTCAAACATCTCACAGCTGAAAGAATTCTGCATTAAGGAGTGGGTCAAACTTTCTTCAGACCGATGTCAGAGACTGGTAGATGGCTATAAGAAGCGTCTCACTGCAGTTATTTCAGCCAAAGGGATAACACTAGCTATTAGGGGGTAGGGTATCCTAACTGTTTCCTCAGTTAGAATATGCATGTTTGTAGAATTACATTTACAGAAGATCTTGAAAAGTCTTTTCTTCAGTTTTAATTGTTAAGTTATATTTGTATAATCTTTCAGTATTGTTGAAACTGAGATTAAATATCTATATATCCAAAAATGTTACAAAAATACACAGGCTTTCATAGGGTGTCCTAACATTTTCACATGACTGTATATACAATATTAACTATTTTTCCATTATTAATTTGGCATACTAGTTGCACTATTTTTATCTATACATAGGTACAAATATCAGGCAAAAGCATGAACAGGTTCAAGAAGGTAACACTATTCATTAAAGAACTTTGTAGTTTTATTTTAGTTGATTAACTATTCATATATTTAATTTAACCCATTTCAGTCACCGTATCGTATATGTTTTTTTACCACATCATACGTATAAGATGTTGAATATTTGCAGGATTTACAAATTCAAGTTGTTATGTTTTCATTCTTACATGTTTGTGACCAAACAAGATCAATAGAAACGTCGATATATTTTATTGTTATCACTCTAAGGAAACACCTAATCAAAGTGATCTGGTTAAGTAGTTCTGCACTCTATTTATTATGTTGTAGGGTGAATTTATGTTGATCAAAGGATTTGTGAAATAACAATTTCTCCTTGAAAGAAACGTTCAGTCGTTGTTAGAAAAGTAGAATATTTGGAAAACGTATCCTGAAATGTCGTTATCCAAGATAAAAGAGGCCATAAAATAATATCATTAACAGTGTATGTGAAATTATAGACTGTTAAAGTTGAGTGTTTTTTGTTTTTTAAACTTTTGCATCATTAAGTTCTTGCGTTCTATACACTATCGAACTAAAGTCACATGGTCGTATCTGAAATAGTCTTAAGTTACGGAGTTAGAGCTGTTATGTGACAATTATTTTTTTATAATCCAAAGCTTTAAATGTCACGCGTAACAAAAAACAACAAAACACGACTGCATGTTGTATTTTATTCCTAAGTTTAAACTGTCCAATATAATTATCAGAACTTCACCAGGATACGTATCCACAGGTAAGAAAACAAACGTGAGCTTAACAAAATAAGGAAACAAAATACATGCCAATAGAAAATCTCAGTAAGGTGCATTCACTTCGACAGTGGAATAAAAACAAAAAGTATACGACAGCTCATATCAACCTTTTAGCTTATTTCTATGGCGTATTGTGTTCGGTTCGGCAGGGTCAAGTGGTTAAGGGACGCGACTCGTAATCTGAGGATCGCGGGTTCGAATTCCAGTCGCACCAAACATGCTCGCCCTTTCAGTTATGTTGGCGTTATAATGTGTCGATCAATTCCACTATTCCTTGATAAAAGAGTAGCCCAAGAGTTGGCGGTGGTGGGTGGTGATGACTAGTTGCCTTCCTTCTAGTCTTACACTGCTAACTTCGGGATAGTTAGCTCAGATAGACTTCATGTAGCTTTGAGAGAAATCTAAAAAATAAAAAAAAACAAGCAAATAATAGTTACCGAACTCTGTAACTTATTTAACTATCGGTGATATCGACCAATACTTTTAGATGTCTATAAGAATTCAGAAGCTAGAAACAAAAAAGGAAATTAGCTAATAGTTATATTTAGAATATAAGTGGCCCCCAGTGGCTCAGCGTATGTGGACTTACAACGCTAAAAACCGAATTTCAATACCCGTGGTTGGCAGAGTACAGATAGCCCATTGTGTAGCTTTGTGCTTAATTCAAAACAACAAGATGAATATAAGTGCAAAATATGTCATAATGCATGTTAGTATATAATATCTCAGGCTAAACTACAAGTTTAATAAATTGTATTTTTTAGTGTTATAAATCCACAGACTGTGCCACTGGAGAACCATGTTGACGGAATCAGCCATAGATAGTTTTTTTTTATTTCAAGCTATGGTTTTGATTATAATACCATTATACACCGAAACACTCAGACATGTATATTTATGTAATTTAAAAATATTAGTGTACATGGTTACATGCTGACTAATTTGACCTTAACATTTCTTTTATTTCAAGCTAAGACAGTGTTGATTTACACCCTAACAAATGAAACAAAAAATAAAAGTATAATTTTTCTGTATTATCTTGAACAGTGTCGTTAAATAAATGCTTTATTTCATGTTACACCATAGTGTTGTTCTGTTTTATTTTCGAGGAAAACTACATTGGGAATCTAATGTATCTACCGCGGTTAATAGAATCTCGAATTTTAGTGTTTAAGTGTTTTAAGTATTATGAAGTGATTAACCTTATTATCTCATGACAAGTTTGATGTTTTGGATTTTCAAGTTTTAAATGTATAAAATGACGTATTTATTATACCAAATGCCAAGTAGATCCACGTTATATATCAATACATGATTAGTTGTTATTTGGTAACATTGGTTGTATGTCTTTTATCCAAACCATAATCCAAGTAGGATATAATAAGCTGTTAGAAGCGAAAATGCACAATTGGCTATTTGTCCCAGCCCATCACGTTGGACTACTGGAAGAAAAAATTAGTATCTGCTATACCTTTATAATGTAATATAAATATTATGTCGAAAGAAGAAAAGCTGATCCGTTACTTTTAAAATTTCGTTAAATTATAATGAAATTATATATTACACAGATATACAACTATCGTCATGTCTTAGTGTTTTTCTTAAAATATTTTTGTTTTATTATGATAAATTACATACCACGAAATACAAAACTAAATAATAGAAATAACTGGTGCTTCTTAACATGAAAGTATAGAAAACTTAAAAATGAAAACATTTATTTATACAAAAGATTGGAAGTGTCATGAGAACTTGAAAGACAGGTGATGGATATCGAACGATGTCACAGTAAACCAACCTTTCAGAACTTAGCCCCACTTTAGGTACTTACATTCTATCGTCTACAGCTTTTATCCACCATCCATCACTTGGACTTCATCAACACTTGGTTTCGGTTGGTTCTGAAACGATGTAACGCTACTAAGCGAATCATCTTTAAGTTGAGGAAGCTTTTGTCTAATAAGTAGATAGTAGATAATTTTCTCCTCCGAGAGAGAAGAGATTCTAAGGTGGTTTCTCGAGTACTTCACAAAATCCACTTAAACATATACAGAAGACGTCGATAATTTAAGTAACATACGTTGGTTGTTACGAGCTTTTGTATGCCAGCACTTTTATACACAAGGTTTGGATCAGAGAAACCGAGAAAATATTTATAAGTTTCCAGGGAATTACTATAAGCATATTTATAAGCTAGTCGAACTCAAGTGCTTACATGGTGATGTTCGAAACATTTCTGGTTAGGTGTTGTTGAATCCCTCATCTAGTTATTCACATTGGAAAGTCCCCGCTAGTGTGTTTAACATTATAGTTTTTAAAACAACAAATGGAATCTATCTATCTATGTCTCTGTCTGTCTACCTATCGTCTATCTCTCTGTTGAAATATCCACATTGAAAATTTCCTTTTAACTCAACTATATCAGTATTATTTCAAATATTTTGATTTTATAAAATGTTTTTCTTTGTACCCTAGAAACATTTAAGAACGATACTTCACCCAGATGTACTTACAAAAGATTGTTTGTAATACTTGTTTGTTTGTAATATATCATTATTTCGTTAGTAACATCTACAAACACTTGAATACATCATTATACTTTTACTTGTTTTTGTTCACGACAATAGTGTTTAAATCAGTCATTATTTTAGAACGGTATGAGAAACACTCAAACAGGAAACAATTAAAAAGACCTGTGATGGTTTGATTGTCTTGAAATCTTTACATGTCCTGCAGTAATTTCTAAACTCTGAATTCGAAAATGATATCCACTTTTCCCCATCAGATACAGATTTTTCACAACAGATCATATGAACTTTTACATTAGTGATTCATTTTTATTAAGATCGAGTCACATTTTGTTATGCTTAAATGTTGAAAGCCACTGGCTGATGATTTTATTTAGACGTGAGAGTCTCACCGATCATTCTATAACCCACGAGAAATACACTCATAGTATATAAACGGTTAACACACTATATGTGAATAGTATTTGTTTGTGTATACATTATGATATTACTTTCTTCTTTTCAATATTATTTATATATCGCTGTGGCAGTAATAGGGCGTGAAATTACCCAAACATATTCTGTTATAATTTATGTTAAATTTATTGTAAAGAAACAATAGAAAAGCATTAAATATTTTACCAAAATAATGTATTACGCGTAATTTAGAATAAGATTTGGGGACCAATACAAATAATGGGCTCCGTTCAAAGCTTGCACTATTTGTGTCGAAGATTTAAGACGATGGACTAAAGGCTTTTGGAATTACAATGGCCTGGAGTGAGCCTAGAAATCACAGAGATTACTGCTATTTTTGCTCCTGTAACGTGCAAATTAACAACACTACAAATAAAACAGAAATTTCTTGTCAGAATCTTTATTCTGGTATAAGACCTGTTGTTCATGGACCTGCTGCACCTATACCTGTTCTACTGGAGACTACTGATACAGTTTCACCTGTAACAGATTTACCGTTATACGTTTAATTTTGTACCTATGCTCGTTTCATTACAGATTTCTGTTTTGCTTGAAAATATATATAGTTGGCTGTGTATTGCGCTCTCTAATTTTGTAGAAGATTCCTGAGAATAAGAATGAGCAATATTTTTTTTACGAAAACTCTAGCCTCTTTTAGAACAGTGTTGAAAGACTGAGAAGCTCGTGATTCATATAAAAGCAGCTTAGTAGCCAAGAAACAATAAAGAAGATTATTATTGGTTAGTGTGTTAGAGGCATCGAAAGCTATAATTGTGATTAACAACAATTAATCGGAAAACTATAGAAGTGGACCAGGAACGTTTGTAGATTTCGAACATTACGAATCATTTAACTTCAGTGAATTAACTTTGGACGTCAGTATTTATACAAGGAGATTAGATATTGTCGTTGGCTAAAGCTTACGGGTGTTTTCGAAACTTAGCCAGCTATCAAAATAAGTGTACAGGTATATCAACAAAGAATTAATTTGCTCGTTGTGGACCTGAATCGTCGTTAAAATATTCAGTTCTAGACCGGACATATGACTCACTATTGTTTGTAAATTTGTAAAACTCTTGTATACAAACCAGCATTTGTAATAACTATTAGTAATAACCATTATTATAAATTGTATTTCTGTTTGTATATTAAAATATATTTGTGTTAAAATCATGTGTATTATTCTTGTTGGAAAATATCATAAATGTGATATATGTTCACATTCAATTAACTACTATATTCACATTGAAATCTCCGGTTATTTGAAATAGTGATACGTTAACATACATGAAAGGTTTGTGTCCGAGATCTGAATCAGAGACAAAATCGTTCTAAATTAAAATCTAAATCTTAATTAAATTAAATTTATCAGTGCCAACAAGATTTGATCCTGTCTGATTATCGATGTTTTTTTTGAGTCACCCTCTCTTGAACAATCAGAAAAAAATAAGAAAAGTGAATTATCTGAAACTGTCAAAATTTTAGAATTAGATGTTAAAAACCAGTGAGAAAAAATTGAACTAAAAAAACGTATTTTTGAAATATTAGTTGATAATGATTTGTTGTCTGATAAAGTATCAGGGGAATACTCTAGTGTCTGCACTAGCCAGTCAGAGTTGAGTTATAAAAATAAGCTAGAAATCCAGTTAATACTTAAATAAATCAAACGAGCTCGCTTCGAAGCCCAGAAAGAGCAAGTCCGTATCGAGAATGAAAGGGAAAGAAAGCAAGCCTCTATCGAATTGGGAAGAGAAAGCAAACAATTAGGCCGAACAAGCCTGTATAGTAGCCAAAAAGGAAAAAAAAATAAATGGAAATTAGAATCAACTTCGACCGACCAAGACAAAAGGACAACTTTGAACTCAATCAAAATAACTAAAGTATTAAATATTAAAGTATTTAGTGAATATGAAATTGTTAAGTATTTCCAACATTTTGACCAAACCATGAAACGGTCCACCGAAAAATAGTCATTATTATTACAAAGTGTTTTGACTAGTAAACCCAAAAGATGTATAAAATGTGTTATTTTTCGCAATGACAATATATGTATACATCTGTTCCTACTGATCATTTTGTTCACTTGAAGTAAAATTACAAAAATCTCGAACTTCTTCTTAATATGTTAAAACACAAAAAACATGGTTGGCTACTTTGTGGAGACTTAAATGTTCTTTGTGTGTTGTTGGTTATTGTTTGTTTATTTGTTTTGGAATTTTCCGCAAAGCTACACGAGAGCCATCTGCGCTAACCGTCCCTAATTTAACAGTGTAAAACTAACGGGAAGGCAGCTAGACATCACCACTCATAGTCAACTCTTGAGCAACTCTTTTACCAACGAATAGTGGGATTGATCGTCACATTATAACGCCCCCACGACTAAAAGGGCGAGCATGTTTGGTGCGACAGGGATTCGAACCCGCGACCCTCAGATTACGAGTCGAACGCCTTAACCCACCTGGCCATGTCGGGCCGTTGTTGGTTGTTTAAAGTTTCCATGTTTTTTTATGTGAATGGCACGATAGAGCCCGAAATCAGGACAGGATAAAGAAGCAATGGCCACTCAGAATCAGCCCGATACCAGGATAGAAAAGCATTAAAGGTGAAAGTTTGGTTGGCACAAAGAAAGTCCTATTACCTCAACATCGCATAAAACTGGGCTTGATGAAACAGTTTGTAAAGACCTTAGACAAAGATGATGACTGTTTCAAGTGTCTTATTGGGCGATTCCCAGTTCTTTCAGAAGTGAAACTTAAACGAGAATTTGTTTCGTTGGATAAGGAAATTGATTTCGGATGGCCAGTTGGAAAGGACAATGATTCCTTTGAGGAAAGCGTGGATTGCCTTTAAATACGTTATTGACATTTTTTTAGGAAACAACAAGGACCCAAATTACGAAAATATTGTTAAGAACATACTCGATAAATATAAAGAATTTGGTTGTAATATATGCTTGAAAATCAGTTTTTTACACTCACATATTGACCATTTCCCTGAAATATCCATGTCATCAGTGGAGAACAAGGATAAAGGTTTCATCAAGACATCAGAGAAATGGAAATGACTGATTACTGCTGGTCATTGAAATGAGATGCTTCAGATGTAGTACATAAAGAAAGATCACAACACGAAGTTTTGAGACTAAAAGACGCAGATTTCACACACACACACACACACAAATCAAGATGAATGAGAATAAATATTCGTTTGACATCAATGTTCTTCCCTTTTCTTTAGTTTGTTTGTATTTTCGTTTACAAAAAACGTTTATTGTGGTAAAGAAAATAATAATTTGATCTAAGTTAGAGTTTTTCTTCTCAGATTTGTAAAAAAATGTTTTCGTGATAGGGAAAAATGAAAATTATTTTTGAAATCTTTATATCTGAATTATGTAAAGTAGGCTGTTACAAACATCTTTTATGAAGATCTTAAGTTATTACTTTGTTATCATAAAAAGCCACGATAATTATGTAACAATTATTAGCATTTTGAACGAAAAATTATTTCTGTGTATAAGATAATACCTGGTACAGCGGTAAGTATACGGATTTACAATGCTAAAAATCAAGGGTTCGATTGTCCTCGCTGGACTCAGTAGATAGCCTGATGTGGCTTTACTATAAGAAAACACACACATAAACTCACACCTATGAAATTTCAGACTGATTTTGACAAAAGATTTGTAGCAAGGATTCTTATGAAGTGCTACAATTTGTTCAGTTTTCTTTAATGAAAATTTTGTTTGTTCTGAATTTTGCGCAAATCTACACGAGAGCTATCTGCGCTAGCTGTTGAAATATGTTGAACTAATCACAAGGCGACTAATAGCATAAACTAAAATTTACGACTCTACACTCGTACAACATGTATTATCTAAACGAATAGTTTTTAACATTCTAAAGTCGAGGCCCTGCATGGCCAGGTGGGTTAAGGCATGCGACTCGTAATCCGAGGGTCGCAGGTTCGAATTCTCGTTGCACCAAATATGCTCACCCTTTCAGCCGTGGGGACGTTATATGTCACGGTCAATCCCACTATTCATTGGTAAAAAGTAGCCCAAGAGTTGGCGGTGAGTAGTGATGAGTAGCTACTTTCATTCTAGACTTACATTACTAAATTTGGGAAGGCTAGCGCAAAAAGCTCTTGAGTAGCTTTGCCTGAAATTCAAAAACAAACAAAACAACCTTAACTTTAAATATTTTTCAGGTCGATTTTACAATTGTTTTTTTTTTAATTGCGCACAAAGCTACACGAGGGCTAACAACAAGACAATAACTGAAGATAACACTTCACGTCTCATGCCAAATAACGAAACATCTTGTCCGTGCGATTTAAACATTTGTTGACTATATATATAAATAAAGCAAACAAATATGCGGAATTTCTTTAAATGTCGAGATGTATTCATCTTTGTTTCAATAAATTATTTTGTTTAGAAGAATTGTGATGACACTTACCATATAAAATAAAATGGAAGAAGAATTTAGTATTCTCGTAAAACGTTTCTGCTATAAAACAAAAGAAATAGACAATTGTGACGTTTTTCTCTCTCCACCTGTTTCCTATAGAAACCTATACTGCTCATATATACTTAAAAGACGAGATAATTTAACCTCAAACATCACTTTCTGCTTTGTATCTTCCCCATAGCACAGCGACATGTCTACAGAGTTACAACGCTAGAAACCGGGTTTTGATACCCGTGGTGGACAGAACACTGATAGCTCATTGTGTTTAACTTGAAACCATATCTACTTTGTACGTGAGCTACCGAAGCGAGTTGCTTGGTAAAAAACATACAACTTTCTATTTAACGTTTTCTTCCATTAGTAGCGTGTAATTGGTGGACCGCTTTAGCTCAGAAACCCTCCTGCATTTGGCTACAATCAAACGAATATGATCTCCATAATCTCCAGATAAATTTAAGTTTTCTAATGTAGCTAATTCTATTAATGCCTTCCATTTTGCGAAAAACAAACAAACCTATGATCAAAATCAGTTTTTGTTATTGAAACATTTGGTGTGATAAACATTTTGCGTGTTGTCACAGACGTAAATGTAAATTGATTTACATGCAAATAGAATATTTTTGTCACACCCTGTTAAAGTCACAAGCAGAATAAAATTACCTTTTATGATATTAATTTTATGATATTAAATATTTTTTCAAATTATTTAATCCTTAAACTTGTTGTTCTATCACATTTCTTCAAATGATTAGTTTGTTTGTTTTTTTGTACAACTTACGAAGTTTTGAGAACATATGGAAGAAATGAAAGTAAAATGGATTTTTGATTTCTGAAGAAAAGAAAATGAATTCCTGGATCCTGACCAATATCTAAATGTTCATCTATCGCATATTTGTAACATCATCGTTTCAAAGAAGGTGAAAAATGGATTGGATAAAGTAGAAAAGAATGTGGTTTTAGCTTTTAACAGTAATGCCCAACTTTCATGGCGCTATTCCAAAGGCATAATCATTTATCAGAATAATGATGAAATGTCGAGATATTGTGTATCATTAGTAGCTTTCTGTTTATATCGTAAAAATTTGAAGTCGATAAAATCGCGTAAAAGAAAAATTAAACTTTAGAAGGATTTATTGCATGAGGTAAATTGGAATAAATAATAATATACGTTCTTAAAAGGAAGGAAAAATACCTTATAAAGAAGCCCAAACTATTAGGAACAACAAAAGTTTAAATGTTTTATGTTTATTTTAATGTTGCTAGTTATGGCTGTAAAAATGAAATGTGATTTATTACGAAACATAATTGCCTTCCCAATTCTTGATGGTAATAGCAAGTGCAACTGGAAGCACTTTGCTTTTAGATGTTAATTTCAACACTGAATGCTAAACATAAGAAAGCTGTGGTAAAAGGTCTATTCATACGTATATATATATATATAGATTGACATTTTTATGTTATAAGACGGAAAACATTGGATGAACCGTTAGAGAACGAAGTAATAAAAAGGAAAACATTGGATGAATCGTTAGAAAACGAAGTAATAAGACGGAAAACATTGGATGAATCGTTAGAGAACGAAGTAATAAAACGGAAAACATTGGATGAATCGTTGGAAAACGATGTAATAAGACGGAAAACATTGGATGAGCTGTTGGAAAACTAAGTACTAAGACAAAAGTATATCTTACCATCGGAATATTAAAGCGCAGAAAAACTGTTACCTGACACTTTGATCCTTCTCAATAAGAATAAAGCAAGATAGTAGAAGCACTCTAATAGCACTTTTCTTAAAACTAATCCCCTTCCTCAACTGAAGCCTGAAACTAACCTACTAAAGTGGTATTATTTTTATAAAACGTTGTTATTTTGTTAGAAACCAGAATATAATACTGCCATTTAAAAATATTAGATAACGTTATTAGGAATATTTGCCTCGCAGTTGTTGTTTTTTAAAGGTTGGTGTCGAAATCAGAAACTGAAAGATTGCCACAATTAGAAAAACAAAGAAACAAACTAATTACGAGAATCACATACATCATGAAGGATTGATCTTAACTGACTAATTATAAGCTTTTTATAAAAAATGCGCCATCTGTGTATGCTGCAAACGTTCGTTATCATACAGAATATTATAATTAATTATATTATCACTGTCGTGGTGGTACAGCAACAAGAACAGTTTGTAACTATGCCTTAGTTTGTTAATTTGATCCAACGTTGTTTGTATTCCAATTTATGACAGCTACCCTCTTGTCACCACAACTGAACTTTCCCAGCATTGTGTATTTTTTCCATGGTTCGTATTGTTTAAATGTACAGAAATGTATTTAATATAACAATTTAATAACAAATAAAGTATTGACTACATTACATGATTTAAGAAAATAAATAACATTGGTGACAACTCCTATTAATTTAAAACCTTAATTAAAAATATCTTTATTGTACAGACTCTAAATTTAGTTTTTTGTGAAATTATGTTACTTTGTTGTCTTCTGCACTTTTTAGAAGAGGAATTATTTTTTTTCTGTTTTATACAATATACGCAACAATTTGAATGTGATTTTAAAGTATTATACACATTCACCTATGATTCTATAACACAAAGTACCATAGATAGGAATATATAACGGCTGGGACTAAGTTGCCCGACACGAATAGATCACAGCTGTCATTAAAGAGATAGGAATATAACATAGATGGTACTAAGTTACCCACACAGGAATATAATACGACTAGCACTGAATGGCCAAAATAAAAATATAATGCGACTGGTACTAATTTACAGAAATACAACACGACTGGAATGTAAACCAGTCTAATTCAAGAGTCATCGTGTCCAATTTAACATGTCGTTACTATTTACAATATGGTACTTCACAAATTAATAATATTTTGTTTTAATCTAGGTGATTTATAAAGTTGAAAAATCATACAAATGTATATTACTTCAGGAAAACGTATATCTCAACCAACAAATTACACGAAGATCTATACAAGCGTAAGTATATTGTAGTAAAACAATTTTGGAACCTCGCTACGTCCCAGCCACCACGTGTGGTCATGTTTAGTGTCACGATCTTACAACTTCATAACAATCCTGCAGTTTAATTTCTGTTTTAAAAGTCTCCTTGGTAAGGCTTCTATACACAAAGCAGATCTTTTATCCCGTCAACACTTTCTATAGCCTATCTAATTCACAAAGATAATTTTCAAGCGTCTGTTTCGGTAGTTAGATCTCACATAAATTCATAATCGCTGCGTCAGACAACTTAACCGGTATCAAATAGCATAAATACCTGTTTCATTTTCCAACTTCTTGTAACATATGAGGGTTGAATGGTTTGTTTGTTTTTGAATTTTGCGCAAAGCTACACGAGGGCTGTCTGCGCTAGCCGTCCCTAATTTAGCAGTGTAAGACCAGAGGGAAGGCAGCTAGTCATCGCCATCCGATGCCAACTTTTGGGCCACTCTTTTACCAACAAATAGTGGGATTGACCGTCACATTATAACGCCTCCACGGCTGAAAGGACGAGCATATTTGGCGCGACCGGGATTTGAACCCGCGACCCTCAGATTACAAGTCGAACGCCTTAACCCACCTGGCCATGCCGGACCAGAGTTGAATGGTAACGCAATATAAGCAATTTCTGTGCATGTGACATGAGAACGGCCTTTTCTAATAGCCGTTCAATTGTTTGACTTCCACCTGTTAAAAGACGCCGCACTTTGCTTAGTATGGATAGGATGCGACTTTTTGTAAGTCTCTTTCTGGATGGTTCTTTTTACCCCATATTCCTTTGTTTTTTAATGCCATTGAGTACAACAGGCATTTCCGTATTCAAAATTCTAAAACCTTGAGATAAACACGTTTTTATGATCTGAGATTATGATCATTTGGAGTTGAAAAGGGCTGTTACTTACTCTTACTAAAAGCGATCAATTTTCGATGGCGACACTTTATTCGCGAAATAACAAACGATGTGAAAACGTGATCCTGATACGTACCGTTCCATCATGACATTATATACGGTGTGATTGTTATGTGACTCGCTGACCTACACATTCTAAATATTTTAATATAACATATTTAATCCAGATTAACCACTGACATATGTCAAATTACAAAGAATTCCTGTCTTAATAGGGATACATGTGTGAAAAAAGTGTAAAACATAACATTACCATATATCCAATATGGGTGTTTTCTGCCAAGAATAACATAAGCCACGAATCTCTCCATCTAGTGATGATTACCTTATACATTATTCTCAGGTAAACATACTTTTCAGCAGTAGCTGATGTGTTCATTGAAAACACATTCCGAAGTCTCTACAGCTTCCATGTATATTTATATTTACATAATGTTGCAGCTATTTAGAATGGAGAAGAAAGCTCAGTGGACTTTATGTAAGTCAAACGTATTCCATTTCAGTGTGATGTGGTTTTCGTTTTTGAAGTTAAAACATTTTGTATATTTTGAGGATATTTTGGATTTTGCATCTTTTCTTTTCTTTTTCTTTGTAGAAAGATATGTTTAGTATTTTAGTTTATACTAGTGGAAACGCTTACTTGAGTTTCCTTTAGTTTATAGCCTGTTTGAAATTTGTGATAATAGTGTTGTGTGTATGTTTGTTCCTCTTTACCTTAAACTTTTTTTCTTTTGCTGAGTTTCTTTAAAGACGTTGACAGCATAACATTGTGAAACTTCGCAATAAAGTTTGTAAATATTTTCAAACAGACCACTACATCCGATGCATTTCGAGTTTCTAATAAGTGTAGTGTATGATAGCGTTTCAAACCACGTGTTTATTTTAGCAGCTACCGACGAGGATATGGAATAAATAACAAAACTCAGTATGGTTTTGTTAAGACTTGGCATGGCCAGGTGACTAAGGCACTCGACTCGCAATCCGAGGGTCGCGGGTTTGAATCTCCGTCACACCAAACATGCTCGCCCTTTCAGCCGTGGGAGAATTATAATGTGACGATCAATCCCACTATTCGTTGGTAGAAGAGTAGCCCAAGAGTTGGCGGTGGGTGGTGATGACTAGCTACCTTCCCTCTAGTCTTACACTGCTAAATTAGGGACGGCTATCGGAGATAGCCCTCAGTAGCTTTGCGCGAAATTCAAAAACAAATCAAGAAACAAGACTAGAGAGAAAGCAGCTAGTTATCATCACTTGTCGCCAGTTCCTGGCCAACTCTTTTACCAATGAACAGTGGGACTGACAACGTTTTCTTAAAATTAATCTGTCCTCATGAAACGAATTTTCCAAAAACAGAAGCTAGGCTTGCTTTTATGCCTTTTTTCTGTGACTTGTGGCTTAAATTTAATGTTGTTATTTAAAAAATATATATTATTGAGCTTTTTAATAGGTTTATTTGTTTGTTGTTAAGTAAAATGCTACACAATAGCCTATCTGTGCTGTGCTCAACAAGAGTATCAAAAACTGGTTCTCAGCTGTGTGAGCCAGCTGTGTGGTTCTCATAATTACTTTTTAATGGAAAAAATTTTAAAAGTAAAATGATTAATGTCATCATATTTAGAAACAAATAATTAACGAAAAACATAAATTAATGGAATATTGGTCATGAAACAGAAAATAAAGTGTAGAAAGTAAATTATTTGAATAATCCGTGATGACGAGAAAACCCACTTGTAGAGAAAAATATATATGAGAAAACGGCTGGTATGGATAGAGAAAATTTTATGTAGAGGAGCGAACAACGTTTCGACCTTCATCGGTCACCGTCAGGTTCGCAAAAAAAGAAAGAGGTAACTGACCGATAGCTGACCACATGTTTAAAGTGGGTTGTGTAATTGAATGTATGAATGTAGAGGGTGCGCTTAGATGTTTCATTATATTTATTAATATAGGTATAAAGGTGTTCCTTTGTATTGGTTTAGTTTGGGCTTAAGTTGTTGTATAAGTAGGGCTTCTTTAATTTTGCGTTTCTTTATGTTTGTTTCTTTATTTAGTATTTGAGTGTTTTCTATGGTTATGTTGTGTTTATTTGACTTGCAGTGTTCGAAAACGTGTGAGGATGATTTTTTGTGTTCTGTGAATCTGATTTCCATTTTTCTACTTGTTCTCCAATATAGAAGTCGTGGAAGTTATCACATTGTATTTTATAAATAATGTTGGTATGGTGTTTGTCAAAATTACAAGAACCGACACACAATTTAAAACAGAAATCCACCGACAAATCACCCATACTGGACTATACATTCCTTGGAACTCAGCACATGAAACAAAACAAAAACTCAAAGTATTAAGAAACCAAATAAACACAGCCATAAAACTATGCTCACCAAATAAAATTAACGACGAATTAGACAAAATAAAACAATGGTTCGTCGACATCAATAAGTTTCCTCCACAAACCGTAAAAAACATTATACGCACACACCTAGACAAAAGTAAATATATCCCACGAATTAAAAAAATCACGAAACCATATACTGCTGCATACCGTATATTACCGACATTAGCAGAAAAATAACCAACATTTGGCAAAAACTAGTAACAAAATATGACATTCTAGTAAATACCAAATTTATTCAAAACCAGGCACAAAACTAAGGTCTATACTATGTTAAAACTACACTGACAAACACCACACCAACATTATTTATAAAATACAGTGCAACAACTCTCACGAATACTATTGGAGAAACAAGGAGAAAAATGGAAACCAGATTTACAGAATACAAAATTCACCTTCACACGTTTCCGAACATTGCAAATCAAATAAACACAACATAACCATAAAAACATCAAATACAAAATAAGGAAACAAATATAAACAAACGCAAAGTTAAAGAAGCCTTAATTATACAACACCTCAAGCACAAAATAAACCAATACAAAGGAACACCTTTATACCTATATTAGTAAATATAATCAACCATCTAAGCACGCCCTCTATATTCTTACACTCAATTACACAACCTCCTTCAAACACGTGGTCAGCCATGGGTCAATTACCTCTTTCTTTCTTTGTGAACCTGATGATGACCGATGAAGGTTGAAACGTTGTTCGCTCCTCTACATAAAAAAAATTTCTCAATCCATACCAGCCATTTTTTCATTTATAAATTAATTGAATAATTAAGATCCGGCAAAAAATGATGTTTAATAAACAATAAAAAACCGATAAAATGACCGATTAGATCTTTTAGTTACTGCATGTACTTGCTCCTGGATATATTTATACAATGTCTGAGAAATAAAACAAAAATTAGGAAGTTTATTTCCTGTTTCAAGGCGTCGCATACTTTAGGTCTTACTGTTTGTTTATTTTGAATTTCGCGCAAAGCTACTCGAGGGCTACCTGCGCTAGCCGTCCCTAATTTAGAATTGTAAGACAAGAGAGAAGGCAGCTAGTCATCACCACCCACCACCAACAACTCTTGGGCTACTCTTTTACCAACGAATAGTGGGATTGACCGTCATATTATAACGCCCCCACGGCTGAAAGGGCGGGCATGTTTGGTGCGACCGGGATTCGAAACCGCGACCTTCAGATTATTAGTCGAACGCCTTGACCCACCTGGCCATGCCGGGACCTTTAGGTTTTATGTTTCCGTTATTATAACTTTAACAAGATCATTGAGACACATCCAGTGTTGCATCCATGTATTCTTCCAAATATGCTTTTTGTTTCAGTTCTTAAGAAATGATTTCATTAATAATGGTCTTACTGTCGCATCTGGCTTTTCTTCATTTAACTGTACAAAACATTGGGCGATAATAACTTAATAACTGTGTATATGGTGCTTGTATTTAATTGTTAAATATAACCATAGTTTTCACCATCTTCTAAAAAATTTTGAGGTTAAATTTTCCATGTGTATTTATTTATCTTTTTTTTCAGTTTAAACCTGTTTCTTGTTAAGATTAAGATCAGTAACCTTTCGTCTTTCTTCGAAAGACACAATTTCGATTTGGTCAAGTTAGTCATCTTGAGAAATGGATACAGTCTTATAGTTTGTTTTCGTACGTTCGGTTATAAAGAGTTTTGGTGTTGTTGGCATGTGAGAGAGACAGCGTGTTTGTTACACAAACTTCAGTGTTTAAGGTCAGTAAAATGTTGGTATAAAATTCCTATATTTCCTGCAGATAAGCAGCTCGTATGGGTTCAAACATCGGAGGTTTAATTGTTTCAAAAAGAAGTTTTGACTGTGAAGGTTATCCCGATATCAAACAGTTTCTCTTGTTTCCCACTTTCACGTTACAAACGCGTATTGAAATAAAGACACTTTAGTTTTAGACATACTATACAGTCAGTTTGAGTGAACTTTAAAAACATTCTTTTTTTACATTTTATGTATTAGGATCAATAAAAGGTTCACTCTAATAGCCTTACAGGCCTGATACTACAAGCATATTCATAATGTTCAGATTATTAGTGATATTTGTATTTAATTAATTTTCATGACGAATACTTAATAGTTTATAGTTGAGTTGACCCTCATCTATATATATATTTCTTTTTTTTTAAAGTTTGAACAGGAGGGTTTTTCAAGATAATGCATTTATTGCTATGGCACCCTGATTAGCCAGCGGTAAGTTTACGAACTTCAATTGCTAAAATCCATGGTTCGATTCCCTGCGGTGGACAGTATGCTTACAGGTACTTGTGTAGGTTTGCGCTAAAATAAAATAGAATAAGATATTTCGTGATGCTCCCTGCCGAACGCTAACACATATCTGTTCTCATTACATATCTTTACTCTGTAAGAGCCCGCCCGGTGGCACAGGGTTTGTCAGCGAACTCACAGGCTAGAAACTAGGTTTCGATACCTGTAGTGGGCAGAGCACATATAACCCATTTTGTAACTTTGTGCTTTATTCCAAACAAACAAACTCCGTAAAAACAATTCGATATAAATATTTAATATATCTATTAACATACTTCGTTTAAGGTATCGCCGTATAATATCAGCGTATTTGATGACTTATTTTCCTTCTTTATTTATAAATCACTTATCACACTAACTTTTTTCTGCTTAATGGTAGAACAGCGATAAATCTATGAATTAACAATATTATTATCGGTATTCGATTCCCAGTAGTGAAAATAGCAAATAGCCTAATTACAGAAAGAAGCACATTGTTTAAGATCATGTTGTTAAAGTGCATGTGTAATGGATGTTTTCAAATTACGATAACTAATTACTTCGCAAAAGCTAATTCCATTTCTATTTGTTATAATCGTCTTACAGTTAGGAGATGAAACATTATAAGCCACCATCCATAACCAACCAATATTAACTTGATATACGAACGATTTGTATATCATCTTTATGGGGGGAATGCACATATACACTCCTTTCCTTCTTAACAACTTGGAATTGATGATAGAAATACACGACAATACGCTTTACAGAAATTATATAAGGAGTTTCGGACTGATGTTTCAGAAGGAAAGCAGATCAAATATTGGAGTGTTGATTAGCACGCTTAATGGATTAAATGTATACAAATACAAAATTAACCATTCATGAAAAAGAAGTAAATGGCTAAGACTAATTATTTAAAAACAATACAAATAATATGGTGGAGATAAGGAAAACATAATATTTAATTAACACTAGTAATTAATAATATTTATAGCCACGTCACCTCAGTGAATCGGTTAACACTATTGTTTTTGTTTTTGAATTATTATGTAATAAAATAGAAGCAAAAGAAAGAAGAACAAGGTATTCAAACTTTTTGCTGTAATATTTACAGAACATGTAACACAATCATTACATAGATATTAAAGAAGACGCTCTATATTATTGTAAAGTTCTGATGGCCTTTTGTGGAGGTATTTCAAATATAATTTCGAAGAATAATTCGAGCCATCCTTACATTGGCAGTGCTACTGCTAGTCTGATACTCTTATACATACACAAAAATTTATTCGTGTAATAGCGGATCCGCTCACTGTAAATCAACACTTAAACGCGTTGTGTGGAATGAAAGCATTGGTGGCGCTTTTAGGAAATTAATGAAGGCGCTATGTAAAAAAAAATAATAGAAAAAAAAGCAATTTCACATAGATATAAGGAGATATTAGCGACCATTGTAAAAACTGGTGCACTGCTATAAAGGTAGTGTTGAGTCGAGTAAATTAGAATGGAATGAAACTTCCAGTGATGTGTTTAAGCCAAAAAATTACTGACACGCGAGGAAGTTTCAGCCACTACTGAAAAACAGTGCTTATCACCACGTGGGGGGACCTGACAAATTGAGATCCTTTCTCTGAGTTAAAGCGTTTATCGTGAAAAAGAAGACGATAACCCTTTACTCTGGGTTGCACAGAGTGAAGAATGAAGACAGAAAATTACTGTGACGGAGTCTGTTGCAACAGGAGTTTAATTTTATAACACGTAATAGATAACGAGCGGCCATCAAAACGCAGACGCCCTCTCGCGTTTGAATTACTCAGCTCAGCTTGCGATCTCGCTCTGATTAAAATTGATAAATATTGTAAATAGATATGGAACTTCAGGTACATCAAGGTAGGGTTTAAACTGATGTAGGGTGCTTGTGCGAAGGAAAGGAAGAGTCAGAATCTGTAAAACTACTGGTTTGAATTATGAATTAAAGAAGGAGACGAAGGGTGCTTCTCAACTATTTGTTTGTGTGTCTATATAATACTGTAATATCTTTTTAATTTCTGAAGAACCGTAACTTTTATGAACTATCTAGAAAAGTACTATAAATTGTAATGGTATATAAGTAAAAAAAAAGATTTTGAGATTTTCACACACACAACGTCAGATGTGAGATCATCTGAAGAAAATCGTGGTGAAACGTCGATACTAAACAGAAACAATCAAGGTTGATTACACCGAACGTTGTTGAAAGTATTCAGTAAAGAGGGGGAGATGAGTTATAAACTTAGATATAAAGTAAATTGTTAAAGTTAAGAGAAATAAATAAAACAGCAGGGATTTGGTCACTCTTTAAGGAATTATGATACTCTAAGTTATTAGAAAATTACTTAGAATAGACGACCTTTTATGGTTATGAACTATTATAATCCGACATACGGGTAGTTGGTATGAAGTCAAAAAAAGGGATCATTTCGGCGTGGGTTTGAGAAAGGAATATGAAAGCTCAACAAAAAAAGAAAAAGAGAAAACAGAGAAGTGTGAGAGAGAACGAATAAGCCGAGAGCAGCGAAAGAAGGAAGTAAAACGCCATCAGTAAGAAATTAAGCCTACTTTCGATTAAAAAAATTAAAATCTCAGTAAAAAATCAATATTTATAGATAAATTAAGTGATGGTTGGTCCTCTTCTAGCAGCACTCTATGGGTACTGCTTTCAAACGGAATAAAATGAACCAAGTCTACAGACCAGTGAATAAAGACAGGTGTTTCTTTCTCTTTTAATTATAATTTTATTGGTTGAAAACTAAAACTATATTTTTGGACAAGAATAAAAGAACAAGCGACCTCATGTCGTCGTCAAAAGTTCAACAGTTATCTTTAGCACTACAAACTAACCACAAGATTAATATTGATCAATAAAAAATCAAATTCTTAAACCAAAGCAGTACAAGAGAATAGACAGAAATACTGACAAACATAAAAATAATAATAATAAAATGGGATTTCAGCTTCATCCAATTGGTAAGTTGCGTTTCTTAAATTAGATTTACTTTCTACTGTCTTAAGTGAATTTTGACCTTTGTGGTGTGGTTTTAATCAAATTAGATGAACCTTATCTGTTAGTCAAAAATATTCAAGAAATTCGTATTTTTACATTTCTCTTTCCAAAGGTATCAGGAAAGCATTAGAACTACCAATGTTGGAATGACTGGATTGTTTACCAAAATAGTATTCTAAATATCTCCTCAATAAGTCCATAAGTCATCAGATTCTTTCAATACTACACAGTCTTTACTTTTATAACAATATTTATGTAAATACTGAGTTATAAGTTCTGGAAATGTCTGTAAATATCATATAACAAAAGCTTCCAATGTTTTTGTTCTCCTTCCGTTTTGTTTTTTTTTTCAGGCCCGGCATGGCCAGGTGGGTTAAGGCGTTCGACTCGTAATCCGAGGGTTGCAGGTTCGCATCCCCGTTGCACCAAACATGCTCGCCCTTTCAGCCGTGGATGCTTTATAATGTAACGGTCAATCCCACTATTCGTTGGTATAAAAGTAGCCCAAGAGTTGGCGGTGGGTGGTGATGACTAGCTGCCTTCTCTCTAGTCTTACACTGCTGAATTAGGGACGGCTAGCGCAGATGGCCGTTGTGCAGCTTCGAGCAAAATTCTAAACAAACCCATTAGCCCTTGAAGACAGCTAACTTACAGAAATTTTGTGTTACTTCAGAAAGCTTAAATAAAGAGGTGAAAAAAGAATTAACAGCCAACAATAGATAAACAATTAATATTACAGTTGGAAGCTTATTGTATTTAGAACTGGGTTATAAATACAACCTTCGTATGTGTATTAAAACACTGCATTAAAAAACAACAAGCAAACAAGTAAATAAAACAATTCAAAAAGGAACTAAATGTATGGATGGCTAATACCAGTTCTTCAAAAACAAAGGAAGCAAGTTAGTAAGGATGGTATTTGCATCATCCATAAATAATAATACAAGCAAGAATTAACATTAGAAATATATATATATAAGTATTCAAACACAACTGAGTTTAATTTATCATATTGCTGTCTGTAACCATTCTACCACACTGTGTCTGTACTATTATTTATGATGTTGCTAATACCATCCCTACTAAAAGGTTTGCATTGTTTTTCAGGGATTGATATTAGCCACCCTTACATTACAGTTTTCGTGAATTTTCACGGAATACTTTTCCGGAAGTCTTTAGGTACTATTTTACATTGAATATCTAGTTTCTAGAAGCGACAGTAGAAATGGAGATCTACAGGAAACGTTTCGAAGCTCTTGGAATAACTTAAAGTGCGATGAAACGTTTTGGAAAAAAGAAACGTAATCGTGTAATCATTACAGAATGATCTGTGTAGGAGAATCTAGGAAACGTGCAGTTCATAGAAAGGAGTAAAAAAATCGTTTATGATTTTTATCATAAGACTAAACTGATTGCATTTAATTCATAATCCATTGAGTAAAAATCTAGTTAATGGAAATTTGATGAAACTCCACTGTGAAAAAAATGTATTGAATGATAACCTATTTATGAAGGTAACTAATTAATGTTATAGAGAAGATGTTATCGCTGTTGCTGTGTGCTCCAGTGGGAAACTGGTAAATATATTCAGAATACTAAAATTCGGGTTTCGATTCCCCTCGGTGGACGTAGCAGATAGCTCAATATGGCTTCGCTCCATAAAAAAGAAGCAAGAAAACGCTGTTATTAATACTTGAAATAAACGTCCTTACAACACTAAAATGTTGTTCTTGTTTAATAAGACATTCGACGTTTCGCTTTACAGCTTCTTCAGAACGTATGCAGAATCTATTTTAAACTATAATTTGCATTCGTACAGCGTGCTTTTGACATATTAAGTAGTACAACTCATTGTTAAAATAATTAACTGCTATCTGTAGTAAACAAAAGCTCTATGAAGGTAACAGTGTGAAATAACAGAAAGATAGGATAAAAAATAAAATAAATAATTGCGCCTTCCTTTATCGGTGTTCGTTCGTAGTCGTAATTATTCAATGAGAAGAGTTAATAATATTAATATGTCTTCTACACACTAATATGTACTACAGAAAATAATCTATGTAGTTGTTTCTTTATCTTAGAAGTTTGTTTGTTTTTCCATATAGCAAAGCCACATCGGACTAACTGCGGAGCCCACCGAGGAGAATCGAACCCCCTGATTTTAGGAGTGTAAATCCGGAGACATACCGCTGTACTAGCGGGAGGATTATGGTGGAAGAGCTGGTTTGTAAGTTATTATGGTAATGTGTGTAATAATAGATAAAATATATGATCAGTTGATGAATAGCTTGAGACAGAGTTTACTGTTAGGAAAGTTGACCTTAGCAATAAACAATGCAACGTTAAGTTTCTGTTTATTAAAGGTAAAATACCAAACACAAACACAGAATCCTTTTGATTATCTTAATACATACACTTCAAATAAACACTTCCATTTACCATTAAAATAAGTTTAAAATTCATTATACATTTCCATTATTCATATATTTTACTTTCATTTCAGACTAACGTAGCGACAAAAATGAGACATTGTTTTATATTTAGCGAAGCATTTGGATGTTTGTAATCCTTTTTTTCTCGGGTCCATCACAAAAACGCTGGTGTTTTTGATACAATGTATTAATGAACACGGTAATTGAATTTGGAAACGAGAAAATAAATTACCAGAAAGTAAATCATACATAAATACATGTGTTTAATGCCCTATGATCATTATTAAGTAACGCTTAACTTTCATACAATATTTTTCTCTTGTTCTAGAAAAGCCTTGTTGATTTAAAGGGTTTTATTGAAGCTGTTACTCCAGTTGTCCATACGGCTTGATTGAAGCTGTTACGCCAGAATTCCATACGGTTTGATTGAAGCTGTTACTCCAGAAGTCCATACGGTTTCATCAAAGCTGTTACGCCAGAATTCCATACGGTTTGATTGAAGCTGTCACGTCAGAAGTCCATACGGATTGATTGAAGCTGTTACTTCAGAATTCCATACGGATTGATTGAAGCTGTTACTCCAGAAGTCCATACGGCTTGATTGAAGTTGTTACTCCAGAAGTCCATACGGTTTGATTGAAGCTGTTACTCCAGAAGTCCATACGGCTTGATTGAAGCTGTTACTCCAAAAGTTCATATGGCTTGATTAAAGCTGTTACTCCAGAAGTCCATACGGTTTGATCGTAGCTGTTACGCCAAAATTCCATACGGTTTGATTGAAGTTGTTACGCCAGAAGTCCATACGGTTTGATTGAAGCTGTTACGCCAGAATTTCATACGGTTTGATTAAAGCTGTTTCCCAGAAGTCCATACTCCGTTTAAAGTTACATGAAAATCTTATTTTTTACTTTCAGTAATTCATTGGTTATTGTAGCTCTTAATAACTCAATTATTTCTTTTTTTAATGAATAAAACACAACATATAGTTTGACCAAAGGATAAAAATATGTCATGATTAAATATGAGTTACATTAATTAAAAAGCAACAATTATATTTATTCAGCACAATCCTCGTTAACAGTAAATTTAAAAGTAATAATTTATAAGTGCAAGGCAAGTTTTTAAATAGAGAATATAATAAATGTTTTTTACCGGAACATTGTTGAGTTTTCTTCAATTTAAATATGTATTTTTTCAACATGAAGTAATTTTCATTGCGTTAATAAATCTTTGTTTATCAATTAAGTATTGTATTGTATTGTAATATGCTTTCATACACAAGTACAGTTATAATCATTTCTGAAGTAAATTTGAGAACTTTTACAAAACGTTCCAGCTCTGAGATTTCTCCAAGAAAAGTATTTTTAATTATATTATAATTTCTGTCGGGATTACGGAGTAAACTTGGATTCTTTGGTTATGAGTAATTACAATAAAGTTTTTTAAAAAGAGATATCTAATTAGTTTAATTTCTTCAGGACCGGAACAAATGACGTAGCATAAAAAAAAACAGAATAAGCTCTAAGTAAGAAACCTCATAATCAAAGTGCTTCCAAAAGGCACACTTTGTTTTTCTTCATGGGCGATTTAAATATATATGTATATAATCATCGCAATTCAAGAAATACAGTAACAGAAATGAAGGTCTATGTTTTGAAAATCTTAAGGTTATCATTTTGTCATACGGATTATCTTATATACTAATTAGTTGCTTTTAGTTAAACATGTAAATAAAAGCACTTTTCAAAGAAGAAAATTAATGTATGGATGGCTAATATAAATCCTTCTGATACAATGCAAACAAAATAATAACTTTGTAAATACCATCCCATCTTGTTTGCATTGGTTTTGAAGAGCTGATACTGGCCATCTCTACATTTACTTTCTATTTTGAAAAAAAAAAAAAATATTTTGTTTGTTTGTTGCTTTTAATGCATTGTTTCAATGGACGAAGGAAGGTCATATTTATAACGAAGTCCTAAATACAATGAGGTTCCAATTGTAACATTTATTACTTTTGTATTCTTGAGTGGTGATTCGTGTTTCATATTTATGTTAGAAAACAACAATGTTTTGGAAAAAAATGCTAACTTCAAGGAGTAAGGATACCATCATTTACACTATGATTATCAGTTTTTAAATAACTCCTAGTTATAAATAATACTCATAAAAGCGAATACTCCATTTAAGACTATGTCATTTCAGTGAAATTGGTTGACACTTTTGTTTTGGTTTTCGAGTTATCATGTATTACAAAAAACAGAAGAAAGAAGAACACATATCCAAAGTTTTTGTTATATGATATATACAGACATTCCAAGAATTTACAACTGAATCATTACATAAATATTGTCATAAAAAGAAATACTATATAGTATTATAAAGTTCTGATGAGCTATTGAGTAGATATTTGAAATACCATTTCGATGAACAATTCGAGCCACCCCTATATAGGTAATGCTTGTTTGTTTTGAATTTCGCGCAAAGCTACTCGAGAGCTATCTGCGCTAGTCGTCCCTAATTTAGCAGTGTAAGACTAGAGGGAAGACAACTAGTCATCACCACCCACCGCCAACTCTTGGGCTACTCTTTTACCAACGAATAGTGGGCTTGACCGTCACATTATAACGCCCCCACAGCTGAAAGAGCAAGCATGTTTGGTGCGACGGGGGTTGCGAACCCGCTACCCACGGATTACGAGTTGAACGCCTTAACACGTTTGGCCATGCCGGGCTCATAGGCAATACTATCGCTTGCCTAATAATAAAATATATTCGGCGAATTTGTGGAAATTCTGATGGTTTATCACGCTACAAATTCGGGTTTAGATACCTGTAGTGAACATCTTTAAGTTCTCATTTCCAGGGCGCGGCATGGCAAAATGGTTACGGCGTTCGACTACTTCTATTAGGCTCGCAAGTTCGAATCCCCATCACACCAAACATGCTCGCCCTTTAAGCCATGGGACGTTATTACGCGACGGTTAATCTCACTATTTGTTGGTAAAATGGTAACTTAAGAATTGGTGGTGACTAGCTGCTTTCCCTCTGGTCTTTCACTGCTAAATTAAAAACGGCTAGCGCAGATAGCTTTCGTGGGGCTTTGCGCGAAATTAAAACATACAAAGTTCTCATCTCCAAAAAGATATAAAATTCGTATCAAGGTTTTAATTAGTTGTATTCAAGATGTACTCCTTCCTAATGAACCGTAATTCTCATTAACCTAGTGTAAATTTTTTCACTTATTTTTTGAGATTTATCGAAATGTATAGAAATATTATCCAATATCATAATAAAATATTATGATATTATGACACATAATAAAAATTAGAAAAAACTTGTAACAACAAGAATTATTGTTCTATATCCGTTCTTGAAGTTTAATTTGGAATTTCTGTTTTAGACACTGAAAGAATTGTTTTAAATTTGGACTAGTACCACTTCTAGGCTGTTAATATTTTACACAGTAGAATGATAAGGTTTAAGTGTCAATTCTTTTATTATAATTCCTTCCAACTCAAAGCTCAGATGTAAGAAGTTTTTATAAACATTATCTTTCCTTTTATCATATATGGCAGTTCGCTCATCTGGATAGAAATGTTTCTAAACCGATTTGTAGTCCCCGCTGAAATTCGGGCTGTTTATTTAATGCGTTCCTTTTCATTCTAGATAATTTTCTAAATTAAATTTTAGTGAAGTTGTTTATTGTTTTAATAAAACGGATAGAACAGTTTATTTTTATTTTTTTCCTCCTAACCCTATTACTGATTTTTCTCGGAGAGAACATCAGAATAAAGCTGAGAAGTCAAATCTGGCTAAATTACTGTCAAGTTGTATGACAGAATTGATGGTTTGCTCGTGCCTTTATTGCTTTCCTTGTTTCGTAGCAATCGATGAAAATGCGACCAAATATGATTAAAGGAAGGTCTATCAAACGCATTGATTTTCATCCTTGTCAACTTCACGCTCACTCTACCCTGTGTTGTTGAGAAGTTTGATGTATGTAGTAACAATGTCTCAGGGTTTTCGGGAAAAAAAATAACAATGAACGACGTATTCGACCAAATTTCAATCGATTCTGAGATTGAACTAAAAGCTACACGACACTGAACTGTCGATAAAATATTCTAGATCACTGAAAGGGCTGCCAGAACTTTTCTTAAAGAAAATCGTGAACTCATGATAATACAAATATTTTAAAATTACTTTTGAAATATTTATACTGTTACCTCATGAATAAAATTCTGATTCATCTTTCACGAGTTAGTGCATCCTAAAAGCTTGGTTTGGTTTTAATTTCGCTGCCCAAGGGATATCAGGGAAGGCAGCTCGTCAACACCACTCACCAGCAACTTTTGGGTTACTCTTTGATCAGCGAATAGTGTGATTGACCATCACCTTATAACGCCTCTACGACTGCTCGGTGACAGGAGTTCGAATTCTCAGATTACCATTCGTACGCTCTAACCACCAGACCATCTCAGGCCGCATTCTATAAGAGTGCTAGTGTTAAAAACTTTTTTGAGATTTGTGAAATAATGGAGTACATTAACACTAAGTTCAGTTAGAAATGCTAAATATAAAAGCATACTTTGTTTGTTTGTTTTTGAATTTCGCACAAAACTACTCGAGGACTATCTGTGCTAGCCGTCCCTAATTTAGCAGTGTAAGACTAGAGGGAACGCAGCTAGTCATCACCACCCACCGCCAACTCTTGGGCTACCCTTTTACCAACGAATAATGGGATTGACCGTCACATTATAACGCCCCCACGGCTGAAAGGGCGAGCATGTTTGGCGCTACAGGGATGCGAACCCGCGACTCTCAGATTACAAGTCGCACGCCTTAACACGCTTGGCCATGCCGGGCCAAAAGCATACTTACGCTAATAAATTTGACGAATATAACAATTCAAACGATAACTCGCATATCATTGATAAGAGTTTCTGTTTAGTCGGTAAGTTTCGTCAAAGAGTAATGAAAACGAAACACGATGGAACATTCATAGTTTGTACGAGCTATTGCTCTTTTCACCTTTAACCATAGACAGTGAGCAGCAGTTAAAATTTTGGGCATAACGAATTAAGTGCTTATTTCTTTCTGTCCTTATACCTTTTGTATCATGGAAATTGATGACAAGAACTACACGTGAATCCCTCTGCTTTGTCTCTGTGTTTTTCCTTTGATTATCAGGCGGTCTGAGTAACGTTCGTGTTCTCTCGTTGGTTTTTTTACTCGTTATAGTGTAGATCAATATATTTGTGGAAACATACAATACACAATTAAGATTACTTGACCCGTTGGAGCAGAGTCCTAATTTGATAACTGGTCCTTGTAAAGAAAAAAATTAAAGAGCTGGTCGATAGAGATGTGCCTAATAAACTTCACAACCTTTCAGCTTGTGCTGATAACAACACTGATGAGTTGTCAATATCAAGAGTAAAACTTGGAGGTGTGTTCAAGGTATACAAGAAGGATATACCCAACAGTTTCATTGTTGGGAAGACTTGAGATTTCATGAGCAGCCCTTTCATTGAACGAAGCATACCAGCAGTTACGACCAAATGTCTCATTGTTTCCTGCATGATATGACAGTTAAACATCTTAGCATGAAAATATTACGTATATTTCGCCCATTTATTTTATCAGTGATGGAACCCCAGTAAATAATAAACATATATTTTGTAACTTTTGCTTATGCATATTTTTATCTCAAAACAGCATATAATGTCTTGTACATTCAAATATGCTTATTGTACGTTTACTTACTTATCCAACACCTTCCGATCTTGAATGCTGCTCTGAAAAAGAGAAACCATCTTGGCAGAGACCTCGTGTTTCGGACAATATTTATATCTCCATGAGCTAAAGGTGCAACGTAGTGTTTCTTAAGGCACTCTCCATATTTTATAACAATCAATAATCAACACTAACATCGTAGACTCAACTAAAACAGTAGAACCGTTACTTTTCAAAATCCGATCAAACTTACAAAAATGCCTTTTCTCATAAATTAACTTTTAAGAATAAAATATATATTAATATATATGCATCTTAAAACCTTGAAAATGTGTAATGTTTACAGAAGGGAATTTTGTTTGTTTATTTGAATTTCACGCAAAGCTACACGAGGGTTACCTGCGCTAGCCTTCCCTAATTTAGCAGTGTAAGACTAGAGGGAAAGCAGCTAGTCATCACCACCCATCGCCAACTATTGGGCTACTCTTTTACCAACGAATAGTGGGATTGACCGTACCATTATAATGCCCCCACGGCTGAAAGGATGAACATGGTTTGCGCGACCAAGATTCGAACCCACGACTCTTAGATTACGAATCTTAACCCACCTGGCCAGAAGGGAATTTAACTTCAGAGTTTAGTGCTGTAAGTCCGGAAATTTATCGCTCATACAAAGTGAATTGATTGTAGTACTAGTCCCCTGCTTCATGCAGATAAAGCACTGGGATATCACATATAACGATAGAATTAACATAGAATGTTCACCAATACAGATGATTGTACATTGATATATTGCACGTATTTATTAATAATGGGGTGATGGAATTTTCTATACGTATACGCGCACCTCATTTAACAAAGTTGTTTGTAACTGGAATGTTCAAATCTGTCAAAAATCGAATAATAATAGAAAACAAAGAACAGACACTGAGTTTCTATGTGGAGTAATAATATTCCAATCACAAAATAATAAATAAACTGTTTTGCTGGTAAACATAATTTGTTTTAAAAAGAAAAATATCAAATAAACGTTTGGTATATAAACGCATCAGGATCACAGCAACTCTCACGTGTGCTTAATTAGGCTAAGAAAATTTCATTAGCGATCTTTCATTAAAGATACAGAACTAACAAAGTACAATTTAATTTTCCAACGGTAAACTAAAAGGTCTGTTTTAGTTATGTAACGCCGTTGTCCTTAATCCAACTTTTATTCCACATTTTCTACACTGGGTTTGTAGTTTTAATCTTTATTCATCAGATGGATAGCAGTATATACGGAATTGAATAATCACATGGACCAATTAATAAGCTCTAACAACGACAGCAGGAGGAAGAAATTAAAAAGGAAATAAAAGCAAGTGTATAGCTTATAAAAACCTTTCTTAGTGTATGAATAGAAACTTCATGTCTCATAAGAACGAATTGCCACCGTTAGGTGACTGTTACTTTTATGAAGTAGAGAATATATTTCTAAAAAATAATCTGGCGTGAAGAATAAGTAATAGCCCCTCGTTGTGATGTGGAAAGCCCTCTCTCTCCTTACGCAAACACACTCATAAAAACACTGCATTGTAAGAACGAATGAAATAAAAATAAAAATGGAATGAAAGCGAAAATAAAAAATCTCACTTTGAGTAACAAAGAAAATGTCAATAGCTAATTATACTTTTAAAACAAAGAAAGATGAATGTGTGTCGACACTCGGTGACTGAAGACAAGTCCTAACACGAAATGATTACATATAACACGTATGGCTACACAATAGGATATGCTTGCTCCCTGTTTACCACAGGAACTTGTAGCGTTGTTGGTCCATAAGCTTACTTCTAACCATAGGTGAACAATGATATTTGTTTGTTTTTGGGTTTTTTTTAATTTCGCACAAAGCTACTCTAGGGCTATCTGTGCTAGTCGTCCCTAATTTAGCTGTGTAAGGCTAGAGGGAAGGCAGCTAGTCATCACCAACCACCGCCGACACTTGGGCTATTCTTTTACCAACGAATAGTTGGATTGACAGTCACATTATAACGCCCCGACGGCTGAAAGGGCGAGCATGTTTGGCGCTCTGCGGATGCAAACCTGCGACCCTTAGATTCCTAGTCGCTCGCCTTAACACGCTGGGCCATGCCGGGCCATAAAAATGTGTTTTCGTATAGAAAAGCCACATCGGACTATCTGCTGAGCCCACCGATGGACAGTGAGCTCTATAGTTGTGATAGATAAATAGGAAACCAATAAAGTAAGATCTAGCTTTGGATGCATTTAGTGTGTTCTTACTTATCATTATATCCATTACGTTTGTGATGTTGATCCATATTGTAATGAGCCATGGTCTTCGTGTGTCTTCTTAAAACAGTTCTTTTTAAGTTATGAAATTTTATAATATTTGTGCAAAGAAAAGAGGAAAATTGTATATAAAACATTCTGGTCTTACATTACTTACTATAAATCATTATGTAAATAAATATATCTAGTTGGTTGTTTATTTTGTGTTTAATTTTTCGCAAAGCTACAGGAGGGCTGTCAATGCTAGTCATCTCTAATTTAGCAGTCTAGAGAAAAGGTAGCTAGTCATCCTCACCCACCGCCAAATCTTGGGTTACTTTTTTACCAACGAATAATTGGATCGACTGTCACTTTATAACGTCCCCACGGCTAAAAAGGGTCAGCATGGTGTGATTGGAATTCGAATCCGCGCCTCTCACTTTAGAAGTCGAGCGCCCTAACTACCTGGTCATGCCAGGTCTAAATAAATCTATAGGTAATAGAAATATGTAGATATTAATAAAGCTAATAAAAACTTACCACATGTGATTCTGGTTTACTGTTTAATAGTGATTTACATTACAAACCTGAGCCACATGTGGTCGGACATCATTCCATGAAGTTATTGCTTAAGCTACAAGATTTTAACATAAGGTTATGATGCTGAAATAGAGGTTTTTGCACAAACTGAGTTAGAAGAAAAAAAGTTTCAAATGAGTGTCTGTTAATATACATTAAAAGGTTTGTAGCGATGTTAAAATATTTATCTTGTAATTTTTTCTTCCCTTGCCAGAAGTAGCTACATGACTAATCTCGCCCTCTAATTCCAAATGCCACCTCTCACTTTACAGAATGGTTACTTGTACACAAACCCATCTGTTTAAACTCCACGTAACTAGTATGTAAATAACTCAATCGCTATGGAAAAAAAAAAGTAGCACGAAAGCGCATTTAGCTCGTGGTGCCTTCTTTCGATTAAGAGATTCATTCTGAACTTAAATTCGTAGTTTATGTAAAGCACTTGGTCTCTGGAGATAAAGATGTCAACCTTCATTTTCTAGTCACATGTGGCTTGTACTGATCTCGGCGATTTGTACATAACCCCATTACGAAAAACAGCTCAAGTTATTGGTTGAGGTGATACCTGGAGCTAGATGGATGTTCCTGGTGAATCGAAACTTAATGAAGATACACCCGCTTTAATTTACAGGCTCTTCTGTAAAGCTCGGCGTGAGATTTTGTAAGATTTATGCTGTGCAAGCTCACCGAATACATGTGCTACCACACGATATGCACTTTTCAATTAAAACCATTAAGCTTTTTAAAATACAGGACTAATGAAACAGGCACGGTTCATTTGTTTGTATTCTTATCCTTTAATGCGTTGTTTTTTCAAATCTGTTACAGTAGTCACGTGATACCACGAGCTCCAAAAGTACCTATGTTTTAATTGTGATCATTTGGACCTAAAAACGTTTTCCATTTACATTTGTTGCTTTGAATTTATTCACTGGACTTACGTATAGTTCTAATTTCAGTAAAATTTGCTAATACATTATTTGTGATAATTTTTTGAAGTAAAAAAAAACTAAATAATTTCATACAGTGTCCATTGTTTTAAATTAAATATGATTTTATTGCATGCAATATTTTATTCGTTACAATTAAATAAGTTAAACTTTCAGTTACTGCAAAAGAGGTATATTAAAATATACAAATGGACTTTGTCTATAAAATCCTCGCCGTGGGGACTTCATTTTTCAGAGTATTTCCTTGCTTCTTGTAAAGGATAAAGCTCGACAATGGGCTGTCTCTCCTCTGCTTAGTTTCTTAAACGTGCCTCCCAGTGTCACAGCAGTATGTCTGCGGATTCAAACCGCTATAAGCCGGGTTTAGATACCCTTGATGGGCAGAGCACAGGTAGCCCATTGTGTTGCTCTGTGCTTAATTCTAAAACAAACAAGCAATTCTTAAAAATATTAATTTACAAATGAATTATGCTTCAAGTTATGATAACAATACCACAGATTAATTCTAGTTTCCAGTGAACGTAATAGTAGTTTCGTGTCACGTGATCATGTTTCAACAATAAAATTATGCAAGATGTTTCTATATATGTAGCCTCCCAGCAGGTCAGCGGCAAGTTTACAGATTTACAATGGTAAAATCTCGTGATGAATAAGAGCAAAGATATCCTATTATGTAGTCCTACGCTAAAGCAGTAATATACCCTTTATATATGTGTTAAAAACATACAAAAACAGTGACCTTACCATGACATCATAAAATAGTTCATATAGTAGGTTTTCTTCAGTATTTACCAAAACGGAGAGTTAATATTATCTCATAGAATTCGGCTTTTCTTTAGCCTAAAAATAATGTAGATGAATTTCAGAACTTATTGTTAAAATGTTAATATTAACGGCTTCACCTCGTAAGCCCTGATGAAAATAACATACTGTTCTTACACACTCTTGCATTTGGTTCTAAAGATACAGACAATAATCAAGAAGAAACAACGCGAGAGTCATTGCAAACCTGCTTCAAATAAATGAATTAACCTGTTAAGAGTAATTTATGATAATTGTTGAGTATTTTTACATAACTTCACTCAAAAGCTTTATCGAACTGATCAACACACTGTCACTTTTTCTTTCGATATTAATACAAACTGTATTACCCAACTTAGTCTAATGATTATTACTGAAATCTATCCAATCGAAAAATAGAAGCAAATTCGTCGAATTAGAGAACTGAAAGTATGTCATGAATGTACATGATAATTCCATTTTACTAATATTGAAGACGGAGTTTGATTTGAATCTTTTACCACTGGTTACTAATATTTATTTCTTAAATCAGCGTATGAAGGAAAGGTCTACGTGCACAGTTTAACTCTAACCTTTAATTCTGAAAAGTGGGCTAAGAAATCGTTTAAACATTGTCCTTATTACTTTGGATTAATCTCAAAGTTACTCACTTCTATGGCTTTTTTTTTCTTTAGTCTCTGGTCTTGTGAGAATTATTAATCATAGCAGATTGTATAACTTTCACACTACGTGTGTGCAGTTCTTTACAGATAGAAAATGATAAGAATACGTGGTTCAAGTTATAAAAGTTCATTACTAAATTCATCGCTCGAGTGTCTCGGTATGACTAGGTGGTAAGGGTGCTCAACTAGCAATTTGAGGGTCGCGGGTTGGTCAAAGGGTTGGCGATGGGTGGTGGTGACTAGTTGCCTTCTTTCTAGTCTTACACTGCTAAATTAGGGACGGCTAACGCAGAGAGCCCTTGTGTAGCTTTGCGTAAAATTCGAAACAAACAAACAAACCATCTCTTAGAGATAAATCATTTTCTATCTTGGAGCGTTGAGGAAATCGAGGAACTGAATTTTTTTTTAGAGCTAGTGGCAACATTTTGTGAATTCAGACAGTTTGTCCACAGATTAATACAGTGATGCAGTTGTCACCCTCTGTTTGAATAATGCGATGGTCAAAAGATGCTGTGTTTTGAAAAGGTTTTGTTATTTAGTTCATTATATGTTGCTTATTTGTTTCCATTACAATATATTACATAGACACACACACAACGTGACACCTCCTTTAATTACATTTTTGTAAAATGCTTAATGATTTTGTATACAATTGTTTATAGTATACGTAAAAGTTACATGTGTGGTTATTCTCAATACAAAAAATGTAAATATGCCTTTAAAACAGTAATTTTAACAAAATGTTTTACGTGTATTTGACTGCTAATTTTAGACGCAGGGCGTTAAGACTATAGGACTGAAAAGGTTTTAACATCTCTGCTTATAGAGAATAAGAAAAACAAATCTAAAACTCGTTTGATAACGTATAATTCCATTTCATCTGACAAAGAAAGCAGCGAGACTAAAACCTAAAAGAACACAATATCGGTTTGTGCCTCTTTGTCGCAAAATTGTCTACAACCCACATTTCATCATTGCAAATATTTGATAGTCTTGTAACACAGTAACTTAATCAATCCCTCACCAGATGGAAGCGATATCACCTCCATTAGTTCTGGAAATAAAACGAACCATTTTTGTTGTTGTTGTTCTTGCAATGGGATCACAATGCTTTTTTACGAGACTTTGTCATCTATAATTGAACTATAGGCAGCAGCCATTTTCTTCTTATTTTACGACGTTTATTTGTCTTTTCTATAAAACCTTATCTAAACATAGTTTTCAATGTTTGAAATATATAAAATTCACTAGTATTCTATATTGAAAGCACACTTGAAATAATTACATATTGAATTTCACAGTAATTAAATTTGGCCTATCTGATAATAAACACACGAAAACTGGGGACACAATCAATATTGTTGGCTGCCCCCTCCTACAGGGGCACGTCTTCAGACTTACAATGCTATAAACCAGGTTTATATAGCAAGGTCGGGCAGAGCACAGATAGCTCAGTGCGTAGCTTTGTGCTTAATTACGCACAAACACAAAAACAAACATTATTTGCCAGGATTATTTTTCTTCAAGTTTCGGCCTGTAGGGGGCCGTGTTCACGCATTTGTGTTCGAAATAGCATTAAATCTTATTGATTGTGTTTGCACGATCCAGTTCATCGGACTTTTCAAGATGTTGCTGGATTGATTTTCTTTGAATTACTCTGTAAAGAAGTGGTAAATTATGTTCAGCGATGATAAATGAAGGTAGCCGTGTGTTAGTTGATTATAGATAAGAATGTTTTCAAGCCTAAACAATAAATAAGTAAAGAAGTTGTTTTAGTTGATTTTTTTAAATGACGAATAGATCCTGCAGTATTAATCTGCTCGTGATATCTCCCGGAATTCAAATAAACATTTTCTTATTCTCTCGAAGAATACTAATCACTGATCTGCATTATTTCTCATTCAGCAAAGTTCTAACCAGACGCTTCATTCGATGTTATATTTATGACATTAAACTTAAATTAAGCTTACTGGTACAGCTAGAAATCTTGTAAATAAATAAATATTACAAATTGTAAATATGTGAGATGAATTTTATAAAATGTAAATATGTAAAATAAATATTATAAAATGTGAATATGTAAAATAAATATTATATAATGTGAATATGCAAAATAAATATTATAAAATGTGAATATGTAAAATGAATATTATAAAATGTGAATATGCAAAATAAATGTTATATCAATAGTTCAAAGAATTCGAATTAATCAAATTGTAAATGTTAATACAATCCACAAAGAACCTTTTCAATGTAATATGCGACACAAAAGACTTACATCACATGGAGTTCATACAGGTGGCTTTTCTTCGTGTTAGTTAAATAGGCCTAAGAATGAAAAATATGTGGTTCTAAGTCACTGGAAACTTGAAAATACTTGCATTTAAAGCTTTCTGCTTCCAAATGGCTCAACGGCAAGTTTGAAGGCTTATAATCGTAAAAGTCAGGTTTCGATAGGTCATCATTTAGGCAGCCGACTGTGTAGACTTGCGATTAACAACAAACAAAAATAAAGTTGTTGTAGTGATATACAGTTTCATTTTTGAAGTTTTTTTTGTGCTTACTGTTTGCGATTTAAATTAGTTTAAAAACTCTTCTATGAGTGAACAGTGGATGATGAACATTTTATTTACATTTTTTATCAAAATCCATAAAAAAATATATGAATTCGTCAATTAGGATCGCTTCTACTATTGGTACCTTAAAACGCGTGATTTTCTAAATGTATTTCACTGTCATGTATCCATTTGGTTCTACAATCCCTGTCGGTGACTCAGCAATACGCTTTAGGGTTTACAATGCTAAGATTTACGGTTTAATCCCTATGGTGGACATAATTCAGAATATCCATTGAGCATCTTTGCGTGTTTATATACATACACATGTATAATTGTTTATGAAACGTGGATTTCTTAGCACATCTGTGATTGTTTTAATGATTTTCATTTGTGTTAAGTGAACAACAACTATAAAAAATAACGAAATTGTATCTATTGTCAGAAATGTAGCTTTATGAAAGACACCTAGTAGTGTAAAACAGAAATTTGTAATAACGTTTCAAAATGTGTAAGACTTCGCGTCTTTATTAAAACGCAAAAACGTTACGAAGTTTATTAATTTTTCATGGCGTAAATTGCTTTTACCAATACGTTTCTAGAAATGAGGTATATATATATATATATATATATCATTAAATAAATAATTTTACGCTGAGAAGCATGGTATATTTTTATTCGTACCTAAGAATAATATTAACATTAACACATGAAACGTATTTGTTTCAAACCTCGGAACATACATGCCATATGAATATTTCTTTTGTATAATACAGTTATTATTTTGCTTTAAGAAATGAACAATTCAAGTCTCTAAGGAACACAATAAAATTATTAACAAGAGGTTTTAATAATGAAATATATCTCTTCGGATGACATCCTATTACATTAGTTTAGGAAAAATCTAAATTTGTAAAATGTTTCGTTTATAAACTAACTCGGAACGAGCATTTCATTCTGTTAAAATTCAAATCTTTTAATGCTATACTGACATGTTAAACAGTTTCACATTTATAAGATTAGTGTTAGCACTGATTGGAATATGTGTTAGAAGAGTCATAGACTGAACTAACAGACACTTGTTCCTGCATCTTCACGCATCCATCTGATTATTATATTCTGTGTTTGTGGAATGTTTTATTCGTTGTATTCAGCCATTCGGTGAGAAATGGAACATATTTTCTATTGTTCTTTAAACCAAGCAGGTTCTTACTCTAAAGGCTTCCAGTTAGATATTAAAATGTGCTGTTAATAGATAACAGTATGTAACAAAATTTTTACTTTTTCTTGTTCCTAGGCAGAAAGTGTTATTTCCCAATTGCTTATGCCTAAAGTAAATGAAGACCTATTTTTCTTTTCAAACTTTGCTTTTGTGACCTGGGTAATGAAATTTTCAAATTTACCCATTTTTCAGAACATTCCAGGTAGATTCAGTGCTGAGTAGCTGATAGAGAATTTTTTCGAACTTACAAGAATTTTCAATAATGTTATAGAACTTACAAGAATTGTCAAGAACCATTTAGAATTTTCTAGAACTTCTCATAGTAATATATATATACAGGGGCTTACCACTTCAGTTTAGTTCTAGCTGCCTAAGTGAACACATAGACCTGTCTGATTTTATTAGAGATGGCATCAAGAAGCTGCAAGCATTCTCCAGACGCATTCTGCTATGTATGTGGTCAATTTATCAAGACAAGAGTGAAAAAGTACTTTGTGACAGCATCTGCTAAAATGTGTGAAGCCTACAAGGCATATTTCAGCATGCCTGTCGGGATCAAGACAAATCGGAACCTCATTTTACCTGTGAGCACTGCATAAAAACTCTAGAAGGTAAGACGGACAAGTTTTTCTTGCTTGAAGAGTAAGATTTTATATTACACAAATTTTAAACCATTTAAAATTTAAATATCTTTTAACTTATTTATTTTAACTTCCAATATTATAAAAAATATCACATATAAAATATATTGCATGAACTTTTTACACATCAGTTGTAGATGAAATAAATTTATTCCTCATAATAACAATTTTATTTTGCTCTTTTGCAGGATGATACAGAGGGGAATTGACCACCATGAAAAGTTCGCTATTCCAAGAATTTGGCGTGAACCCACTGACCACTCAAACAGTTGCTACTTCTGCATGGCGGACCCTTCCAAACGTCGGGCTGATAAGAATACATCTGCCATCGTGCATCCGGACCTTTTATCATCCATTGCCCTAATGCCACACTGCACGGAGCTCCCTGTACTCACTCTGCCAGAGAGAAAGCAGTCATCCTCAGAAGAGAGCAGCAAATCAGAAGAAGAAGTAAACGTTGAAGATCCAGATTACAATTTCAGAAGTGCAGCTGGTGAGAGAAACCCATACTACCCCAACCAAAGGGACCTCATTGACTTGATCAGAGATCTTGGTCTAACAAAGTCGAATGGCGAGCTTTTGACATCTACACTCAAGGAGTGGGATTTCTTAGATGAAAGTGTGCAAGTCGCAAGTCACTTCTAAACATTTTTGTGTAATTTTAGTGTAAATACATGTAAATCTTATACATGTAAAAACGGCTCGTTTGGGTTGAGAAAATATTTTATGTAGAGGAGCGAACAACGTTTCGATCTTCTTCGGTCATCGAGCCGTTTTTACATATATATTTTTCTCTACAACTGGGTTTTCTCGACATCACTGAATGTAAATCTTGATTCATACATTGTTTTATTCAGACCTTATGTAAATAAATATGTGCAAATTTGCCCGTTTTTACATAAAAATAAGTTAATTTCTAAATTTCATTATCCAGGTCACAAAAGCAAAGTTTGAAGGGAAAAGTGACCATTTACTGTACTTTTACAACATGAGCAATAAAGAAATAACACATACTATCCAGGAACAAAATTTGTGTTACACAGTGTAATGTATCTTGTTACGATATTCCATCTTATCGACATTTTAATCAAAAGGAAGTTTTAAATATCTCATGTATTCAATCGATACACAAGTCATGTTCAACCTGTATTTGTGTTTCAAATAAAGAAATATAAATTTTATTCATTAAATATGTTGGAATCAGAAACGAAATCCATAAAAATCATCTTTATATCATCAGGAGCATAAGAAAATATCAAGCAAGTATATCCATCATTGCTACAAAAGTTACAAACAAATTTTATTTAGATGTTTTAAACAACTGCAAAAATAATACGCACCTTTCACCTATAACTAGCAATGTCGTTTCTATGAAAGACATCTAACAACAGATAAGAATAAATTTTGTTATGAAAATGGAAAAATTTATAAGACTTGTTTCTGCTCAGACAACCAAATAATATCAGCTTCTCTTATATTACTTGAAGAATAATCTAAAGAAATATCGCATTGCTGAATAAAGTGACTTTAACTTATATATCATTATGTGTGTTGTTATTTTAAATTGAAGTGTACGAAATAGGCAAAGCTTTCTCTGGTAAAAAGAATAAAGTTTACTGAAATAGGCAAAGCTTTCTCTGGTAAGAAGGATAAAGTTTACTGAAATAAGCAAAGCTTTCTCTGGTAAAAAGAATAAAGTTTACTGAAATAGGCAAAGCTTTATCTGGTAAGAAGAATAAAGTTTACTGAAATAGGCAAAGCTTTCTCTGGTAAGAAGGATAAAGTTTACTGAAATAAGCAAAGCTTTCTCTGGTAAGAAGGATAAAGTTTACTGAAATAGGCAAAGCTTTCTCTGGTAAGAAGGATAAAGTTTACTGAAATAGGAAAAAGCTTTATCTGGTAAGAAGGATAAAGTTTACTGAAATAGGCAAAGCTTTCTCTGGTAAGAAGGATAAAGTTTACTGAAATAGGCAAAGCTTTCTCTGGTAAGAAGGATAAAGTTTACTGAAATAGGCAAAGCTTTCTCTGGTAAGAAGGATAAAGTTTACTGAAATAGGAAAAAATTTATCTGGTAAGAAGGATAAAGTTTACTGAAATAGGCAAAGCTTTCTCTGGTAAGAAGGATAAAGTTTACTGAAATAAGCAAAGCTTTCTCTGGTAAAAAGAATAAAGTTTACTGAAATAGGCAAAGCTTTCTCTGGTAAGAAGGATAAAGTTTACTGAAATAGGCAAAGCTTTCTCTGGTAAGAAGGATAAAGTTTACTGAAATAGGCAAAGCTTTCTCTGGTAAGAAGGATAAAGTTTACTGAAATAGGCAAAGCTTTCTCTGGTAAGAAGGATAAAGTTTACTAAAATAGGCAAAGCTTTCTCTGGTAAGAAGGATAAAGTTTACTGAAATAAGCAAAGCTTTCTCTGGTAAGAAGGATAAAGTTTACTGAAATAGGCAAAGCTTTCTCTGGTAAGAAGGATAAAGTTTACTGAAATAGGAAAAAATTTATCTGGTAAGAAGGATAAAGTTTACTGAAATAAGCAAAGCTTTCTCTGGTAAGAAGGATAAAGTTTACTGAAACAGGCAAAGCTTTCTCTGGTAAGAAGGATAAAGTTTACTGAAATAGGCAAAGCTTTCTCTAGTAAGAAGGATAAAGTTTACTAAAATAGGCAAAGCTTTCTCTAGTAAGATGGATAAAGTTTACTGAAATAGGCAAAGCTTTCTCTGGTAAGAATGATAAAGTTTACTGTATTTCAACTGGTTGAATACCACGATTACTTTTCTTTCGCTGTGTAAATTGTAACAACAGTTCACATTATATGACCATATTCGTATTTTTATTTGCCAATAATTTCGTTTTCGAATGCTGCCAGTTTGAATTCACTTGATGTATTACAAAGAGTTGAACGTTTTATGTACAAATCAATAAATTGACTTATGGTCAGATAAAAGATAAACAAAAATGAATTAATTAACACAAGGTGAAGGTGATTCTGTGAAGAGATAGTTGCCAAAATTGTATTTTTATCAACGATTTTATTGCTAATAAACCTTTAAAAATTCAAAACCACACATAGATGACGCTACCTATATACGAATTTTAAGTAGGAACTTGTTTTTTAAGAGAGAACATCGTGAACTAAGTACCCCTCGTGGCTCAGTTGTAAGTTTGAAGGCTTATAACCCTGAAAGTTGGACTTCGATATTCGTGGTAAGTGCACCACACATTGCCCGTTGTGTAGGTTTGCGCTTAGCAACGAACAAGTAATCGAGATTGCGTGGTAAGTGTTTTGAGGAATGTGTCACGCTTTCAAAATATCATTTATTAAAGAAGATGGTATTACTAGATCAGTAGACATATAATTCCATAAACTGTTAAATGTAATTTTTGTACATTCGTTTTTAACGCTTTGTTCCTCGCTGAGATAGAGATAATTTTACAGCATTATAAACTCAAAAAACTGGAATTCGATTTCCTTCAACAAATAGCGCGCATAATTGTGCATCTTTTCCCAAAAATAACACCTTTTAAGACATTATTCTGATTTTGTAGATCCGTCTAGCTTAATTTCTTTCTACTATAAATTCAATGGATGTCACTAGCTAGTGATATATATAATTGTAAAGTCAAAAGTTTTGTAAACATGTTTTTAATAGCAGTATTATGTTTTCCCTCTATATTTAGCTTCATTATTTTTTTTCAAATTCTTTACTGAATTCATATCTTTCATGATTCAGGTAAAAGGAATTTATATGAAAAGTTTCTATTAATTTATTCTTTTTCTATGATAAGAACGTTTTGGGCAGAGACACGAATATCAAGTAAATTTCACAAAAAAGTTAAGCCTGGTGTAAAATGCTGAGTAAGAATACGATATTTGTTTATCTTATGAGGATTTATTTGTTTGTTTATGAATTTTGGGCAAAGCTACACGAAGGCTATCTGTGATAGCCGTACCTGATTTAGCAGTGTAAAACTAAAGGGAAGGCAGCTAGTCATAACCACCCACCGCCAACTCTTGGGCTATTCTTTTGCAAACTAATATTGCGATTGACCGCACATTATAACGCCCTCAAAGTTGAAAGGGCGAGCATGTTTGGTGCAATGGGGATTCGAACCCGCGACCCTCAGATTAACCATCTGGCCATGCCGAGCCTCATCTAGATTTCAAGCCAAATAATCTCAAAAAATATACATAATTTGAAAAAAGTAGAAAAAAGTAAACAATTTTTGAGTTAAGACGGCTTCACCTGTAATTTATAACAAGGGTAAACCGAAAAAACAGTTTTGCATATCAGTTCATTGCTTTGCTCTTGTTCATAGTCATTGATGAGTGGTAAAACCTTTCGAAACCGGGATAAGTTAGCGGAATCGGACAATTCTATAAATAGCAACAATGTGCGCTTCTCTTTCATCATGTTTGGTTTGTTTTTTGAATTTCGCGCAAAGCTTCACGAGGCCCATCTGGAGAAGCCGTCCCTAATTTTGCAGCGTAAGACTAGAGGGAAGGCAGCTAGTCATCACTACTCACCGCCAACTCTTGGGCTACTCTTTTACCAACGAATAGCGGGATTGACCGCACATTATAACGCTCCCACGGCTGAAAGGGCGAGCATTTTTGGTGCTACAGGAATTCAAACCCGCGACCCTCGGATTACGAATCGAGCGCCTTAACCCACCTGGCCATGCCGGGTCTTCTTATGAGAAATAAAGTGCTCTGTATATTCAATACTACCTTATAATACGCGAGCGTGAAATATTGGATCACCGATCTTGACAAACTTTCGAAACGTTTACCACATTTGTACATTGAAATGTACTAAAGGCCGCAGCAGTTGGATTGGAGCACTTAATAATTACGTTGTTGAATCAGGTTGTTTTGATTTCAGTTATATCGACAATATTTTCCAGGTTGGTTTGTTTTAAACAAAGTCACTTTGGGGTTTTGCTCTGTCCACTGCGGAGAATCGAACCCTGAGAATTATCGCTGTCCCATTAGGAAACATTTGATGTGTCACTGAAAGCTTATAATCTCTTGGTTTGCGAACCTTCAACAACCTAAATTTTCTATGTACCTTCTTGTTAACCGTATGTCCAACTATGTGGCAATGTTTATTTATAGTCAAGGGATTTTCTATTGTAACCATAGCCCGAACTTTACAGGTAAAGGCGCTATTCCTGATTTCATTGGTATGTAATAGCCATTGCTATTCCTAGAAGAGGTAAAGAATAATTTATATAAAAAGATACTGAAGTCTTTCTTTTTCTAAAATGTTATTGTCTACACATCATATAAAACTTTTTCCTTGATTAATATACCTCTTCAGAAAATACTTTGATATTGGATTCGCCTTAAAATTATCCCGACAGTTGTTTGAAGTTACGCATAAAGCTACACAATGGGCTATCTTAGATCTGCTCACAGCGGGTATCGAAACCCGATTTCTAGTGTTGTACGTCCGCAGACATACAGTTGTTCCACTGAGAAACTATTCTGACAACATTACATTGCTGAATGGTCGAAATGTACCCTGAATCAAGTAAATAAGTGCTAAATATGTCACTTTTGGTACTATAACTTACATTTGCGACGACATGTCTATACATTACAATATGCAAGTCGTATTTAAAAAAAAAACGCTATTAAACCACTGTTCAGATTACATTTCAAGTTCCTAAACTAAACTATTTTAAAGATAATTTCTTTAAACACTGCTTTCGTTTTCATTTGAAACTCGTTTGTGTTCTTTTCATAGTGCAAAGCTACGCAGTGAGCTATCTCAGCTCTAACAACCTAGAGAAATTCAATCCCATACTCTTGCGCTATTAGTTCCGTGAATTAAAGCTGACTACTCGGAAAATTCTCGTCTGAAGGATCTCATCTTGCTTTCAATACAATAATCTTTCAAAAGTGTTTAAAGCTCGGATGAAACTATAGAGAATGTATTACATCATGAACATAATAAAATAAAATCGATAGCCAAGTAATAGAATCATATTAATTTTTAGAGTGTCTTATAGAATGTTATGTTTTGCTATAATAACATGTTTAAGTGGACATTTCTAAATCATATAAATTCTAATATAATAAATAACGGTAACTGTAAATAATTTCTGGTATAAAAGTTAGATGTACTGATCGGAACAAAAAAGCTTAATGGCTGGAGCTACTAATAACTCATGAGACAGAACACAAATCCATTTGTTTATAATGTAGTCTTTAAAAACACTGAATAATTCAGTGACAAATCTCAAATGGGATATTCAACTCCTATGTAGATAAGTACCTCCAAGTTTTGCTATCTTAAGTACAACTACTACAATCATATAACTAGAGATGAATTAGCTAAAAGATTTCCTCTGAGATTTCCAATCTACGTCAATTTCCCATAGCGGTAAAAAGTTTTGTTTTAGCTTTTCTCTTAAATTGCGTGTGCAAAACATGAATTCAGATATGAAAATAGCAAACATTAAATTGCAAGAATGACTCTTAAAGGTACAAAGGTAAGCGCTCTATTTCGTGTTCCATTATTTTATTGAATGAAGAGTTTGCAAACTGCGCACATTTAAGACATACGTATGTGATAGAATATCAAGTTTAATACCATAGTAGAAAATCAACTAGAAAATTGCTTGTAGAAATGTTTTATTCACGTGGCTAACACGAAAGAAAAATAAACGTACTGATAACGTTCGGTAGTTATTCTCGAACGCCTGTCATATTTGAGAGACTTCTTTGCCTGGATATCCAGGAATGTATATATACATATATATATATGAAGCTTCATATACACCTTGATAAATAATGCATTAGCGTAGCCTTCATTTAAAAGTCATAGCCACTATTTTTGAAATTGGTGCGCTTACAGCAGTCAAGATGTGACTTAATGCAAAACTAAAATAAAGTTTTATACCAAGGAAAGTTACATCTGATTATTGGGAAATTATAAGCACTGCATAATCAACCAGCTCCTTGAAGAATATCATTAGTATATCAGAAGCGTTATGACTTTGTGTTCGATATCAAAAATTTAATATGTATTTTTTATCGATGTTTCAAAAGTCAGAGCTCTTTCCAAACTTAAAGGATATAGGATGGTCTATAAATTCAAATCAACGTAGGTGATGAAGCTTATTTATATCTTTCCATTTTTAGCTAAGTTTAAAAATTTAAGTATTTCAAGAACAAATTATACCTTTATTTTTATTGTTATGTTTGTTAGTTTTTTTACAAAGTCAATGATAAGAAAAGAGAAACACCCAAAAGCTCCCATAGTTCTCAGAATAATTTAGAAGTAATACCTTTGCGAAATTTTCAACATTAAATCATTAAAACCTTCGACAGAAGATGCATTCTGGTGAACCGATTATTATTATTTTAAAAGATTGAATGTAACCTACTAGCTGTCATTTCAGGCTGTGAATCGAAAGGCTCAAAATTTGGACCAGTATATGCTCTGGAAACGTGTTGTACAATTGATAGTCAGTCCCGCTATTCGGTTGACAAGTTATATGTTACAGGTACAGTTGTATTTTGTTGCCCACACTCTGATCAGTAGATCTAAATTAGTGACAAGTATACCTAGGACTATGCGTCTCTGATCTGACCTATTTTGTCCATATGTCTAATAGGGTGCTTGTAAGGTTCAAGAGACGTGGATCTGATTATACAAGGACTGGGAATTTCAAAATCCGACAATTTCCTTGAGTTCTAAAAATATTTTGAGTCTCTACTATAATTTATTTTTTTCATATGAACAGAATTTAAACTTTCATCAACAACAAAGAGAAAGCGTTTTTTATTTTCAACACCAAAAATTATGAAACACGATGAAAAGAAACACTCATTATTGTGATTTTTGGAATTATCCGATTCCGCTAAGTTATCACGGTTTTCAAAGGTTTTACCACTCACCAATAACTATGGACAAGGGCAAAGCGATGAACTGATATGTAAAACTGTTTCCGTTTTATTTTCTTCGGTTTACCCTTGTTATTAATTACAGGTTGGGAGTGGAGTTGAAACCGTCTTAACCTAAAAATTGTCGAGCCCAAGAACATACCAGTCTTCACGTTCATTTCTCACCGAAATTGGTAATTTTAGCATTGAGACAAAAAAACAAACAAAAACTTTGTGCACCTTGTCTGCTTAAGACTTCAGAAGAATATATTATTACTCTCATAACCACATATTCTTCAAACAACTATATTAATAAAGACCGCTTATAGTGAGAAGAGGGCTTCTCCCTCCTCGATAGGCCAGGCATGGCCAAGCGTGTTAAGGCGTGCGACTCGTATTCTAAAGGTAGCGGGTTCGCATCCCCGTCGGGATAAAAACATGCTCGCCCTTTCAGCCGTGGGGGCGTTATAATGTGACAGTCAATTCCACTATTCGTTGGTAAAAGAGTAGCCCAAGAGTTAACGGTGGGTGATGATGACTTCCCTCTAGCCTTACGTTACTAAATTAGGGACGGCTAGCGCAGATAGCTCTCGAGTAGCTTTGTGCGAAATTAAAAAAAAAACAAAAAAACAACCCTCCTCGATAATACCTGCTACTTGGAAAGTTACCGTAGCCAGTAACATATATTCATATTGTACTAAAGCTTTCATTGTTCATTTTACAATCGTACTAAAGTTTTCATTGTTCAACTTACAAGGTGTTTGTGTATTCCTGAATTTCAAACAACATTGACTTGTGTTTATTTTCTTGTTTTTCAACCTTCAACACATTTATCAGAAACAGATTAACTCTGTGCTGTGATTTGTAGATTGCTTATTAATTTTTGACCTACTATCGGATAGTAGTTATCCATAGCTTCACACACGTGCAACATACTTGTGAAAATCATGTGAAACATTTAGTGTAACTGAAGCAAGTTTTCTTTTTCACATGGATGGAATGTGTAGCTTACCATCGACTAGTAGTCACCATTATTTTACAAAATTTAAATATTTCAGTGATTTAAAAGATGGTTCAACTTTTTAAAACTTGTTTCAACCTGAGGGTATAATGTATATTTTTAACCTGTTTCAACCTGAGGGTATAACGTATATTTTTAACCTGTTTCAACCTGAGGGTATAATGTATGTTTTTCAACCTGTTTCAATCTGATGATATAACGTATACTTTACGCATGATATCATTTAGTTGGCCAGTTCATTTCAGCTCATCCTAGATATAGTTTAGAACCCTTTAAATTAAGTGATATCTTGCTTCTAATATATATGCATATATAATACTGTAGCAAGCTAATTAAGTAATTAAAGTGGCACTATTTCCTGCATCAGAAACTAGAAATCTTTGTGATTTAAATGAGAGACACACAAAATGCATTAGTTGGTGGTAATAAAATCATAAAACGCGAATGCTGATCTAATGAAATGCTTTGGAAAGAGGAACACCTTGAAGATACTAAACAACTTTCACTGTTGATTGTTATTTATTAATGTTCACAAACGTCTCTACCATGCGTCGTTAGATTGTTCTCTGGAATCATTTTGTTTGTTATTAAACAGAAAGTTACACAATGTGCTAAATGTTCTCTACTCATTGCAGGTATCGAAGCCCAAATTTTACTCTTGTAAGCTGCGAGATTTACCGCTGGACTGCTAAAGACATCTTCCTTCAGTGATATATTATCCAACTAATGTTTTGAAGGATTATAATACAAAGGTTTCACAATGCAATTTATTTAAGATGTAGATTCGACGTATCACTTTTTAACGTTATTCATACTTGAAAATGTCCCCTATATTTATGTATATGTAAAAACGGCTCGTTTGGGTTGAATAAATATTTTACGTAGAGGAGCGAACAACGTTTCGATCTTCTTCGGTCATCGTCAGGTTCACATGTATATTTTTCTCCACAAGTGAGTTTTCTCGACATCACTGATTGTCCCCTATGTTGTTTTAAATGTTTGATTCTTTGTTTATGTTTATGAAATTCTAAATAACGAACTCATCATGTAACGAAAACAAATAAGAACTGATAAATAAAACGCTCCGAAGAAAAGCGATGATTAGTTAAAAGATGGCGGGTAGAACGTGGTTAATATGATGAGACGCGTATCAAAATGATAAAGATTCGAGAATAAACACTTCTTCTTTCGTTATTGGGATTTTCGGTCTTTGTAGACCAGGGAAGGTCAGATTTAATAGGTCACCTTCTTTCTGTCAGAAATGTGGTTTTGTTTGCAAATGAATGTTTATGATGATGCAACATGAGGGTCGGAGTAAACCGCAGTTGCTCTGAACCCTTTTAGGGCAATGTCCATATAAATATCCGCAGTAACATTCTTATGCTTTGTATATTCTCGCTAATGTTCGATATTCTAAAGCCTTACACTAAACGAACAGTTCAACTCACACAAACAACACATTTCATTAGTTCTCAACTAATACAAGAATATTTTACACATACAACTTTTTTTAATGTTATCATATTAATCCAGAACTTGTGTTAATTTTATAGTCTATTAATAGGTGGCATTATTAGATGTCTATTTCTAAAATATATATTAACAGACGAGAGGTATTCCATCTTACTTCCATCTTGTATGCAGTAGCGATCAAGCTCACCCAGCAGATCATTCTTTTATCAGCTTTAATCAAGCAAATTTACAGAACTCTGCAAAAGTCTATCAACTATAGTTTGTATATTTGCTTATTTATGTGTTTAGGTGCTATGTTTATTTATGAGTGAGTACTGAACGAACGCAATACACACTTAAAATTGTGCGCGTATCCTCAAAGTGATATTCGTCTACATTAATCTATTTCAGAAGACGGAGAAAAATTATACGAGTTAAAAATGTATTAAACAATAACCATTCATTATTGTTTTCTTTGACTCTTGTATGTTGTTTATTTCGTTTACACCATTAATTGAAGTAGGTTATAGCTGGACAAAAATCTTCACATGAAACTCAAAAAAACACTTTGGTTTTTATTTACTCTTTTATTTTTGACACAAGTTAGTCTTTGAAATCTTAGCCTAGTTTGTAGAGTGCTGGACTCACGTCGTATGCCAAAGAATGCGCTTTGGACTTTCAGCAGATGTTTAAACGAGTCGCAGTCATTGCTGCTATTCGGTTACAAACTTTCATCACGGTTGGCGCTACTGACTCGTCATACTGGTCAGTAGTTTAAACTTAGGAACGGCTATACCTCAACCTTATAATAACCCTGTCGGCTAATTTAATTGTATTGAATCAGGTATCGAGAATGTCGTACTTAATGCTTGTTTTGTTTTTTAAATCCAAACTTTAACTTTTCCCATACTGTGGGCTCTAAATATACCGGTTACCCATACAATCATTAATATGAGCGGGATAAAGAGAAACAACATTTCTGAGCGCCTCCCTGCTTGAGGTCAGGTAATTTTAAACCGAAGCTCCTGCCACGTTCTCTGCTCTGTTCAATCTTAAAAAAGATCACTCTAGCATGGTTGTTCGGACCTCTTGCTCATAAGGTGTCGTTAATATTGAAATTACCAATTCCAACTTAAAAAAACTGGTTCAGGTTTGTCTTTTCGAACCAGTTAAATTATCATTGCAATTAAACATATATATGTTTTGTTTTCAGTTTAGAACTAATTTCAGCGTTTGGTTCAGTTATTATTTATGGAACACTACGAATTTGTATGCAACGTTGAAGTGTGTTTCGGTGACTTCAACGTTACGTTAGCTGTAGGAGAGAAACTGTCATAGAATTATTGAAGTATATATACCACAAAATGTTTAAAGGTTATCACGTAAACCTTATTTGGAAAAGTAATGTCTTTTACACCAGAACTTATTTCCTTGATATTCTTATCTTCAGAAGTTACCTTTTTACAGTTCATGGATTTTTCCAACTGGAGTTATTCATGCATCATGTTAAGTTATTTATTGCCTCGGATGTTTGAAGTTGAGTCACACATGATAATACACGTGTAAAGTTAGAACTCATTTTCATAGTTGTTTAATCTTACAACACGGAATTTGTCAGTAGTTACAAGGCCAAAAGAAAGAAGTTTTTATTCTTTATTTGTGCGTTTTTAGTTGATTGATCATAGAACTGGAAATTTCTATTGAAAGTCTGGGTATCAGTAAGCATTTCCACTATTTTTTATGTTTTCTTGTATGGTTTCATTTCCCAAAGTCTGAGAAAATTTACAGAGTAAAAGTCCATACAACAAAACATAAATGTGTTACGTGAGTCATGTTCAGCTGACTACCAAAAATACGATAAACAACTTTATTGATTCGAAATTTAAAACGAATAGGCCTCATATAATGTATGTAAACTCTAAAATAGCCCTTACATGCCGACATTTGTTTGAGTACAGTTATGCTAACAAGTAAATAAATCTTTCTGTCAAGAACATCAAACACAAGGCTGTATTTATATATTTTCTTTTTCTATTCGTATACAATTTACAATCGTGGAATGCATAAAATACGTTAATGAAAATACGACAAAACATTTCAGTTCGTGTTTACGTGTATAGAAAGCTAAAGAAAACTTTTAATTTATGTGCATATGTTAGTGCGCTCATCCGGCTACAATGTACAGTATTAGGGTTTGGTTTGGTTTATGAATTTCGCAGAAAGCTACACGAGAGCTATCAGCGTTAAGAGTCCCTAATTTAATAGTGAAAGGCAGATATACATCACCACTCATTGCCAACTCTTTTACCAACAATTAAAGGGATCAATCGTCGCTTTATAATGCCCCAGCAGTTGAGAAGGTGAGCATATCTGGTGGACTAGGGATTCGAACCCGAGCTATAACCATCTGGCCATGTTGGGCCTAGTGTTAGGGTATACGAAAGTAATGATCAATCTGCAGTGTATAAGGTATATAAACTTCCTAGTCTGGTTAAAATTTGTAGTTTTAGTGTTTGAAAAAGCTTTGGCTAGGTTGTCAAACATTTCATCAAACGCATTAAAACTGCAAAACTGTTCTGCATTTATACACATCTGAACTTTTGTGTTTTTTCTGATTAGTTCAATAACGTTTGAGGAAAATCTGAAAAAAACTAATATGTATATATTGCAATCATTGTATATCCATACATCTGTATATACGTGTGTATAATGTTCAAACAGAAAACAAACCAGTTTATGTCCTCCATAATCAGTTCCATTAAAATTAATTACCTTAGAAAATAATTTTCTAACAATGCTCTTACTTATAATAACTATCTAAATGTTATTTTGCATCATTAATGTGTATTAATTTATTAAGAATGACCTCAATAATCTAAGATGGCCGAACCTTAGGAGATATTACTGATGTATAGCGAAAAATACTATTAATAGTGAGAACAGTTTACAGATGATTTAATGTAATATAATTATTATAGGCTATGATTTTCTGCTGTTCCAATTTCTAGCCTCTAACACCTTTGGTCAATTTTACACCAAATTATTTTAATTTCTATGTCCATAATGTACATATATTTTTTTCTGTGTCCATGTTATTGAAGATTAGCTTACTGATTCGTCAGTACTTCTGGTTGATTCAAGAGTTAATTCAAAATAAGATAGTAATATTAATAAATAAAATGTCGCTGTTAGAAATAAAATAAATAATATTATATTAATTATTCTCATTGTGAAATCTTATGCGCACATTTCGTAAATAACTAAGTTCACTCAATCTAGTTCACGTCATAACAGTCGTTGTTCAGGATATTTAGGGTTTAAATAGCCCCTCAAAAACTACAATGTCTTTCGCATCCCAGCTAGTCTGCTGAGGTTGATATTGGACGAAAAGTTTTGTCGGCAGTACATGTGGCAGTGTTCTGTGGTTGACACATTAGAGCCACTTCTTCTGCCTTCACGTATAAATTCTTGGAGCTGTGTTGAATTTTATTGTCTGGAATATGCGAGTCGCTACCTCATTGTAGCCAAGTTCAAGATATGGAACCGTCCTGGAAGCAGTTTCTCTTTCGATTGGTGCAGCCTTAAGGCTGAAAGATTCGGTATCGCTTTCCTATGTTTGTTCCATAGAGTTTGTTGCTTGTGACTTTCTCTATTTCAGTTTTATTTCTTTATTAATTTCGACTTATCAGGGAAGACGGAGGCACTTGTCTAATGTCTTTTCTCGGAATTCTCACAAGTTTTCTTTTACTATTATTAGTCACTGATACAAAATAGAAATACAACTTCTTGTTATTGTTTGATATTAAGCATAAACATGTACAAAGGGCTATCTGTGCTCTGCTCACCACGAATATCGAAACACTGACATACCACTGTGCCACTGGAGGACATTTCTTCTAGTATACATCTTTATATATTTAACTTTTGTAAATGAGAACTCGTTGAAAACCAGCGATAAAATGTATACACATTTAAACATAACTAAAAACACTTGAAAGTATCAAATATAATCGGCCCAGTATGGCCAGGTAGTTAAGGCATTCAACTGCTAATCTGTGGATCACGGGTTCGAATCCCGTCACACCAAATATGCTCGCCCTTTCAGCCGTTGGGGCGTTGTAATTTAACGGTCAATCTCACTATTCGTTGCTAAAAGAATAGCCCAAACGTTGGCTGTGGGTAGTGATGACTAGTTTCCTTCCCTCTAGTTTCATACTGCTATATTAGGGACGGCTAGAGCAGATAGCCCTTGCGTAGCTTTGTTCGAATTCAAAACAAACCAAGCAAATATATTGCTACAAAATAGTGCAAAAATAATCACGAAATAATTAATTAATGTTTCAGATTTTTATTAGAATTTACTTGAATATAAACAGAGCTAATGTAATTTAGTTGTCTTTTTGATTAATTATGTCATTTCTGTAAAATATATTTTCTAATTTGACGATGTTGTAAAAGTTAATCACGCAATTTAAAATCGTGAGTTTAATAACATGTGCTTTATCACCGCTGGCGAAGTGTCCTACATTATAACTGAATTTTAGTGGCACCATATTGAAGTTATAAATTTATCAATTAACGCTCGGATACTTAACTGTTACATTCGTCAAATCAGGTTCACTCAAAACTGAAAACAAAATCCAGAACGTTCTCTTAAGAAAGTAAAGAATGAGAGAACGAATTAATTTCACACATCAGAACATGCTGTTATTTGGTGAGCTCATGTGACTATTAAGTGTGATACATACATTATATATATTTAACGTACCTATTTCTTGTTGTTGTTGTTTTTTGTTTTGAATTTCGCGCAAAGCTACTCGAGGGCTATCTGCGCTAGTCGTCCCTAATTTAGCAGTGTAAGACTAGAGGAAAGGCAGCTAGTCATCACTACCCACCGCTAACTCTTGGGCTACTCTTTTACCAACGAATAGTGGGATTGACCATCACATTATAACGCCCCCACAACTGAAAAGGCGAGCATGTTACCTATTTCTACTACTAATTAAATGACATATTTGTGTTCCCGATGGATGCTTGGACATCACAGTGGGTAATCGTTTAACACTCCTACGAAAAGACGTTTCTAGTCCTGATTTCTCCAAGCCCGTTCCCCTGGCTGTGGTTTCGCTAGATAGTAGATAGGGACAGTGGGAATCTCATTAATCCATTCATTAATGGATTTAAATGGCAATTTCATTTAAATACAAAATTATTAACCTAATATTAATAACCTTTAAAGTTTCTCTGGGGCCTATTAGGCCCCACTTTTCGTAGAAGTGTTAATATGTTTATTTTTCATTTGCAATACAACCTAAATTATGCATGTTCCCCCCAACATAGTTGGTTTCTATATCTCATGCATGCAGGTTTAAATACAATAATATAGTAAAATATTATTAAATAAAAGCAATAGCTATATTTTTTTGTTATATTTGAGTGACTTTGGAGATTTTATTCCTGGAAGAAACATTAATATTTGCTGGAAAATAGAAGGGTCTTGAAATGCGATCCAATTATCAAGTCTTAAAATGAATTTGCTTATACGGCAGAATGTAGCCATAAAAGTGATTTTCAAGGCAATGTAACTTCACTTTGATACGTGATTCTAAGGACAGTTTATTAGCAGGTAGAAATCAAGACAAAGTGTCGTCAGTTGGTTTCTTCTCTATTAGCAAACAGTGCTGGACTAAGTATCCGGGGAATCCTAACATTTTCCTGTCTGCTAGAAAATACGTTCTTTGTCGCCATTTTAATTTTTAAAATTTTATAGTGACTGGTACTGTTTTATTTTGTTTTCGCAAACTTTAGTGCTAAATGAGAAACATGTATTTATCAAAAAATAAAGTATTGAATATTATGTTCTTCTCTACTAGCAGACAGAAGACAAAATAATGTATAGTTGGTGTTATTTTCCTCTCTACCAGTAGACAGAAGACAAGATAATCTATAGTCGGTGTTATGTTCTTCTCTATTAGCAGGTAGAAGATAAGATAATCTATAATCGATGTTATGTTCTTTTCTACTAGCAGACAGAAAACAAAATAATGTATAGTCGGTGTTATGTTCTTCTCTACTAGCAGGTAGAAGACAAGATAATCTATAGTCGGTGTTATGTTCTTCTCTACTAGCAGGTAGAAGACAAGATAATCTATAGTCGGTGTTGTGTTTTTGTCTAATGTAGACAGAAAACAAGGTAATCTGTAGTCGGTGTTGTATTCTTGTCTACTGTAGGCAGAAGACAAGATAATCTGTAGTTGGTGTTATGTTCGTCTCTATTAACAAACTAAAGAAAATTATATTCGGTGTTGTGTTCTTTTCTAAGATGAAATAGTTCCAACTTAGAAACAGGGTATATTTTGTGTTCACATAATATTTTGTGCTCACATAATATTTTGATTAAACAAACCTTTACATTTTCGTTACTACTTTTTGGAAGCACTCATTAATTATGATGCCAATCTCGAAGCTTGAGTTATAACAGGAAAAAAAAAGTCCCATTATGCCAATGTTAAAACCACTAAGCTGTGAAATTAATATCCTGATGCTAATGTACATAACCTTTAAAAAAGTTTATCACACGAAAAAAAAAACGTGTTCTTATATGCGACTAATAGACACCCTTGTATATAGTCTGGAAATATTGAATCAATTTGAGGCTGATGCAAAGTTTGAGTGCTTTCAATAATTTATAAAAATTATTATATGACGTGTTTGAAGTCAGAGATATCAAAAGGCCTTAATGCTCTGAATCGTAGCATCTTCCATTTCTTACTTTTATTCTTTAGCTAGAAGCTGCTGATGACGATAAGGAACCATACAATGATAGAAATGAAAGAAACTTAGCCTTCTGCAGAACTGAAGAGTCGATGTAATCACGCTCAGGAAAAGAACAAGAAAAAAATGATGCGATTATTCAGAATCTCGGAATGCAGAGAAGTTTAGAGTTTATAGAGAAATGCTTGGTTGGTTGCTTCAGGAAAGGAGAAAAATCCTATTGACTCCAGTGGTGTATCAATCACATTCCACACTGAATGAATCACTCTGGCACCATTAGTCGTTAAACGATTTATTTTCATATATATTCGAGTTAATTGGAATTTCTCTCTTAAAACTATCCTTTCTTCCTTGGAGCTATTCAGAAACAAAGAAACAAAATGACTAAGATATCTTTAAATTGATCGACCAAAAATATTTAGACATATCTAAAATATTTTTGTGGTATAAAAATGTACATACAAAAAGAGAAAATCGATTATAGAGCAGAGCATTAAATAACATTCGGTTTCATTTGCCTAAATTACGAGTAACAATTCTTCAAATTGTTTATAAATAAAAATGAAATGTGCGCAATTTTCAATAATGGTTTCTATGCTATTTGTTTGCTTAAAGTGTTCAATACACACGTGATTATAACATAAGTAATAGTGTTTGACTTTTAGTGTATGTGAAAAACTGGTTAAAGCTCGTGTATCTTCAGTGAATTCACACTGTTTTTTGGTTTATTTTATCAGTTTAGTAAGGTATCACTAGCCATATTCAAACATTTGACATGTTAACATGAAAAATGTTAACTTGTTTTAGACTTATTTAAGCGCATGTTGACTCTCTTTCTCTCTCTCAAAACGATTTCCAGTAGGTGGTGCCCTCTAACAAGCTTTTCTTTCCCTACATAACATATTTCCTCTGTTTGACGTGTATGTATAATTTGTATTCGATTGTTTTTCTTTTTGCTGTTGTTAAGATACAGTTTTATGTAATGATAGTTTTAATAGTTAATTGGTGACCTATAGGTGGTTTGATACAAAAGTGAGAAATGTAGAAGATAATAAAGCTTAGAAAACAGCTGCTACCTGTGCGTTGTTTCTTTACCAGGGTTCTACAGTAAACATCAGGCATATGTGGAAAATGTCTTGTATATGTTGAACTCAAGTATCAGGCCAGTTTTATGTCTCAAGCCAAATCACTGCTCATGAACTTCGTGAGAAGTGATTGAAAAATATAATAGTTTAGTACTTTTTTTTTTTTTTTTACTTTCAGGGGATACTGCATGTCACGAAGAGTGTGTCAGTCGTTGTAAACAGACTGTGGCAGAATTATAAAACCAAATTAAGCTCATACATCAGCTGTTTACCTGTTTGTCTGAAGAGACATGTTGAATTAATTTAACTTGTAAAAGTAAAAATGAAAGGCAGGTATATCAATTATTTTTATGACCTTTGTAGATTTAACAGGTATGGCTGTATTGAAATAGTTAAAACAAAGAATTGACGTTCAAATCAAATGTAATGACAGGAGAAGAACACTTAGTAAATTAATTCTACAACTTATAGCGAATGATTCATTTCAAACTCTTCAATTCTGATGAAAGTTTTTTTTCGAATTTCGTATTTTACTACTGACCGAGACATTTTTCAGTGGCGACTTAAAGTGGAAACCAAAATAGTGACGATAGCAAAATCCTACTTTTAGCAGGTTACCGTCTTTGGTTTTAGATACTTTTAGCGTTATGATGAACAACAATACTAAACCCCCTGGAGTACGAACCCTCTTAAGGCTTCAGAGACACACACATATTCTGCAGGGATATAAAAATGTGAGAAAACCATCCGAGTTCCCCATTTATTTTTTCCTTTCATCTTTGTATGCAGTTAATATATATTTTATGTAGGTTTATAAGCATTAAAGGATCTGTCCACCTTTTCAGAAATTGATTTTTTTATTTTTTTATTGCTTTTTACCACGTGGTCGATAGATCTTGGTGTTACGTTGACAGCACTAAAGAAATTGTAGTCTATAAAATCATTTTGTTTCGGTAAGTCGAGACAAAAACAGATCTGTGTCCTTGAGGAATACAACCGTGAGAGAAGCTTTCTGAAATAGGATTGAATTCAGTTATTTTTGTGTTGGGGAAAATATTGTTTATATCAAGAATTTGCACGTATTTTTAATGGAAAAATACATTAACAAACAATAAATTATTGTACTGTACGTATCAAATAACAAGTGTTATTAACTTTTTTTTTTTTCATTACAGGAGTAGAGGAATCATAATTAACGCCGATGCGACGTCACTGAGTCAATTATAAGATTATTTATAGAACAAAATTGAGATCAGATGGAATATAAGCATGATCACGACGAAATTCGTCTTTGTAAGATCATAAATAAAGTTAAACTAGTACCCTTATTTTGATCTTACAATAACCATTTTATTTGCAGCCTCAGTTAAAAACTATCACTGTGGAAACATCATGAGTCACCATTTTAACTGTATTTATATGACCTTTCGTTTGGACGTACGTGTTAATACATACTTAGAAGAAAGTCGCAGTCTCATTTTAGTGAACGAACAGTAGAATTTGCGATGCATGGTTCATGGTAATTTCAAGATTTTTTACACAACTGTTCAAACGGATATTTAGTTAATCTACGTTCTTTTGGAGCTGAGAGAAAGATTACCTAAGATATCAATTTAAAATTATAATTCAATGTTTACGTATGTCCTCATCTATACATATGAAACAGCAAACTTTGTGTTTTAACTAGCCGGAAGCATCTAGCTACGAACTGCTTTCGAACTACAAGATCTAATAATTAAATAACAATATGTATAATTTTATGTAATGGTACTAAAAAACTGGATATAATAAAAATATCTTGTTCAGGATTAATAAATGGACATAATAATTACCATAATAAGAATATTATGTCAAATCACATTTCATTTTAGAAAATTCTATCTTACACAAAAATACTCAGTACCTTCCTTGTTGTACCACGGGGAAACTGTAGTAAGTTTACAGCCAGATCTACAACACTAAAATCCAGGGTTTGTTTCTTCGAAGAGAACAGAGCAGATAGCCCAAAGTGACTTTGCTTTAAAACAAACACAATTCAAAAGTAATGTTGATATAAACTTCTAATCAAGAAGTTTTGCGGTTTTTATGAGCATTTTTGCGTTTTACGTTACTATCTCAACTTCTGTGGATTGATTTTTACCAATATTGCAGGCCTGGCATAGCCTAGCGCGTTAAGGCGTGCGCTTCGTAATCTGAGGGTCGCGGGTTCGCGCCCGAGTCGCGACAAACATGCTCGCCCTCCCAGCCGTGGGGGCGTTATAATGTGACGGTCAATCCCACTTTTCGTTGGTAAAAGAGTAGCCCAAGAGGTGGCGGTGGGTGGTGATGACTAGCTGCCTTCCCTCTAGTCTTACACTGCTAAATTAGGGACGGCTAGCACAGATAGCCCTCGAGTAGCTTTGTGCGAAATTCCAAAACAAACAAACAAACCAATATTGCATGAAGGTGTTTTGGTGCCACGCGTAAATACTCGCAAATTTGCGATTTCACATTTTAAGTTTTACACTTTTTATAGGCAATTTTTTTACAATTGCATATAGGATAAGCAACATATCATATCTTAAGACAAGTTTTCATTAATCATAAATTTACATAACCTCCATTCAAGGAACGGTTACTCTAGCTAGTTATATAATACGTTGAGAACTTCGTAGTGTCTATTATTTTGTAAAAAAACTTACAATGGAATCACAAAGTAGTATTTTCAAACATCCATGGCAAATATAAGAATCTAAAATGGTTAGCTCTGTTGCTTAACTCTGAGCTCCAATCTCCTTATATCTTAAAACGATTTCAGAATAATAGGTTGAAAAACGTAAGCACATGTCGAGGGTTAATGAAGAACGTAAGTTTCAGATTCTATTTCTTTTTCATGAGTTGTGATTCTCTGAGGATGTGATTCTCAGAACTCAAGAAGTCAAGGAACATCTTCCTAAGAGTATTATTGCCTTTACAACTGTTATAAATGTTTTAACTGGTTAAATTTTACCCGAATTTTATTAAGAACCATACAAACAAATCCTAGATTTTATTAAGGATCATACAAACAAATTCCAGAATGCTTGAAATATCGCCATATATATTCCAAAACAATATTGACTGATTTTACGACGAATCTTATTCAGACCAATCTCGCTGTAAACGAGCCACGTTGTCCAAGTAAATAAAACACGAGTTAGTTACTTACAGACCAATATTTTCATTCGTTATGAGTTTGTAAGTATAGACACTCATTACACTAAGATAAGTGCATTTTTAAAGCCATAAAAACTTCATAAATTCAGAGGAGTTTACTTGTTGATGGAGGGGACACTTCAAAGTCAGAAAAAAATAAGTAAACTAAAGAAGAAGTCAAACTAAACGTAAATCTTTAAAAAGCACATAAAGAGGCCTATTTTGTTTCCCTTTAAATAACACCTGTGAAATATAACACTGGGAAGAAGCTTTTCTGTACTTATTATGAAACTAAAGCGCCAGAAATGCCTAAGGAAATGGAAGGTTCCATATGGTGCTGTAACATTCAATTAACAGCTGCATGCACGTGGAAATGACAGCATCGCGATAAACAGGAATGGCAACACCATGTTTCCTCCTTTTCAAATAAGTGACACCTAACCAAGCCGGATTAGTTCGCACCTTCAGTTCTCTCTTCTCTGTTTTCAACATCCGCATAGGCGTGTTTATAGCTTTTATAATAAATACTTTGCAGCGAGGACAAAGAAAAGAGCTGAGAAAACCGTATCTATTCGTTAAAAAAAACATCTTGTGCGTTTTTCTTCATTTTCTATAAAAAAAAAGAACATGCTGGCAGTTTATTACGTATACGTTGTCTCACCTAGCACATATCCAAACCGCTGTTTCCTGTTTTTTTTAGCCGATGTTTATTTCTATTGCTCAACAGTCTAAATACGCAAAAAACCAGTAATAGGAACCGGGTAAAAATGTCAAATAACACAGTTTAAAACCTAAGTTAAACGGAACTATGTTTCACTGAAATCGTAACTATCCTACTAATAGTACCATCGTTTCTTAGAGCTTCTTTACTTTTTGTAGCTAAAATAATTTAGGGTTAACAGTTTCCTTTACTGTGCTTAATAATATTGTTTGTTTCTTTAAGCCGAACGACTTAAAGCTCGGAACAACGTGCAGGTGTTGCACTGCAATTTAAATAATAATACATCTTTGTTGAAACATAAACACCTGAGATTACTGTACGGAACATAAAAAACTAGGTGTTTTTTTCATACATTACAATGAAACATTATATAAAGCTTTAGGAATTTCATGATGTGTGATATTTTATGAAGATTTTCATGGCAATGTTTCCAAGATAAATCTGATACATAATTATTTGTGTATCAAATTATGGTAAAAGTGCATTACTTTTTTGTCTTATAATTTATTTTATATTTGCTATAGTTTAACGGAACATGGCATTAGGATATTATGGCGCTCCATTCGCAATCTGAGAATCACGAGTTCGAATCACCGTCACCGGCCATACACGTCCTATATAGTTACTGACTAATCCAGTCAGCCTGGTGTAAAACTTCGTGGCTTAGAAATAAATTAAAGTACCGGTCGACTCCAAACTGGTTTGGATTAAACTGGTAACTGGGAGGAAAATTAATTAAGGGATATTTTTATAAAATATTTAAGCGACATATGAATCCGATGTATAGAAATGAATTTCTTGTTCCATAACTGCTGAGGGTATAATAATTATTTTATGAAGTTGTCACTGGACTATTAAATCACAAATAAATAACAGATTTTGAGTTTCTTATTATACAACGTATCTACTTTCGCAGGGTACCCGAAAAATTTTCTTTTCAAGATTATGTAAACCAAAATTAAAAATAGCAAATATTTTTATTTCTTATTTTTGATGTTTATATTTCATGATGTATTTGAGCCTACAAAGTGCATAATTCTTTTCGTGTTTCATGATATGCGCATGTTTTACTGACATCACGACAGTACAAAGTGCAACTTTAAATGTCCCTTGTGTGACATCGTTTTAGTGTGTAATAAAAGACAAACACGCAACTCACTTTTTAAACAGGTGACACCGCCAGGAGGCCTTCGGTCTTCTCTTCGGGAAATAACACCAGCCCTCTTTTTTTTATAGAAATTATAAACCACTTTTGATAAAGCCAGCACAAGCCTACAAAAAGCAAATGACTGTTTAGCAGTGATAAACCAGGGAAAGCCAGCTGGCTAGTCAACACCACCCACTGTCAACTTTTAGGCTATTTTTTACCAAACCCTAAGGCTTATAAAAGTAATTAATTATGATAGTACAATTCATTATAAATAGGCCTAGCATGGCCAGGTGATTAGGACGCTTGACTCGCAATTTGTGGGTCACGCGTTCGAATCCCCGTCCCACCAAACATGCTGTAAGAGCGTTATAATGAAACAGTCAATCCCGCTATTCGTTGGTAAAGAGTAGCCCAAGAGTTGACGGGGGATGATGATTAGCTGCCTTCCCTCTAGTCTTACACTGATCAATTGTGGGCGGCTAGCGCAGATAGCCCTTGTGTAGCTTTGCGCGAAAATCATAACAAATCAAACCGTTTTAAGTATCAATATTAATTAAAGTTGTTGTTATAAAAACAGTTAAATTAAAACATTCGATGTTTATAGATTAGCATTATACGGTTTATTAGATGTAGTCTTTAAGTATTGAACAGTCAGTAAGTTTGAAATAATGTTTGCTTTAATGAATATTTAAAAGTGTTCTTGTGAAACGTGTGGATAATGATCCGTTGATAAAACAACCACTGCAGTTATTGGCGTGTTGTTCTCTGATAAACATTTACTCTTAAATTACAGACAGAGAGAGATAACTTAGCCTAAGTTTTCTTAAATAAAACTTTAACGTCATTCATCAGCCATATTTCTTTCTGGTACAAATAACACACATCAATGAAAATAATTAGTTATTTTCATTTACTTTAGGTTCAGTTGCAAAACTTTCAGCTGTTTACTGCAACGCAATGAGATACCTTCTGCAGACATGTTTTTATTAAATCGAACTGGACATTCGGTAGTTACAAAGTCATCAATGTGTACAATGCAAACATTAGGTTATATGCTAAGTATTTGTTCTATTCTAAACCAGAAAGTCGAAACGGTTTCCTTACTTCGATGCTTACTGAACATTTATTTACTTATGGTATGTTCTGTTAGGAGTCAGAGCGTATCTAGCAGTTTGAGACCTATTTCGACTCGAAGGAGACACAAGCCAAAACTCATGTATTATTAGATGACTCTAGGGTTTCCAAAGTTATAACCCTATTTCCCTTGCTTTTGACGAAAACGTTATAACCAAACAACATCACATAAACCAAGTTAGCTGGATGGCAGCAGTATACAATGTTAAATGATTATATAAATATTTAGTTTTGTAAGCCTCTGTATATAGTTAGATTGCAAAACGGTAAAGAAAACATTTTCACAATCCTATTAGGCTCAGTTAACTTATCATGTTAAAGAACTCTGTCTAGTTATAAAAGTTGTTGTTATTCAAATATTTAATGACCTGGTATATACTATTCTATAAAGGTGAATTTCAACAATATATCCACTTGTGGAATACAAATATTGTGAGCTTCCTACTCGTAGAATATGCCAAACACGGGGTTTATCGTTAATTTAGTTACCGTTGCTTATAAGTCTTTGAAGCTTTAGGAGCAAGTGAGTATGTGATCTGTTTTAAATTCAAATAGAAAACTTTCTGCGACACCCCATCCGTGTTTCTCATCTCTAAGTTGAATTGGTTATTATTTCACATTGACTGTAATATTACACCAATTGATTCATTTTGATACAGAGCGCTCAAACCTTTTCAGTAAACGTACTTTAAAATATTATTTTCTATCACATTCTATCAGTGATTACACTTACTTTAGAATATGTTTACTTTCGACGACAACTGAAGAAAAATGAACATTCTTATATCAATTTCGCGTAATACCGTCATATATTATATATGGCAATTGCAATTCATCCTTTTCGCTCAATCCGAACGTTTTTTTAAATCGTGAATTTTTTAACCGAAATCATAAAACGAAAACAAAGACGAAAACACAAAAATTAGAAAATAAACAATTTTCTCTATAACCCTAGAACGCCGGGAGATATTCGTCTCTTGGTTTTCCATCTCATGACAGCTCAACCCACAAACTTCGACGCGTAATGTTATTTACTTTCAGACGACGCTCTGTTATTGACGCGTTAAAAATTCACTATTCTTGAAGAATTCTACTCCATGTATTTTTTTTAATTTTTTGCTTGAATATCACGTTTATACAAACAGCCTTGAGCCAGGCGTCGCTTTGTATTTAGAGTGATTGCATCTTGAATCCGAGAATTCACGATTCGTGGTACCTCAGAAACGCGCTCAGCACTTTGAGCTTAAAAAAGATACAGAGAAAGCTCACTATTCCCAGGACGCTGTTGACCAACGATATGTCTGTGGACTCACACCTCTAATAGGAGGTTTCGAAACTCGTGGTGGGCTGGCTCTGTGTATCTTTGTGCTTAACTACAAACAAGTCTTAAACACAAACAGTCTCTATAAATAAGCTTGTTTAAATTATAAGCTTAACTTCTTCCTTAACTCTATTAATAATGTTAACGAATCCGTATGAATGATTTGATGAAAATTAATTAATGCACGCTTCTTACCAAACATGAAATTAAACGGTAGTTGGTATGAATATATGTTTAGTTGGTAGTAAAATAGACGTAGATTCTGTTATACCAACAAGTAATACTTATTGGATTTCAATGTATTTTAAACTGGGCATAAAGGTATAGTAGTAAGGGCTAAAGATCTTACATCTTTATATAATATATATAATAAATAATGTGTAATGTCCAGCCTAAAAGTCATTTGAATTAACAAGCACTGGTAAAGGTCAAGGTTAAATATGTTACTTACCATGAAATATTTATTCATGAATATAATAGGAAACAAACCAAGACATGTGTGAAAACTTTACCTTATACACACACAGCGCATGTGCATTAGGAAGTGGACTGCTTTTTAAATTCCGCAGGTATAAACATATTGTTATCATTAACATCTCTTACATTAGAGTTGAATTTCCTCTTTTCTTTACAAACAAGCGTGGAAATTACGTACATTTAGTGAGTCTTCTACGTTTTCTATCTTTCTCTCGTGTATGTAATCATAACTGGCGGATGAAAGCGAGCCATCCCAGTGGCCCAGCGGCATGTCTCTGGAACTTACAACACTAAGATCGTCGTTTCGATGCCAGTGGTGAGCATAACCATTTGGGTACCTTCGAGCTTAATAATAATCAACACGAATTTGATTGTTCGATCCTCCAGGGGGCATTGTGCTGATTGCCCATAATGCATCGTTCCATTTACAACAAACGTTAAAAATATTCATTTTTTTTAAAAGAAAATGTATTTAATTTTAAACGTTTCACTTTACTCTGAAAATAAAACCATATTAAAAAATAACTCTACAGATAGTAACTGATTACAAAGCATTTACAGCTTCCCTTTAAATAAAATCGTTTATAGAGATTATAATGTTCTTAGTACATTTGGTATAGAAAAACAACAGCGAATAAAAATATTTTTTCAAAACTTAAACGAAACTATGTTATGACGTTAACGTATAGCTACAGGTCTATACACACCCGAATGTATCATAATTATTTTTCTTCGGGGTTCTTAGACTTAATATTCGAAATTTTCGTCTGTGTGTTTTGTTCTTTTTGTTTAGAGACTGAAACTCAATGCATATCCTATTAATGCCGAATGTAGTACTCTACTGTGTATACTGTTCATAATGCTTCTATGATTGAAACATTTTAGGTAAAGCGCCAAATATAGTGCTTTACGAATGATTATCTAATAGGCCTGGCATGGCCAAGTATGTTAAGGCGTTCGGCTCGTAATCCGAGTGTCGCAGGTTCGAATCCCGGTCGCACCAAACGTGCTCGCCCTTCCAGGCGTGGTGGCGTTATAATGTCACGATCAATCACACTATTCGTGAATAACAAAGTAGCCCAAGAGTTGGCGGTGGGTGGTGATGACTAGCTGCCTTCTCTCTAGTCTTACACTGCTAAATTAGGGATGGCTAGTGCAGATAGCCCTCGAGTAGCTTTGCGCGAAATTCAAAAACAAACAAACAACAAACAGATTTTTTAATAGCCTCAGGGCTACGTGAAATGTTATCGTAAAGACAAGCTGTATTATTGCGGTCATAAATGAAACCATAATTGAAAAATCTGCATCATGTTATAAACTTAATTTCTACGTTTAAAATTGATCTTTCGCTGCTGATTTGAGAATGTTTTTGGCTATTATCCAAGAGGACCAGGCCATTCCTTATACGGATAAAAATCAATGTTATCTGATTGGCTTTCATGCGTTTCATTTGTGCGCATAATCAGATTGTTCTGGATAAATGGCAATTAAGCTAACATGTATAAGCGATTTGGATTGGTGGAGTGTACTGAGGTACTAATGCATTTGACCTTATCTAGGTTTCAAATTAATGCCATCCTGCAAAGACACTCATAATTAACGATTTATTCTTGGCTAAAGTTCAAAGCAACTTTCGATTTTTTCATACAGTTCACTAATGCAAGTTGTGCTTCTGTTATTTTGATTTAATAAGTTTAAAATTTTATAGTGTGATTGTTAATAATTATAATACTGCTATTTCTCTGTCATTTTCGTAAGAAGTTTGAACACGAAGTAGATTACTGTCACGATAGAAGGTGTCTTTAGAATTGTTAAAGGAACATGAGAATTATTAAAATATAATTATCCGACTATTTGGAATTTGCTGAGATTGAATGTAAGCCAGTGGTTAACAAATTAAATTGTAGTTGTTTGTTTTAGAACAACGCCATATTAGGCTGTCTGCTTTCTCCGCGTACCTCTACTCCTCCCAATGGCACAACAACATACCTGTGGACTTACAATGCTGTGAACCCGGTTTCAATACCCGTGGTGGGCAGAGAGCAGATAGCATTGTGTAGCTTTGTGCTTAATTTCAAAACAACAACTGCTTCATCTACCACGGAGAATTGAACCTCGGATTTTAGCGTTGTAAGTCAGTAAACATACCACTGTCCCACCGAGAAATCCCCCAACTCTGAATACATCAGGCAATTCATGTTTGATATTGCAATGTCACAAAAATGCGCTGCGCAATTTGGGTTTATGAATATATGGTAAAAATGATGGTCAAATCCTAGACAGGACCACTCCAGAGCTTAACGTGGGTAATATAGACAAGCTACTTTCCCTTTGACCTATCAATTTGAAATTAGGGACGGTTATTCACAGATAGCCATCGTATAGTTTTCCTCAAAAATTCGTAAAAAAACAAAACAAACCATAAGGACACAAAATAAAAACTTATGAGATGTAGTTGTTAATAGTTTGTTTTATACAATAAATGATTTTGTTGTTTTTTTCTAACTCAAAGACCACACATGCCTGTACGTATTATGTTCTCACAACATCTGATATAGTAGAATTATCAAAATAAACAAAGTTGTTTTTATAGGGTTTTGTCGAATGGAAATCAATTACCAAACCGAAAACAAAACAATGAAGATAACCACGCCCCCCACGGTATGCATGTAGATATATAACGCTAGAAACCGAGTTTCGATAACCGTGCTGGGTAGAGCACAGGCAACCCAGTATGTAGTTTTACGCTTATCCACAAACAAGCAAATGAACAAATGAAATAACCTGAAATATATATATAAATATATACAAATTACAACAACGTCAAAAGAAGTCTGAGAACATGAAAAGCTAATGTATTAAATGTTTGCTTCTACTGAGTAGAAAATGTTCACATGAGTTAACTTTTATAACGATAGGTTAATGTCAAACAAGGTCTGGCGTGTGCTGAGCGTTGCTTTCAAATGATTCGAGGGACATTCTTAAAGGTTACGTGAAACAGGCATAGTTGTATTAGTTTGTGATATTTAGAAAAAAAAAAGCAATTATGATGGCATTACCTTTTACAATGTTTGGTGGTTTGGAATTAAACACAAATCTACGAAATGGACTATCAGTGCTCTGCCCATCTCGGATATCGAAACCCAGTTTCTAGCGGTGGGAGTCCGCACACATACCATTGTGCCATCTTCTACGCTTCACGCGCAACTTAATTTCTATGTAATGTGTACTGTTTCTCAAAAATAAACTTTATTAGGTGATGCAACAAAAATCCGCATAACATTCATTTTCATGTATCAAGTCTTTGTAAAGGAAAATTCGCTCTTTGGTGGTTCCTGTTTCGAAAATGTTCATGTGACTACTCTTTCTAAAATATTCATGCTCATTGAAAATAGGATTAGCTCTAATGATCTAAAGATAATGGTTAGACGAAATATCCAGTTTTATAATAGTTTTCATCACTATGCATAAGCATCATTATTATTATACAATGAATATTTTTTAGAAGAGGCAGATATAGTTAATGATTTGAGGATACATTATTCGCGATCTGTTGCAGCAAAATCGCGCTCCGTAAATTAAAGCAGTGGTTAACAGTTAAATCCTACTATTTCGTCAAAGTAGCTCAGAAGTTCGCGGTGTTGCTGTTAACTATTTTCCTTCTCTTTAATCTATCATTTTAAATTTACGGATGAATTATGCAGATTGTACTTTTGTAGATTTCGTTAAATATTCGTTAAAAACAAATAAAACATTTTTTCTTACTTTAACCACAATTTCATGTAGTGTTCAAATTAAAGCACTTAAATACATGTGGTTTCTAGCTTCTCGTGCCTCACTAAAAGCATAAAACACACATACAACGTATAAACAGAAAATTCTCTACTTAATCCATAAAGCGCTTTGAATATGAAAACCAGCAAGTCACGTGATCGAGTGAAAAGGTATGTATCGAAACTACGTTTAACATTTTTGACATCATAAAAAAGTGTTCATGTTGAGAATTTGAAACTTCTAAGATGCTTTGTGTACTTTTCACTAAATTGTATTGGAAAACAAAAAAATATGGATTAAAGTAGGACACCGGAACTATTCAAAAATAGATCTGCAGAAAGTCGCACTTCACACGTGGTAAGCGAAATTCGGTGCTTTGTAAAAGTTAAGAATCCACAAACACATAGATCAATGGCAAAAGCCTTTTACGCATCCCAAATAATAATCCGTAATGTAATAATAAAGTATTTCCGTCTGGAAAAGCGACACAATTCATCAATAGAGAAGTTGTTTTTATGACATATCCCTTCAACCGTCACATATCTCAAGCAGCAGAAAAGCATATCATTCAAGTGGTCTATGGATTCAGGTACAATCAGAATGTTGAAACAGATACTAGGATGCTGTCTCCTGTCTTCTTTGTACGCTAAATGGATAATGGAAAGCGTGCGAGAAAAAAATGGTGTGCTTTGAAGATTACAGCTTTATGACTGAGGCAGTTTGAATGGAAACTACACAGCAAGGTTATTTATTGTCAAGAAGCACGCCAGTCAGGCAGATCCTGAATGGAAATGGTAACATGGACTGCAATGGCGTAGAGAGGCTACAAAATTATTTAATATGACGTACTCAGTCTCGGTATATACTGTCTATGAAGTTCTTAGTTTAATATTTGCTCTAACGCTTAAAAAAAAGTCCGTTCTATGTTTGTAACAACCACTTTGACTATGAACAAATTAAGTTGTTTCTTTTTTTTTAATACAAGAAGGCTTCGAAAAACTCTGTGGCTCTGTTTGACAAGCTGAATAGAAAAAAAATATCCTCCATCATTTCCTCTAAGATCACTTAATACCCAGGTTGTGTTTCGGATTTGAACTCAATACGAAAACTGTCAGTTTCAGCACAGAACTAGAACAAATCAGGCAAACGTATAATGAAAATAAAAACCCTGGAGCAGTTGAGGATTATACAATATAATGTCTTGTGTATTCGTTTAAACACCAGATCTGCGCTGTTATGGTGAGTTGTATTTAGAGCAGTTTGAAAATTGCTGAGGGTGGTGTCAAACTATTTTTCTATTTTAAGAAGTTTTTTCTTAAGTATACCATATTTCATATGCTCCACGTAATTAAGACTTGAACTTTCGTGTGCTTAATATAATTATATAGTTATCTTTCCCAAAAATTCATTATTAGCCTATTTCCAAGTTATTAGTTGTAATTCCCAATAAAATTTAAATCAGACAAATCTAAGAAGAGCGATCCTAGAGTTTACGTTGGGATAGCGAGAAGTCTACAAACTTACAACGCTAAAATCTGGCGTTCGATTCGTCGCAGTAAACACAGCAGATAGCCCAACGTTGTTTTGTACCAAAACAAACGAATTGATAGACATTTTAAAAATACATTTATTTGTCTTTGATGATAAAGAACTTTAAATCTTTAATTACTTATGTTTTATACCATTCAACTACATGAACACATACGTGTTTTACAATAAAACCTTGAAGTATTTCACGGTATCTTTACAACGAGACTCATAGGTACTTAAAACGATTGCAATTTCAAACAAATGCTATTACTTTAGTTGCGAACTATTTCAATAAGAGTGAACTTTTAATTAAGAATGTCTATCCTTTAAGAACTTAAACCTATTTAAATTTAGCTGAGAACCACAACCTTGTAAAAGTGCAGTGTTTCCGAAAACGTTTGTTTTTAGGTTAGTTACAATTAGATGTAAAATTCATCAACTCTGAACATAGCGCGTTAATAAACAAACACCGGGAATAGTTTCAAAATAATTTCTCAGTTTAAAAATAATTATTAACTAACGTTTAATCCTCTGTTTTTGCTCTTACTTTCTGCCTACTTATTTAAAAAGCTGAAGAGAAAACACTTATAATAAGAGTTAACATTTAAGAGATTATTCTACTATGTTATATAAAACATTAATCCCAGGATCACAGAGGGATCAGGAATTGTAAAACTGAAGTTATATTTGAGCTATCATTCTACAGAAACTAGTGTTACCTAGTGACATAGCCAGTAGAGAGAAACACTCGAAGCTTCCTTTTCATTAATATTTGAGCTATCATTCTATAGAAACTAGTGTTACCTAGTGACATAGCCAGTAGAGAGAAACACTCGAAGCTTCCTTTTCATTAATATTTGAGCTATCATTCTATAGAAACTAGTGTTACCTAGTGACATAGCCAGTAGAGAGAAACACTCGAAGCTTCCTTTCATTAATATTTGAGCTATCATTCTATAGAAACTAGTGTTACCTAGTGACATAGCCAGTAGAGAGAAACACTCGAAGCTTCCTTTTCATTAATATTTGAGCTATCATTCTATAGAAACTAGTGTTACCTAGTGACATAGCCAGTAGAGAGAAACACTCGAAGCTTCCTTTCATTAATATTTGAGCTATCATTCTATAGAAACTAGTGTTACCTAGTGACATAGCCAGTAGAGAGAAACACTCGAAGCTTTCTTTTCATTAATATTTGAGCTATCATTCTATAGAAACTAGTGTTACCTAGTGACATAGCCAGTAGAGAGAAACACTCGAAGCTTCCTTTTCATTAATATTTGAGCTATCATTCTATAGAAACTAGTGTTACCTAGTGACATAGCCAGTAGAGAGAAACACTCGAAGCTTCCTTTTCATTAATATTTGAGCTATCATTCTATAGAAACTAGTGTTACCTAGTGACATAGCCAGTAGAGAGAAACACTCGAAGCTTCCTTTTCATTAATATTTGAGCTATCATTCTATAGAAACTAGTGTTACCTAGTGACATAGCCAGTAGAGAGAAACACTCGAAGCTTCCTTTTCATTAATATTTGAGCTATCATTCTATAGAAACTAGTGTTACCTAGTGACATAGCCAGTAGAGAGAAACACTCGAAGCTTCCTTTTCATTAATATTTGAGCTATCATTCTATAGAAACTAGTGTTACCTAGTGACATAGCCAGTAGAGAGAAACACTCGAAGCTTCCTTTTCATTAATATTTGAGCTATCATTCTATAGAAACTAGTGTTACCTAGTGACATAGCCAGTAGAGAGAAACACTCGAAGCTTCCTTTTCATTAATATTTGAGCTATCATTCTATAGAAACTAGTGTTACCTAGTGACATAGCCAGTAGAGAGAAACACTCGAAGCTTCCTTTCATTAATATTTGAGCTATCATTCTATAGAAACTAGTGTTACCTAGTGACATAGCCAGTAGAGAGAAACACTCGAAGCTTCCTTTTCATTAATATTTGAGCTATCATTCTATAGAAACTAGTGTTACCTAGTGACATAGCCAGTAGAGAGAAACACTCGAAGCTTCCTTTTCATTAATATTTGAGCTATCATTCTATAGAAACTAGTGTTACCTAGTGACATAGCCAGTAGAGAGAAACACTCGAAGCTTCCTTTTCATTAATATTTGAGCTATCATTCTATAGAAACTAGTGTTACCTAGTGACATAGCCAGTAGAGAGAAACACTCGAAGCTTCCTTTTCATTAACTTAAGAAACTATCATTGTCAATGTTTGAGGTTATTTCAACTTTGAAAAGTTGTAAGTTAGACAAAAAGAATGTTTCAATTATTCCAGGTGAGTTAAGGCGTTCGACTCGTAGTCTTTCGCTGCTAAATTAGAGAGAGCTAGCACATATGGCGCTTGTGTAGCTTTGCGCGAAATTCAAAAACAAGCAAACGCTTGTTCCAGAGTAAACATCTGGAATATTTCACATATTTACTATTTCGAGCTCGATTGGAAAACGTGCTGAAATATTAAAAAATTTTTCAAACAGACTAGAACTTTTCCAGGCAGAACTAGACGTTACATTCGTCCATAGAACTTAAACCCTATCCACTGAAGTATGTCTAATTCAGAGTTTTCGTGTACCCTGACTGTTCTTTAATCAGAAATGTGTTTGCATATATACACATTTTGAATAAATAAATCTGTAACTAAAGTCTCGTACACAACAATAGAAGCATATACGAACTTTCTTTGTTCGTTAATAACTCGAGTTTTGTTATCTGTGTATGTCTGTTACATAGATGTTTCAAGCTTAATCAGTCGAGAAATGAACTGTAGATAATTGGTAAACAGTCGCAAAGGAAGCGTTATCTTTTGATTAATATATACATTTAGGAGTAAAGGACAGAGAGAATAGTAATAGCTGTTGATCAAATCATTATTGGTATAAGTAGGAATACTGAAGAGCAGAATTTAGGAACGTGTGGGGTTTCATAAGATTGACAGCGAAATCCTAATATTGCATCTGATATGAGTGATCCAAGAGTTAGCGGCGAATTTTGTGTAATAACTGCTGTACCCCTAATCTATAATCTAATACTTAATTCAGATAGCCATTGCACTGAGAAATCTAGCAATAGAAGGAGGAAATGTTGGCTTCTTCTTTTAAAATAATATAATTGTAAAATGGTAAACAATAGTAATGTCCAACAAACTTACAAAAGTAAAACTTTATACCACACGAGTTTGTTTTTAGTAATGTTTCAATTCTACTAAAATATTAAAATGTTAACAGATTGATGTCCTATGTACATAAAGTGATACTTAAGTTGGTTGTTTTATTTATGTAATTACCACGGGAGAACTGAAATGATATTATACGAAAGAAAAAAAATTCCAAGACAAATCGTGTTGCTTTGGTTTGTTTGAGTTCTTAGATAAAGCATAAACAATAAAAATGTTTTCATCATAGGCAGCTTTCATATATATAAATCCCCAGCTAGCAGAATGGTAAGTCTTCGGATTTATAGCTCTAAGATCAAGAGTTCGATTCCCTTCGATGGACACAGCAGATAGCCCGATGTGGCTTTACTATAAGAAAACACACACGTAGATACAAGCTTTTTGTCTTGTAAAAACTTTAGTGTTGTAATGAATCAAATATTTGTAAAACTAATTAACTTGAATCACTTTGTTCTGCTCAGAAAGGAAAAAATATTGTGTTTGGGAAAGCATACACAAATATACACACGAAGCTATGGTGATATTCATGAGATGCATTATATAGATAGAGAAAGAACAATCTACAAGACAAAACTATAAGTTTATTTATGTTAGATATAATTATTATAGAAAAAAAGTCCTAACTTACTGAGATATTTATATTTAAAATAATCTTAAATACGATGTTGTTTTCTTATTGGAATATGACAGTTTACTTATATACTTGTCTTGGTTCGTGATCTTGTCCTTTCTTTTGGATAATGAGTGAGAAAAAAAACTTTCCATTGAGTCGTTGAAACGTGTATACTTGTCGGAAATATTTCAAGAGTGACAAGTATATTTCTGACTTTATGGCTAAATTACACAAATATAGTCCTCTAATTCGATTTATTTATGTAAAACTGTTCTAAACTCAACGAAATGCGACGGAGCGTAGTAGCTCCCTCTAGTAGATAAGATATTTCTGACTGTACTTCCTTCCACATCCAAACGAAAGACAATCAGTGATGGAGAACCGTTTGGAATGTTTAATAAAACTCAGCTGTCACATGTTGTCAGCATTGATAGAGAATACTCGAGGCGATATTGGGGGCCGAATTTGATTGTTGCAGCAAGTAACATAGTAATAGAATTATATATTCCAGAAATACATGAGCCAGTAAGGTATTAATACCAACCGACACCCATTTGTTAGTTGACGTTCCTTCAAAGAAAAAAAAAACAAACTTCCTTGTAGTAAATGTTTATGCATACGCATTACAATATACTAGATAATGTGAAGAAAAACATATCGTATATGCATTTACTATTTCTTTAATTAATATTAAAATTTAATTAAGGAACTCTGCCTTCAGGAAAGACTTGATTTATTGTTCTAAAACATCTGTGGTTGAATAGACTTCGCTGGAAGAATGAATCAATTCAAAATTACTTTAAGCCTAACCAGTTAACCCTAGATCAGCTCTTTCGTCAAGGCTCCAAGTCTTTAATTTTAAGTGTGTTTTTTGGTTACCAGTATTGTCGAAAAATAATATTTTTGTCTTGTAATAAGACATTTCAAACATCTTTTTGAAGTTATAATCTGCAGCTTGTAGTTCTGACATAAACCTTAATTTTAAATACTTCTATCTACTTAGATTTCTGATGTTTCAGTAACAGACTGGAAAGTTACTAATTTTTTGTGTTCAGTCAAGATCTGTTTTGTTTACTATCTGCTGAGTTAATTTTGTTCATGTGTTATATGATTATATATATCATACAAGCTTCATGCAGATGTTTTTGTCCTTTATTTATCACTAAAAACTAAAGCTAGTAACTTGTTACTTAAACTTATTTCATTTTTAAACGTCCCCCCCCAGTGGCTCAGCGGCATGTCTGCGGACTTACACCGTTAAAAACCGAGTTTCGATCCCCGTGGCAGACAGAGCACAAATAGCCCATTGTGCAGTTTTGTGCTTATTTCAAAACAACAGCATTCTTAAATATTTTATGAGCTGTATGAAGCTATAATGGCGTTCACGAAAAAGGGGTATTTAGATAGAAAAAAACAATCAACAAGACAAAACTTTGAATAAATTTATGTTGGGTATAATTATTATACAAAAACATCTTGTCGTCATTGATGTAGAATACTAGACGTGATGTTAGGGGCCAGATGTTATCGTTGTAGCAAGTAACATTGTTATAGAATTAAATGTTTCAGAAATACATGAATCGGTAAGGAATTAATACGAACGAACACTCGTTTTGTTATGTGACGTTCCTTGAAGGAAGAAAAAAGAGTCGTTGTGATAAATGTTTATGTATACATATCACAATCTTCTAGATGATATAATATGAATATGTGGGTAGGGGTCTCGCAAGACAGGCTACATGAATTTACTTGGAATTGTCAAAACATATCAGTGGTCATACTAAATAAAATATACTTAGTTTTATCGAAGCGCTTATTTCTCTGACTTTCACATAAAGGTTACCACTGTCATCCTGTGCAGTGGCTCCTAAACTCTTTTATTCTTAGGCTCTCTAAGAATTTTTGAGCCCCCCACAGCCTGTGAAAATGCCTGAAAATGTGATTTATCAATTTCAAAAAACTAATTACTAATGAACTTTAGTGATGTCTATGAAGTAATTTTTCTATTAAAGTGCATGTTTGTAATTTAATGTGGCATTTTCCTATTAATTTATATGTATTGTAATTAGACCATTAGCAATCTGTTATGTTTGGGTTAAATTTGTCGACTAATGAGCACTTAAACACACGCTTAATTTTATGTAAGATTATCTCATTTTTGTTTTAAAATCTGAAGCAGTCCTGTAATTGAATTAATTCAACATAATATTTATCAATTTGTTGAGGATTTAGAAAAAGCTTCATGGCTCTCATTTGGGGAAAAGTAATCTAGTGTATCTTCAACTTACAGACAACCTACTCTCATTTAGAAGAAACTGTTTGAATTTCCATTGTGTCATAAACTACTAACACAGAAAAGTTTACACAATAATACTTTGTTTTCAAACAGAACATTTCACTGTATTCTCAAGACGGTTCGTAGGGAAATTAGAACTCGGGTAACCTGAAGATGGCCAAAGAAGGTCGAAACGTTGTTCTGTAATTAAAGTTTTAAAATCCATACCAGCCTGCCCCCTCTAATACAACAATAAGTCTAGGGATTTACAACGCTAATCTCAGGGGTTCGATTCCCCTCCGTGGCTTTGCTATAAGAAAAACACACACACTCCATACTAGCCGCCTTGAGAATACATTTTCACTTCAAGTGGGTTTCTCGTCATCACGAAAGACTATTTTATTGTTGTTAATGTGTTTCATCAGCCCTGTCAGTTTTGTTTTAATATAATTGTAAATTTATATTTCATACTGAACCATCCATTAATTCTGGTATTGATAGATGTTTTAGGCATATGATTTTGTCTGATGCTGTTAATAATAAATCTTGTGCAGGAATTCTGATGTATTTTCATTTATCCAGGTAAATATCCCAGTAGCATGCTAAATAAGCGTTCATCCATACCATAATGTTTGTGCTATACCACTATTTTATATTAAATATACATATCTTAAATAAACAATTCCCCAGTCCCGACATCACTAATTTTTATTAACCAATACCCATAATCTGGCATCATTGATCTTGACTAAACAATGCCCAACAACTACCATCACTAGCCTTCACTAGGTCATACCCGAAACCCTGATATTATTGACTTTGAGCAGAAAAGGCCAAAAAGTGGTTTTGTGAGGTTAAATTAAGAACATTTGTAAAACACCTATTGATATAAAACTCCATAATCTTGTAAACAGTAGTAACTCCTAATTTTCAGTATTGGTTAGATGGTGTAATCTTCAGCCTTTCTCTAATTACCTTGGTACGATGACATATTTAAAACAATATGACATTTTTATCTTTACGCTGTGTACTTTAAACACATTAAAACTGAAACGTAGTGTGCATTTTGTTTTAGATATAAAGTTCTGAATACCATTATAATACGAAACTCTATAATAATGAAACTAGACTTTTAATTAAATCCCCTTAAAGTAAAAAATGTAACGTATACTTATTCTAATGTATCTTACGATTAGGAACAGCGACCTATTTTTCAAGTCTACAATCAGTGGAGTAGGCTTTATCTAAATAAAACTTTTTTATATAAAATTCAAAGAGTTGGCGATGGGTGATAATGGCTATGTGCCTTCACTATAATCTTACATTGCTAAATTAGCGATGGCTAGTGCAGCTAGATTTTGTGTAGCTTTGCGTGAAATTCAAAAACAAAGAATTTTTTTATAAAATCATTTTTCCCGGCAACATGTAACTAATAGTAACTTATGAACATTTTAATTAGTTATTTTATGTATAAGCTATATATACAAACGTTATTTAATATTGTTTACTATAGTTTGTTAGTTATCACCATTGGATTCCATTTAGGAACATAGGGCCGCAATCGCTTGCGGATTCTTCAACAAGTATTTAAGTGAGTAGGTTGTTAGCCCACTGCACCGAGCCGTCCCTAATTTAGCAGTGTAAGACTAGAGGGAAGGCAACTAGTCATCACCACCCACCGTCAACTCTTGGGCTACTCTTTTACCAACGAATAGTGGGATTGACCGTTACATTATAACGCCCCCACGGCTGGGAGGGCGAGCTTGTTTGGCGCGACGCGGGTGCGAACCCGCAATTCTCGGACTACGAGTCGCACGCCTTACGCGCTAGGCCATGCCAGGCATTGTTTACTATAACACACGTAAAAAAATGTGCAATATGCATACAACTGCAGACAAAAGTGCGATTGAAATATAAGTTTAGCAGAATTTATATATATATGTGTGTATGTGTGATTTTTATTTTTAAATTATTTTGCAAGAAATGTGTAAGATTCTAAAGGTCTAAAATAACATGTTGCTACAACCAGAGTTCAAGAAAAAACTATTTATAGAATCGTAAAAACACTTAAAACAAAATTTAGCACTTAACAAAAACACAATAAATAAATAAATACTTGTTAAGCTGTGACTGGATACTAATGTTAATTGACAATAAAATATAAATATCATTGTTAATTTTTCAAATAACGAAATCACGAAATAGAACCAAAGGAAGAAGAAGCTAATTCCATCAAAATATTAACAACAATAACTATCACGTGACTCAGGTTACAAATCTTATGTTCGGATATTTATTCACTGCGTTATGACACGAGAGCACATCTCATGTGGTTATAAGTTTACACAATAATTTGCTACATTAATGATATATTAATTCTTAATACATACATATTTACTCAAAATAAACTTGATCAGCTAGAAGGATAGTTAGGAGTGATAACCTAAATGATAGAAGGAATAACAAGCGAACGATAAACAGCACCACAATCAAAAGTTGTTGTTGATAGGAATTAATCACAAAGCTATACAATGAGATATCTGTGCTCTGCCCACCACGAGTATCGAAACCCGGTTTCTAATTATGTGAGTCAACGGATATTTCACCACTGGGAGGCTAATCAAAAAGAAAAAGGAAAACAATTCGCCATCTCACAAGGCCTTCATGTGAATACTATATATAAAGAGCTGTTTTTTGTATAAGACTTGTTTACGTCCTTTTTCTATGTGTTTGTTTCTCGTGCTTGTGATTTACTCTCTAGCTCTATCGTGCATGTTCAAAAATAAACATTTCAGGAAGAAAGAATGTTGAACTTTATCTACTGCGGTTGGAACAGAAACAAAAGATACTGAACACAAAATACTTCGTGGTGGTCAAGTAAGAGCTGTATAAAAATAAAGCAAACTCTAATCCATAAAATACTCCCTACCTGACTGCTCAGTGTTAGCAGTTTGACCAACACAAAGGGCAACGAACAACAAGAACAGTCTACTGAAACTTTTAAAGATAGTGTTTTCTCAACTGGTCTGTGAATAAACATTAAACATTATACGAGCGTGAAATATATTGAACTGCTAAAGTTAATTGTATTGTTAATCCATTCATATTCGTATTTTACAATTATCGTAATACAAAAACAATAGCATTCTACTTGTAAAGTATTAACCATTGTTTAGTAGCAACGCAAAAAATACAGGAGAAAAGCTAGTCAGATAGTCAAGGCCCTTCCAGAGTATAACGAAGTGGTTAGGGCGCTTGACTTGTAATCTGAGGGTCGCGGGTGTAAACCTCTCTCACACCAAACAAGCTCGCTTTTTTATCCAAGAGTTTTATTGGTTAATATAAGAAAAAATTCATGAACAATAAAAAGAAAGCTCAAATTTTAACCTGTAATATTCTAATATTTTAAACTGACTCTGGCTAGATGTGGACAATTGGCAGGCATGTCGAACTATGGATCCATGTATCCATGGTTCGCATCACGTTGCTCCTACATAAAGAGTGACAGCTGAATTCTGTTATTCGATTAGACTAATACAGTAATTGGCGGTAGGTGCTGTTGACTAGTTGCCTTCCCTTTGTTAGTTGAATATTATGTACAGTTAACGCAGAAATCTTGCGCGAATATCAAAAACAAACCTAATAAACCAGAGCTGACATGCTTTTCATTCGTTGGAAATCTTAACCTATTGACTGTCAAGTATTTCAGCTGCTACAGTACAACTGTAATGCTTCTTCATTTTGTAGCTTTTTATCGTGACGCCATTTTGGATCGAAAGTAAAACAATTTGTAAGTAGGTCAAATGTATGTAAGGTGCTGACATCTAGCGTTGAGGTTAGGCATTATTGAGAACGAATTAACTCGTCCGTAGCACTGTGTTACCGATCGGCTTGGACGAGTTATCTCGTCTACGGCACTGAACAGGTAAATAGAGACCGGATTATAAAGTGAAAGTAACAATTAAAGCCAGTTGGTATGAACTTCATAAATCATATTTGATTTGAGTCAAGGCTATTCGTCATACGTTCTTTCTTTGTAACTTAAGGCTTTGAAATTACAACGCTAGAAACCGGGTTTGGATACCAGTGCTGGAGAGAGCACAAATAGTCCTTTGTGTAGATTTGTGCATAACTACAAACAAACTTTAAGACGTCTTCTCTTTACCCAGTGTAATATTAAACTGAGATATTATTTCTTTGTTGAAATTAGAAGAAAGCCAGGAGTAAAAGATCATGTTTTCATTTTCACACCTTATTTTCACACCTTATTAGGTATTATACGAATGATTAATTTACTCTATAACACCAAGTACAAAAAAAAAAAACTCAGGGTGATTATACTGAACTATACCCGTGTCAAATGTGAATATTGTAAATGTAATTAAAACGTTAAATATGCAACACGTTAGATTTTGAAGTGTGTAATCTATGAATATTTCCTTTTTTTGATTCGTTTTAAAAGCTTATGATTTCATGATTTAATGTTGAACATTATTTCACTGAATCTGTTGTTTGACAAGACAGATACTCGGGCTTATGCTGTCAGATATTCTGAGGAGGAGTTTGGACAGATAAAACTGTCACAATAATTTAAAGATAATCCGCCGGATACTAAAGTGGAATTTACCCTGACTTGGTTATCTTGAAGTCAAAATCTTATTTTCTATAACTAATAAAGGGGCAATATATTCAAGGAAATGCCCCTAACTGCGCTTGATAATCAAAAACAAAGCAAGTTAAGTACTTTAAGAGAAGCCAACTGCTGTGAATATAAATTTTGCCATTGAAATCTGTGATAAATTTAAAAGGTGTATTTCAAATACCATCATTAGAAAGTATTGCAGAATTATTTAACTTACCGAATTAACTGTAGCTTTCATGATTCTTGAAACTATAACAGTCGGTAATTTTTAATTGACTCGTTCTGTTTGACCATATAATGCACACAAATAGTTTTTATTATTATTTGGTTATGCATGGATTTCGTACGTAAGTATTTAAACAAAATTTTATAATATGTATACACTGTTAATCACGATAATGAAACAGAATACCACGTTTTTGTCTATATCACGTTCCTCTTAGAAAAATACCAACAGTATGACACATCGTCACTGAGGTATATCTAACTGTGATAGCACACTTAACAATAAACGAGTGGACATTTTTTTAAAAACAGAGCAGTTTTCAATGGAACAAGTTATTGCCAACCAGAGTATTGTTGGGTTATGTGGTATTGTGAAAATGTTAATGTTTTTTTCATATTTTACTAAGTTTAAATATTTTCAATTTACAACCTAGAGGAAAGTTATTCCTCTATTTTACTACACCCTTATGACTTGTAAAACATATTAGATTTTGACAAGAAAAGTCGCCAAGTGTCCACTTTATACCGTAGTTTTCACAAGGCAATAAATGGGTCAATGAAGTCATTCGACTACATAGCTAAAACAATATACTGACAGCACAAATTCAAACGTCCAGTGAGGGACAAAGAATAACAAGTACTTGAAGTATAAGATATATAGAACCCCAGTGCAGTCACACAGTTTTCTAACTAATGCCCATAGGAAGTGTGCAGTTCTAACGTGTAATATAAATGTGACACAAAATAAATATTTTACCTCTCAACTTGGATCAAGCAAAATTAAGAACATTTTTAAATCCGTCTTATGTATGAAGTTGACTTCAATGCTGTATTATTTATAGGATAAAACGGTTCTTACGGGATATTCTCCTTTTATTTGATCTTGTGATCAAACCGTATTTTAATTTAATCAAATACTAGGCTATTTCTTGTAAACTGATTGTGTGATTAATTATGTTGTGATATAAAAATATTCTATACAGACGTTATGAAAATAGGTTACGTTCTAGTACAACAAAATTCAAGCGTATTTCATTTAAGACTATTATATATAAATGAAAAACATACTGATATTTCCCTCTTACTTCTGTGGCGTCTGTGAGCTACGTAGTTGAATCCGTTAACTGAGCTTGTAGTTTATGAATGATTTACCTGTTTGTTTACAACCTAGAAAGTCCCAGTTGATTTTATTACCGGCAAGGGAAATAAATGTATGCTCACTGTCATGTTCTATTTAAACTTGTGGTGTAAGTGAATTATGTCCCTAATCATCTTGTGTTTTGAAAATGAATCACATCGTGTCGTATTATGTATGATTTGTAAGAGAAATGCATGCTCTGTCTGTCATGTTGTAGTTAAACCTGGGGTGTAAAGAATTATGTTCTAGTATGTCCCTAATCTACTTGGAGAGGAGCTACACACCACAAGGCAAATCTGCCCCACAGTCAAACAATGATGCATCAGCGTCCAAGATGACCCAGCGGTAGTAGCGGCTTCGAGACTAAAACAACAACAACAAAAATAATACTAATAACGCCTCCTGACCTTCTTGTGGTTTGAAAATGAATCACAACCTGGCGTATTCTGGTTTAGCTTATGATATGCAAGACTAACCTATGCTCACTGTCATGTTCCATTTAAACATGTGGTGTAAATAAATTGTTTTTCCACATATCTTTAATCATATTGTGGTTTGAAAACGAATCAATTACTGTCGTATTTTGTTTTAAGTTATGGTTTCATTATGGATTATTTCAGAGTGGCTTACCAGTAAATCCTGATTTAGCATGTTGTGGAAGAGTTACGTGAGTCAACCACATTCTGACAAATAATTAAGAATATCTTGATAACGAAGAAACCTCTTTTAAGAAAACGTTTCGAGACAGATTGACTGGGTAATGAAAAAAACAAAACTTTATTATGAATAAACAACATTTCGACAAGAGGTAACTGAGGATGACAACATATTCTTGAAATTTCGTATATTTCTAATAAAGTTTTTTTATGGCCCACTCAAGCCGTCTCAAATTTTTTATTCAATTAAATATGTGTTCTTTATATGTCCACTTTGAACTTATAGTTTTCTAAGTAACTTCTGTTCTGGTCATTACATTGACTTTGATCTATGGATAAATAAGGCTCTCGAATGTCCTGAGTCCGATATTTTTAAACTAGTCGTACATCCTAACTACTTCCAGTTGTTTGTTTGTTTTAGAACAAAACCACAATGAACTCTCTGCTGTGTCCACCGCGTGTAATCCGGCGACATTTCCAGTTGTGTTCATAACTCATGAATCAATTACAGTATTACAAGTGTTCATATATCTTTGATAAACAGTCTGACTAAAATTTAAAATGAACCTACTTGAGAAGGAGAAGGTTAGCTGGCTAATGTATCAGCATGTTTAAAACGATGGTTAGATATTCTAGTTTTCGACTTTCTAGAAATAAACGACTGAAAATATTGTAAATGGGAAGGGTACATAACTGATGAATCAGTTCTACTTAATATTTGTTTTTATTTAATACTGACATTCAGCTCTTGTTACATATAGTGATATTTACTAATTTTTTTAATGAATGCGTGGAATTAGATTGCTTTTATCAGAAATTATTGATAATGGATGTAACTCAGATTGTAAAAATAATTATTTAGAAGTGTTGGTAGGATATCATGTTTGGTCATTACTTCCTGGTTTCTTATTGATAGGAAAAAAGAAAAACTTATTTATGTATCGTGCTCTATGTGAAAACCCAACAAAATATAAGTAATAAAAAGTACGTTTTCTTGTTTGGCCATATCAGGTGGCATTTTTTAACTGCAACTTTCTACTTACACCATCAAACTTGCCCCCCCAAGTGGCACAGCGGTATGTTTGTAGAATCCAACCGCTAGAATTCGAGTTTCGATACCCATGGTGGGCAGAGTACAAATAGCCCATTGTGTAGCTTTGTGCTTACTCCTAAAAAAACAAACAAGCAAGGCCCCCCAGTGGCTCAGCGGTATGTCTGCGGACTTACAACGTTAAATCCGTGTTTCAATACCCGTGGTGGGCAGAGCACAAATAGCCCATTGTGTAGCTTTGTGCTTACTCCTAAAACAAACAAGCAAGGCCCCCCAGTGGCTCAGCGGTATGTCTGCGGTTACAACGTTCAATCCGTGTTTCGATACCCGTTGGGCAGAGCACAAATAGCCCATTGTGTAGCTTTGTGCTTAATTCAAAAAACAAACGACCTTAATTTCAAGCAAAAACTGGTCAACATTCAAAACTACAGAAATACTTTCATCAAAACACTTATTCGTAGATACACTCTTCAACACATGATTTTGAGATTCATTATTTCTTGAGTAGTTTTAAATCACTGAACTTGGATCTTTGATGTCAAAGAGTAAACGTTTTCTTTTATTTACAAGCGAATTCGATAAAAGACGATGCCTCAAACATATTAGAGATAGGTAAATTCCACAGCCTACAAATCAATCAACATTTTTCTAGAACTGCTACAGACAAGCCACATGTTATGTCAGAGAAAGTGAGTACAAGCTTTTCTTTCAAGCACAATCAATATCAGTCAGGGACTCGAGGTACAAAAAATCTAACAAAAACATGGAGTTATTTTCCATTCTAAATCTAAGTTGAAAGTGTTTGGAGGCCCGGCATGGCCAGGTGAGTTAAGGAGTTCGACTCGTAATCTGAGAGTCGTGGGTTCGAATCCACGTCACACCAAACATGCTCGCCCTTTCAGCCGTGGGGGCGTTATAATGTGACGGTCAATTCCACTATTCGTTGGTAAAAGAGTAGCCCAAGAGATGGCGGTGAGTGATGATGACTAGCTGCCTTCCCTCTAGTCTTACACTGCTAAATTAGGGACGGCTAGCGCAGATAGCCCTCGAGTAGCTTTGCGCAAAATTCAAAAACAAAAACAGAAAGTGTTTTGGTGACACATTCAGCAAATTAATATTTAACCAAGTAATGTTATACACGTTTATAGAATAAAATTCCTGATGTTAAGAATAAACCTTCCACTTGGACTCAAAAGAAGTTGATTCGATTGAGATTCACTCAGCTCGCATTGTTGTTAATAGTTGTTCACTGACAAATGGTTGAGTTAATAACTCAAAGATCTGCACATTTGTTTTATGTCATCGATACAAAATTTAGTCCGCAACTCTGAAAATGTAGTAGTACTACAATAAGTAATATAATCTTTATCATGTTTTAACAGTGGATGAATGTATGGGATTTTGTATTTTAAATTTAGAAAAATATTTCCTGAAAAGTAAGTGTTATATTTTGTTCAGTGTAGTATACTTGTGACTCTCATACCCACAATTACAGTCTTCGGAATTTTATATTTAAGCAAGTGTATAGGTAGATACAATTTAATTAGTATAATTCCAAACAAGCTGCTCTTATGCAGTGACGGTTCTTTATGTATTTCATACGTGTGCCTTCCATTAATATACAAAATACAATTACTTATTTATTGTAAGACTTGACTTATATCTGCATTCTATTTGAACGATTGGTACATGCTAATGCAGTTGATATGTACGGCAGATGCAAGCTATGTCGACATAGGCACCATCTTCAGCACCGATTTATGTATGTGATCCTAGCTAGATTCTTGCTTATTCAATAGTCACAGTGGGTAGATGAAAAGATGAAATTATATGAAAGGCTTTCCCAACAAGAATTCTTACACAGTAAGAGTGTACACTATATTTTAAAAAATGAAACGTTCAATGTTCTCTCTAGATGCAGACAATTCATCCATTAAGGACAACAACGCATTTTGGAACCACACCTTATCGCAGATTAATACGGAGCTAGGACCTCATCCGTAAAGTGATGACCAACTAATAAAACAGAAGCTACTGACCAAATAGTCTAATATGATGAGGTTGAGTATATGTTCTGATAATTTTAATAATATAATGAACATGAAATCAAATTAAACACAAGTTTCCAACTACACACCTCAAAAGTCCAATGAATTTCTAGCCTATTAGGTTTGGATGCAGCTTCAGTGGACCTATGTACCATTTATTTGCTTAAATCTGGGTTTGGAAGCCGACGCTCACGTACTATAGAGGATCTGTGAAAAGACTATCATGATGACTGGCACACGCTTAACCACACCAACCTTCATATAAACATGTTAAAGTGTAAATAATGGTATCTAACAATATTGAGTAAAAATGGACATCAGACTAAATATAACCAAAGACGGAAGAAGTAGACACAAATATATTTAGCTCAAGATCTGGTTTGGTTTGGTTTGAATTTCGCGCAAAGCTACACTAGAGCTATCTGCGCTAGCCGTCCCTAACCTAGCAGTGTAAGACTAGAGAGCTAGTTATCATCATCCACCGCCAACTCTTGGACTACTTTTACCAACTAATAGTGGGATTTACCGTCATATTATAACACCCCTACGGTCGAAAAGGTAAGCATGTTTAGTGTGACGAGGATCCGAACCCGTGACCCTCGAATTACGAGTCGAGTGCCTTAACCAACTGGCCATGCATTTTGAGACAGATTTCAAATGTACTCTTGAGCTTCGAAAATTTGACAAGACAAAGTAAGTCGCTTAGTAAGATTAACTGTCTTGTTAACACTATTTCAAACCTGTAAGGTCTTTATTATTGTTCGACTAATTACAATACCAAAACTAACCAATAAAAAATATCTGTATGTTAAAATAAAGATTAAAAAAAGGAAAAGTTAAAATTAAATTAACTGAAGTAGTTTAGTTGTTTACCAGACGTTTTTATGTGCAGTAATAACACTATTCAACACAAATTATGTTCCTGGATAGTATGTGTTATTTCTTAATTGCTTATGTTGTAAAATTACAGAAAATGGCCATTATTAACTTCAAACTCTGCTTTTGTGACCTGGATAATGAAATTTAGAAAATAACCTATTTTCTGTGTAAAAACGGGCAAATTTGCACATTTTCATTTACATAGGGTCTGAATAAAACAACATATCAATCAATATTTACATGTATTTACACTAAAGTTATACAAAAATGTTTAGAAGTGAGTAGTTTTTTCGAGATTTGCGACTGTAATGTAAATAACTATCACGTATCATCTCCCAAATATAGTCTCCCATCATGTTTTCGCTATTCGCTCACAGGTCACAAAAGCAAAGTTTGAAGAAAAAATAGGTCTTTTCCATTTACTTTAGGCATAAGCAATTGGGAAATAACACTTTCTGCCCAGGAACAAGTAAAAAGTTTGTTACATGGTGTTATCAGAATTTATTCTTCTGTTTATTTCATTACGTTTTGTAAAATATCTTAAACGTTAGGCAAATCAATACGTATTCTGTACGTAATCAATACTTATTCTGTATGTGACTTTCATTTTATACGTTAGAATCAAACATAAATGGTACAGATAAAATCTAAATATTCTTCACACACACAAAAAAAAAAAACACAAATCATATCAAATAAGCTTTTCTTTTCTTGGAAATATTCCTTGTTTCCGACACATTTCGTATGTATGTATGCTGAGAACGTTTATAAATCACCTTTCTTTTCAATCACAATAAAATAAAAGCACATTTTCTAAATTTTGTCTTCCATATTTTTACTCAATAATAATAATAATAGCTATTTTTCACCTTTTAATAATAGTATTTTACTAGAAACATCTAACTGTTCACTGCCATTTATTTCCACGAAATATTTTGTTTCTAATTACCATTATTTGAATAAAATCACTGTTTCTATTAACCAATGTAATTTGAACATAAAAAGGTTTTCTGGTTTTAAAGTTTTTTTCTGAATTTGAATTATCAAACCATTTTATGTAAAAATCAAGGTTATTAGCTTTCATTTGAAGATAAAATAATAGCATTCTTCACAGTAGATAAATTGTTCAATAATTACAACGTTTTAACCTGTAGTATTCACGACATAAATCGAAACGCTGTAAGTAATAAAATTCGAACTTGCGTAACGTTAAAAGTCGCTGTTGTTGTGTTCTTGAATTAATGATTTCCTACAACAGGCTCGTCACTAAACATTAGCTTGCATTTGGTTTCGTAAAATGATTTTGATATAAATCACGTTTAGTCATTAGCAATTCAATCATCAGCACGAGCGTCTGAGCTCACGTCGTTAAAAGCCGTCATTATTTATGTAAATAAAATACTAAGCTAGCAAGCACAGTGAATAGTTACCGACTCGCATTTACACGTTTTAATCATAAAGAATATTTTTAGTAAATACAATTGCACAATTAACGTTTAACGAATAAGTTTTATAGATTAATGCATAACCTGCTAAGGTTTAACCAATAATTTTGTTTTTAGATAGTTGTTTAGTGAACCATAAGCACTTGTAACAATTCGATGGAGATGAATGAAAGTGAATCCTTTCTCTCTGTGTGTTATGGTATACTTTAACATTTGTGATCGAATAATGATTTGATATCCTTCAACATCTAATTTTTCTTTGCGAATCAGCTCACTCCAAGGATCTTGTTCTTTAACGACCGCTTCATGCATCATAAAAATACAATAATATTGGATTTTTATTGTTGTTCCTATGACATACCAGACTCCAAACTTCTGTTGCTTTTTATGTCCTTAATTCTTTATATATTCGCACATATATATATCGTCATTTCCATGTTCTTTGCTATTTCTCCAAAGTAGAAGAAATGGGAGCTCTCTTGGGGTTTTATAATGAATCGTCTAGCCATCAATGAGCTTCATGCACAAACACGTATAATAGGTTTCATGAAGTAACATGGTGATGTCACTTATTCATTTTACTCAAAAGAACTTTGGACTCGGACAAAATCAGACAAAGCAAACGATTCATCGTGATACTTTTTATACGTCATAAAACTGTGAAATAGAGAAGAAAGCTGATGCCTCAAATTTTAAAGATAATAATAATAAAATAAGGATGAAACATGAATATCTTAAACAATATTATGTTTACCAGCACTACCGCTAAGTTAATGTTTTTATCTAAAAGTGATTTTCAAATATTTTCATCTAAAAATTTATGTAACGATAATCTTAAAGTTTGATGAAGCATCTTAAAACATAAAGATTTCAAAAATTAAGACAGAAAGGTCACAAAGAGTCCACTAGAGGACGTTCGCCCGACTGTACCATCCATGTAATCAAATGGACCATTTGCTAGTGTTACATTACTTATCCTGCAGGTTATCGTAAACTTATTATGTTGACAACAGTGAAGTCAATGAAAAACCGTATTATGTACTGAACTGACTGTATCTTAACACATTTTGATCATGAAAGTCGTATAATATTTCTTCAATTCATCTAGAAAAAAATTCGTAAAAAAACGAAAGGTTTGTTTGTTTGGAAATTTCGCACAAAGCTACTCGACGGCTATCTGTGCTAGCCGTCCCTAATTTAGCAGTGTAAGACTAGAGGGAAGGCAGCTAGTCATCATCACCCACCGCCAACTCTTGGGCTACTCTTTACCAACGAATAGTGGGATTGACCGTCTCATTATACACCCCCACGGCTGGGAGGGCGAGCATGTTTAGCGCGACGCGGGCGCGAAACCGCGACCCTCGGATTACGAGTCGCACGCCTTACGCGCTAGGCCATGCCGGGCCGAAAACGAAAGGAAAAAAACCACTTCCAAGATTCTATGGTTTCTAGCTATCACCTTTCAGTTGTTGTATTTTTTCTAGAACGTTCTTGCGGTTTTATTTCCTGTAATATGTTTCTAGTTCTTTATTTTGATCAACATTTCCAGTTTAGGTGACATTCATTTCGGAACAAATGGGAAACTGTTATTAAAAATCAGAGTTTAATTCTTTGCGTCTAAAAAACGCTTCTGTTAGCTCGTGATAAAATGATAGAAATTGATTTCTTCTTATTGCGCCACTCCAACAACAAAATGAAATTCTCAGGAATAATCCATTTGGTATTTTCAGTCTAAAAGGCATCTGAAGTTATCGTTAAAAAGTAAAAAAAGAAACTCAAAGTTTATACACAGCCTATGAATAGGGAGTAAAATTAGTGGGCAGCACTAAATGTCCATGCGTATAATTTTAATTGCATGATGTGGCTGACTATCGCAAATATAACGCGCTTACAGCTGAAAGTTCGGATAGTGTTTACTAGTATATCACAGTCCAACCTTAGTATACATTAATAGTAATAAATCCAATCCCACAGAACTTGAATAAATATTTCGGATTCATTGCAGCATGATTCAAGAGCCACGTGTATTGTTAAGTAAAAATGTTACAAGATGTTACATTATAAGTAGTTCATGTTGTTACCATCAAGATGTCGTATGAAGTTTGTTGCACAAAATTCGGAAACAGTTTTGTAGAATTCTCTTGAAATATTTGCCTTCGCAACAACAGTTTACCGACACCTTTAAAGACGTGGGAAGTTCTGATTATTTCTTTTTAAATCACTAAAAAAAATCTTAATTACACTTTGATGATTTTTTTAATATTACTGAGTATTTTTAAAAAGACACGTGGACTTCTAACTTCAGTTATACGTCATAATGTTACAAAAATTAAAAAATACATAAATAGTATTTATGTTGTAATTACCACTGTAATTCCTAATCCTGTTAAATTATTCATACTCCGCATGTAGTGAAGTATTTAATAATCAGTGATGACGAGAAAACCCACTTGTAGAGAAATATATATGTATTTAACAAACTATTGTTGAAAATAATTTTATTGAATCAAAAACAGTTTGTTCTATCGCGGCTCTCCATTTGTTAAAACATAAGGCATTTTATTATTTTATAAATGTTGAATATTGAAAAAAACAGCATTCATTTCTAAAGAATTTGAGTGCTCAAACCCAAACTAAACACGGGTGTTATAGATGAAAATGAGGTAATACGATTACCCCAGTGTGTCACCAGTTAGGACTGTAAGATAATGCGATCAACCGAGTATGTCATAAATTACGATATTGTTTTAGGGGAAATTGGAGCAATACATCATCCAGTATATCATCAGTTATGATATTATTATAAAAAAGAGTGAAGTAATGTAGGTGCTATAGTATATAATAACTTATGAAATAGTTATAGTGGAAAGTGGGATAATATGGTCATCCCAGTATATCATTAGTTTTAGCATGCTGTCAGCTAGAGTGAATCATATGTAACCATTAATAAGGTAGCCTCTCCCTTGAACGAAGGTGAATGATTAAAGCTCGTTTTCATCTTTTAACAACTTTGTTTTACTTGTTGGTTTTTAAAATTCGCGCAAAGATACACGAAGAGATATCTGTGCTAGCCATCCCTAATTTAGCAATGTACGATTAAAGGGAAGGCAGTTAATCATCACTACCCATCGTCAACTCTGGGGCTACTCTTTAGCAATAAATAGTTGGATTGACCGTAACATAATAACACCCGACGGCTGAAAGTGCGAGCACATTAGCGTGACGGAAATTCGAACCCGTGAGCCTCGGATTAGGAGTCGAGCGCCTTAACCACTTGGCCATACCATGCCTTAACAACTTTGGACTAAGGTAAGAAACAGTTCAACTTCAGTGATTTTGGGTAAGGACTGATCACTTTAGGTTGCTGGATGGTTTAGTGCAAGACGAATCACCACACGTTTGTACGGAGGCTCTTTTGGGTCATTGTTCTAAATAATGTGCAACATGTACATCGCTTTCTCCATCCCTGCTGAGAGCGTTCAAACAATCATTTACGTATTTTAAATATACCGTTTACTTTATCTGAATTTATTTTGAGTTATCCGTGACCATTTTAAAACGTCTTGATTTTTCTGTTTGTTTTAAACACAAAGCAACATGGGCTCTCTGTGCAGGTATCGAAATCACGGGTTTTAGCATTACACACCCAAAGACCTACAGCTGAGCCAACAAAGACATCCAATTTTATTATCACTTTCATCCAACCTTAGTTGTAAAACAACTCTAACATTGTATTTTTTTCTTTTCATTGCCTGAGAAAAGTCTATAGTTAATATTTGTTTAACTTAAAATTAGAATTTCTAATGGGGAAAAATGGTTCATTTTAACACTTTAATTTTTCAATGAAGTTAATGTGACTTCTTACACAACATTCTCTTAAAGATAACAAGCTAATATGTAAGTATTCATCGCGCAAGTTTCGATATCTTAACTCGATTGTACACATTCTGAAGATACTGCTTTAACGTCTATGAAAATATATCGAAATCGTTAAATTCATCTATTGGCGGTTAAAGCGATTTTTTTCGTAAAAAATTATTAAATCAAAAATATCTATACAGGTATTAATTTAATACTTCTCTCTAAAACATCATGAAAGGTGTTAGAATATATTTTTGTCGGATATGTTCGTTTGTTTGTTTTTCATGCAAAGTGTATGATAGTTTTGTAACCAGATTTCGAAACATCGTAAACATATGTTTATTTCTTTTCATCTGAACTTCTTTATGGACCGGTCCGACATGGACAGGTGGGTTAAGGCATGCGACTCGTAATCCGAGGATCCGGGTTCTCATCCCGGTCTCACCAAACATGCTCGCCTTTTCAGCCGTGGGGACGTTATTATGTGATGGTCAATGCCACTATTCTTTTGTAAAAGCGTAGCCCAAGAGTTGGCGGTGGGTGGTGATGACTGGCTGCCTTCCCTCTAGTCTTACACTGCTAAATTAGGGACGGCTAGCACAGATAGTCCTCGAGTAGCTTTCGTGAAATTCAAAACAAACAAATCTTTTGGGACCTCTGTCTCAATTGGTTGTACCTATTATATGGTGAAAACAGTGAAGGTATTTAAAGACGAGTTTGGGAATAAAAACAAATTTCTAGTTCACATGATAATAACGACTTTTTTGTGACATCCTTTATTCAGATAAAGGTTGCACAAACCAACAGCTTTAAATTCATGTTTCTTATCTTTGTCCTGCATGTGGGAGGAACGCAATTTTCTCAACGAGTGGTGTAGATACTTGTACAAATTAGTATGATTTTGTGTTTTTAATCCCCTGTAAATATTATTTAGAATTTTCAGTACTTCATGCAACACAATTCTGATATATTGGACTTTAACGTTTTTGGACACTAATTAATAATTATTTTTGTCTTTTTTACGATGCAAACATTTTAAAGACACTTTTCCTTCACCTCAGCAGCCAGCCACGGCAAACTAAGAGGCTGTTCAGTATATGTGCTACATTCTCAGGTGAATCTGATTATACTCAAGAACCAGTCACGATTTAGTGCCAAAAAGAACTGCACACTTTGAGAACCAAACCAGAACGTTTTCGAAACTCGGTCGTCGCTACATCGACAGGTCTCACCATTAGGCTAGCAGAAGGACAAAGGAAACTGACTAAGAGAAATCTTCAACAGTTTTCTGGACTGTGTGCTTTGGTTAAACTGGCACATATTCAGAATAAATGCTAAGTTTCGAACTAATACTAATATTAAAGGAAGAATAAACCTACAATATATTCCTATATAATGTAGTGCATATTAAGAACAAATGATAAGTTTAGAACCAATGCTAATACTTCAGAAAAATAAACCTGTGGTGTATACCTGTGTTATATGGCACATATTCAAAGATAATGACAAATTTAGCACCAGTGCTAATACTACAGAAAGAACAAACGTATGGTATGTTTCTATACTATATGATACATAATCGGAACTCATGGTAAATTCAGAGCTAGCACTAAAGGAAGGATAAATCTATGGTATATTTCTATAGTATAGGTGAAATAATTAACATCAAACATTCTTTTCACTGTTAGTATAGTTTGTCCGCTTGTGTGTATTTCTATACTTTATCTGTATTCCAATTTTTCTCTGCATAAAATTTCCTAAATCTCCTTTTTACGGATACTCTTCAGCTCATGTACTGGACGTTAGTGGATCTAAATACCACAGACACAAATCACTAATAAAATAGCGTTATCCTTTCTTGGTATTTGTAGTAATTAAACGTTCCCGAAACACTTACAATCAGTGACGCCATTAAACCAAGTAATTATATTTTTTATTTGACCTGTTTCAATTGGTTGTATCTATTTTCTCTACGTCTTGACTGCTGTATTTGACAGTCGTTATGATTAATAAGTTGGTAAAAGTATTTAAAGACGAGCTTGATAATCAAAAATATTTCTATGTCATATGACAGTAAAGACTTTCTGTGACATCACCGACAGGCGCAGTTTAAAAAGTCTGGTCAAAGGCTATAAGGGTTACGCATAGATGGCATGCGGCAAGTCATCAACACCACCATCTACTGAACTACTACCAACTAAACAGAAGTATAGACTATAGCTTTTATAACATGCACGTAGCTAAAAGTGCAAGATATAATCATCAGTAATTCGTGAGTCCAAACCTTGCACCTTCCGATATGCAGCCCGGCATGTTAACCACTAGGATGCTCCTGCGCCATGTTAATTTTAGATATCTTTTCATTACTTTGAAATTCTTCATTGAAATCACTGTAAACTCAATATCTGTGCATCGGTGACAGATACTAATATCTCTATGACTACGGAACACTATTATAATTAGTCGTTGTATGCACTTTTATTTGTATTTGTATAATAACACATTTAAACATTTACTCTTCATAGAGTTTAAGACTATATGGGTAAAACATTAATTAAAGACTACATAAGTAAGACATTAATTAAAGACTACATAGGTAAAACATTAATTAAAGACTAAATAAATAAAATATTAATTAAAGACTACATAGGTAAGACATTAATTTTTTTATCTGTGTTTTACTAACAAACAACTAATTATATAAAATTCCTCTAGTCTGTTATCTGTGTTTTACTGACAGACAACTAATTACTATAAAATTCCTCTAGTTTGTTATCTGTGTTTTACTGACAGACAACTAATTACTATAAAATTCCTCTAGTTTGTTATCTGTGTTTTACTGACAGACAAGTAACTATTATAAAATCCCTCTAGCTCGTTATCTGTGTTTTACTGAGAGACAACTAATAATATAAAACGATAAATTTGAAAATTCTATTTTATGACACCTGTTATTTTTATAGAAGATAGCAAATGTCATTTTTTACTCAAATCTGCACAATAAATTATGTGTTCTTTGTAAATTTTGAGGAACCGAACCCCGAATTTTAGCATTGTAAGTCCGCACAAAAACCCATAGAGATATGCAAAGAATTAAACGATAACCCAAATTAGCAGTTTGTTATTTAACTTTTTATATACGTGTTTCATTATTTAAACGTAAACAAACGGTCCGTGGTGTTTACATCAGTATATTTTATTTTTATTCCAATTAGTATGTGACCACATTCATAACTATTGTGTTTACATCAGTATATTTTATTTTTATTCCAATTAGTATGTGACCACATTCATAACGATTGTGTTTACATCAGTATATTTTATTTTTATTTCAATTAGTATGTGACCACATTCATAACGATTCATTCAATTATCAGATCTATTTTTATATCACACAATTAGAGTCTCAAACGCGTCTGTGTTGAATTTGGCAAAAGCACCTTTGGCCCAGATCCGCGATGAATTAATTCGTCATTCGCCCTAACAAAGAAATATGCTCTCGAACATGATAATTATTTTCTTATTGGAGAATTTTATTTATTGGACAAAATCATTAGGTGACTTAAAACAAAACTTATCCAGAGTTATAGATTAAGTAATAGAAATATATGTTGTTAAATGCTACAGTGAAATACATTAACTATGAACGTATAAAAACATGTGTTTAAATTCTATAAAAACAGAAAGATAACCTTCATAAATAAACCAAATAAGTATTAAATTTATCATCCTTTAATACTGTGTTTATAATAATAAAATTAAACTACGTAGATTGCCTATCAATAGATGTTCAACTTCTAGAATTGTGTCAAATAATCCGTCAAGAATTATTTTATTATTAAGGTTTAAATGTATTCTGCTACGGCTCTGGACTTATCCAAATGCATTACACTAAAAGTTTAAACGAATTGCAAAATTTCACGGTCATTTTCAAGCTCGTTATATTTAGATTTAATTCATTTGAAGATTTGAAGGATTCATCTACGTCGATTTGATTTATTAATCGTAAATATTGCATAACGTCGTAAATGTCATAAAATCTTCAATAAACAGCAAACACATCGGCCAACTTGTAAATTCTAGACTATATCCTAATTAAATCGTATAATTATTTTAATTTTTAAAGAAACTCAGTTCGTATTTCCTTTGTACTAATATCCTGAGATTTCACTCAATGCAATTTTTCAGTTGTGAACTAATCTCCGATATTTTATCAAATTAACTTATAGCCTCATCCAATTTGAATAAATATTTAACTCTTATGTAACCAGTATTTATTTATTAATGTTTTCCGCAGAGATCCATAGAATTCAGGTACAGTCGTTCCCAAGTTTTAATTAGTGTTCAGAGAGATCAGCCACAAACCCCCAAGTGTTTTATTCGACTCCTTTGCTGTCACTTTTATAATGCTCAACAGTTGTAAGTTCGGATCTTGCTGAACCACATCACATTTCTTGTTTGTTTGTTGTTGAGCGCAAATTTACACACTGGCCCATCTCTGCCGTTTCTAACGTTATAACACCCCAGGCTTCCAGCTGTGCCACTGGTGAGCAACATCACTTCTGTACCTTGAACCTTTTGATCAGCTATGCCAGTAATAAGTTACATCACTTTTAAACTTTGTATCTTCTGATCAGCTGTGCTAATAATAAGTTATATCACTTTAAACTTTGTATCTTCTGATCAGCTGTGCCACTGGTGAGCTACATCACTTGTGTATTTTGTATCTTCTGATCAGCTGTGCCACTGGGGATCTGCATCACTTCTATACTTTAAAATCACTGGTATACTAATTATTAAGACCTTAATATTTTTACTACCTCACATCTTAATATATTTATAATGATTTATTATAAAATCCCCAAATTTTAAGTAAAATATTTTTATCAGAGTGAGAGATATATCAAACCTATTATAAGAGTGATACTAACAGATTTAACAAATAGTAAAAAATAATAAAAATATTTTAATTGCGTAAGGACAAAATACAGATACTGCTTTCATTTATTAAATTAAAATTACCGCGAAAACACGTCTGCAATAAAAACGTTCTGTCACTTTTTTTAAATAAAAGAGCGAGGCAGCTTTCTAAAAAAATATTAATGTGACGGCTTACGTTTTTTTTAATTTACTAATACTTACATCTTGTACTCAAAATTTTCACAATTAGCGTAATAGCGTTATGAAAATAACTTAAGAAAGCTTTCGAATTTCTAATGACGTCTTTAAATTGTTGTAATCGGTCATCAGTTTTTCATAGTGCTATCATAATGGAAATACTAAAACCAATTATCAATTTAAATGAGAAACGTCCGTGAGATTTATATGTGCATATATAGAAAGTAATCTTCGTTTACAAAGGACTTCACAACAATAGGAAAATTGGATATTCGATAAAATATCGAATTCATACTACTAATATTTAAATCGATAAAACTGTAAGACTTGATCGTAGACTGAGGGTATTACAAAAGCTCGCATCTGCCAAAATATTAACAAAAAATAAATTAAAAATTAAATAAAACGCTAGTGACCTCATCACTTAATCTAATCAGTACTGAAAGCTATTTATAAAAAAAAATGATATGATTACAAGCACAATATAAGCGTGAAGAGATTACAAATGAATCCAACTTTGAACTCCTTAAAGTAAGGTTTACCAACAAGATTTGTTACTACTTCATGCGACAATCCCCAAACCAACTCAGTATTTTGAGAGACAGTAGAGAGAGTTAAATCTCGTTTTTATCGAATTTAAATCATGTCAGCTGCTGAAAATTTAAAATTTTGTTCAACAAATTCACACATTATTTTTGTAAAAAGTTTTCATCAACTGTATTCTACAAAATTGCCTGTAATTAAACGGAGCAAAGGGGCATTATATCCAGGCAACTGGCTTTTGAAATACAACGTACGACAAAGGAAATCTCGCCACTAAAATTAATGGTGATCTTTAATTTCCTATGTTTCATCCAATCTGAACCTCAGAGATATTACATAATAAATTTCTAGCAATATCAGAGTAAAGTAGATTACAGACTTAAACAGCTCTATCAACTTCACAATAAAGTGTAGCCTTGAAGCTTTTGTATTCCACATTTCTAGCAACTTCACTCTAGAATAGTTTTCATCAATCACAGCTGTGTTTCATACATTGCAAGCAACGTGTTTAGCAATTTTATGTATTATAAAGATATACAAAATGGACGAAAATTAACGTCGATATGCACGTTCTAGAGAATGACGATAAAATACAAAATAATTATTATGTGAACTAAGTTTTGGGGAAAATATGAATTTGATACAATTGTATGTAATGTAAGTCAGGATTTTGTGGAAAATACCTCCACTCCTTGTAAGAGAAGTTAGTTTTAGAGACATAATACTGTAATGCATAAGCTAGTTCACAGAATAGTGGTTTCAAAATAATTTCCTAACAGAGAAATATCAGTGAAAATTATACGAATGATATATTAATATTTTTCCCTTGAGTTATTAAACATAAGTAGCATTAGATTGGAGACCAGAATAAATCGAAGGAAAATATCTTGAAAAAGATTAACATTCTGTCAACAAATCCAACATGAATCCTTTTCACAAATTGCTCATATAAGAAAAATTAATGGATAAAGACGAGTGTGATAAGATGAAACCTGCTGAATTGTTTGCTTGAGAGTAAAATAGACCAATGACGATACCCTCATTAAGCAATCAATAAAATAAAGGCACAAGTAATTGTAAAAATCTCATAAGAAACGTTAAATTAAATGTGTTTGTATGCTATTAGTACTACATGAAGAAAATGATCTGTTTTCAGATTAATATACATATGCTTATTTTAATCATTAAAAGTAAAACAAAATTTAAAAACAATAAATAAATCATCACAAAAAATAATGTGAAAATGTGAGTCTAATTGTCTCTGACAGGGGGCGAAAGCCTTATAAAGTTTAAGTCTAGTGTTCATAACAAGGGCAAAAATATCATAAATTCCAATGGTTCAGATGGTTTACCTCTGCACTTTCGGTATTATTGTCCACTAAAGATATTTCAGCTTTATAAGCTCATCCGTCAGTTAGAGGGGGGGGGTTCTGTGAAACCTAAATATCTGCAAGGGTAAGTAATTAATTCATGAGACAGTACTGGATATGATCCATCGTGAGTTGTCAAATACCAGAGTCTATTGGAGAAATACCTCTAAACATATTATATTGAATAATGACATGTTTTATTGATTGTGGACTGTAAGTGAGACATGTCTGTACATACTGTAGCAGCAGAGAATAAGAATGGCATATTAATATGGATATTAATGAAGTCACTTATTTATCTGCTATCTGAAGGTAATTATGAAATACATTTTTGGATTATTAATCATTACTCAGGGAGTATCCAATAATTATTTACAGTAAGTAAAGCGTTCGACTTGTAATCTGAGGGTCGCGGGTTCGAATTTCCGTCGCACCAAACATGCTTGCCTTTTCAGCCGTGGGGGCGTTATAATATTACTGTCTATCCCACTATTCATTGGTAAAAGAATAGCTCAAGTTATGGCGGTGGGTGGTGATGACTAGCTATCTTCCCTCTAGTTTTACACTGCTAAATTAGGAACGGCTAGCGCAGATAACCCTTGAGTAGCTTTACGCAAAATTCAAAATAAACAGTAAGTAAGTAATTGCTCACGAATTTTGAAATGTGGCTGGTGTCAACCAATATGGCTGCACCCACTGGGGCCTCCGTCTTGACGTTTGCACGTCATCAAATATGGTTTCGTCCTCCATCTACCCCATCCACCGATCAATCGTCTTCCCCTTGACTGAATGGAATGTGGCACGTGGCACTCCAATTTCACGTAATATTCGACCTATACTACTGAAATAACAGTTTACGTGTAACAAAATCACTGCTCAGCGCTAAACCAATCATCTATTTGCTAACATGGCGAACGTTTTAGTTTTTTTACAAGTTTGTACTTCTTTTAACTAATATTTGCTCTATAGATCAATTCCATGTAAACAATGATATTTTTTTAATGAAAACGTATCTTGAGTATTGAAATGTTACACCGTGATACAATTTACCACTTGCTATAATAAAGATGTTTAAGGGTCCTAATATTGTCATTTGTTTTTGTTATCCATACACGACTATCCAGCAAGGAGAATAGAATACTCTATGTATCACATGCTCCAGCTGACGAGACTTCGACTACTCAACACAAGATCTTATAAGGTTCGCGCTGTATGTGACACAAATAAAGCACTGGTTGCAATGCTGTTTATAGCTTTCGTTTCGTATGGTGCATGACATCTACACTGGCGAAATGTGATTCTTAGACTGGTATCTTGTGTGTTGTCACAACACAATAAAATCAATGATCATTTTAACAATTTCTTCTTAATTAGTCCTCTATCGTTTTCCAGTGAGAAGAATATGATAGCAATTCAGAAGTGCGTTTTCTGTGACGACGATGTAGCCTTTAACTCACTACTAGAACTTATGTTCACTGGACATATAACACAACTTCTCGATCAAAATGCTGTTTATGACCCTTAAAGAAACAGATGTCTATCTTGATGGACATATATCTTTAAACAATATTATGATCAAAGTGGTACATGCTTGATATAACCATCATGTAAGTTACGATTTTTTATGTAATTAGTACGTCTTGACTTAATGTTGCTTTTCTGCAATCTCTTATGGCCAGGTGGTTACGGCGTTCGACTTGCAATCTAAGGGTTTATAATTCCTCTCCCACCAAACATGCTTACCATATCAGACGTGGGGTCGTTATAATGTAACCGTCTTGCGCAGATAGCCTCGTGTAGCTTTGCACGAAATTAAAAAACAAACCACAATAATTTAACCTGGTGACAATTTTATTTTAAATTATTTCGTTCAGTTTTTTTCCCATCTCTCAGACAATCTTCATATACATTTATATCTTCATCGACTTATGTCACACACAAGCTTAATCACCCTATGCAGAGTCACGAACTTCAAAACAAAACCGTTGTTATTAACAGCTTAAAACATTATGGAGTACATTAAGACTAGCTGGTTATGGCACTCGACTCAAAGTCTGAGGGCCGCGACTTCGATTCTCCGTCCTACCAAATATGCTCGACCTTTCTGCCAAGGGGACGTTATAATGTAACAGTAAATCCCCCTATTCTTTCAATGCTAAATTAGAGAAAGCAGTTAATTATCATCATTCACCACCAACCCTTGAAAGTTTTGTGTAGCTTTGCGCTAAGTTCAAACCAAACTCGTAACATCTTTAAAATTTGATATGTTGTACTATTTATATTTACAATATTTACAATTAATCTCAAGAAGGTTAAAACAAAAACACCGTTTGTCAGAAATACTGAGAAATCTACCTTTCACTAAAATATAAAACAAGTTTTAAAACAACGGTATTTGAGATCTTTTATTAGAAAAAAATAAATTTTTTTACATTTTTCAGGGAATTTTGGGATATAATTAAATTAAAAATCCATTATGAACAATCTTCTAGAACAATCTTTCAAACATGATCTGGAGTCTTGTTTTTCATATTTAATTTTTCAGCGACGTATGATTTAGTATACATTTCTTTCTAAGTAAATATACAATTACCTTGTTTATGAAAAAAAAATAACTTTACCTCCAAAAATTTGAAAGTTACATTACGTCATGATTGTATACTTTCCTATAGTAAGAAAAATCTCAATAAGAAATGTTAGATATTACAGCCTTATAGCTATTGAAACATATATATATGATGATATATAATCGTACTCTGCTTAAGTGTCATTTAAATAACTTACAAAAAATATCTGATCATAACAAGTACTTCGTGTTCTAAAACATCCAAAATAACCTCTTATACAGCATGTAGTCAAATACCTGGTCATAACAAGTATTTTGTGTTCTAAAACATCCAGAGTAACCTCTTTTTCAGCATGCAGTCTGTATCAGAACCTACCAAATATACGTTAACCTTATTTCAAGACGTTTTATCACAGTAAAGAAAAAAAATATGTTACTATAAACAAGTAACTGACAAAACCTTCCAACGTTGAAAGTAAAGGTTATCATATCGACACATTTCACTTTGTTGTGTCCCGGTACCACCAAACACGCTCACCCTCTCACCAGTGGGATGTTATATAGTCAGTGTCAATCCCAGTATTTGTTAGTTACAGACTAGCTCGCTAAGAGTTGGCGGTGAGTGGTGATAATTAGCTGCCTTTTATCTACTAAGCTAGGGACGACTGGTGCAAATATCTCCCGTGTAGCTTTGCGCAAAATTAAAAAACAAACAGTTTTACTTTCCAATGATTTTATCGAAAAGTATTTCATTAAAATCTTTCTACCTCGTAGACAATCTGTGAATGTTTTGTTTTTAACTTCCGTGAATAAACTGTTATTCTCATTACAACTACACGTACTATTTCTTGAATTCCACATGCCACAAATAACTGTAAATAAGATCCACGGACCTCTCACTTCGGTGGAGATAACATAACTGTAAAAAATTAAAGTCTTGGATTACCACACATATAAAAGAGGGCTACAAAGGAAATTTAACAGTAATTTGATGTAACACCTGTAAAACTAATTGTAAGGAAATTTAAATAGATTAACTCCATTTTAAACCCACTTATTATTATTTTTTAAATATAATCGAAAGAACATGGTTTAAATATGTTGATTAGTTTTAAACACATGTTTATGTCATATTTATTTGTTTTTTTTATAATTTCCTAAATCCTTCAAATATGTGTTCGAAAGATAAAATTCAATTTCTTTCTATTTATAGAATTATATTGATAACGATGGTTTATACTCTTAAAACTTTATAGTCGAATAGATTTTCTTTTAAAATACTGTGCAAGTCACTATGATCCAATTCCTTAGAGTAACTTTCTAAAGATTTTCTGAAATTATTTGATTTATTTATGAAAATTCTAATGAATATTTTTACAGGGAATTATCAACCAACTCAATAATTTAGTTGTAAAATATTTAAAACAAGAGAAACATTCAATTTTATTTAGACTTTTCTATTTTCTCTTTTACCCTTTACATTTTATGAGTTGAAGAAATAAAAGCGCATACATTGTTTAAACAAAGATAGAAAGTTTTGTTATCATATTTAGATGGTTTGATTTTCATTGTTTTGAATTAAGCACAAAGCTACACAATGGGCTATCTGTGCTCTGCCTACTACGGGTATCGAAACCCGGTTTTTAGCGTTGAGGGTCCGCAGACTTAATTTTTCTTCATACCGCAATAAAAATAAATAGAAATAATATACATATATGTCATTTTCTTTAAAAATCTAAATTCTAAAGTAAAAATTTATTAATTTTTAAAAATAAAAAAGCAAAACATTCTAATTATTCTTTGGCCACCGCAAGGATCAAATCTTAATTTTTAACATTATAAGTTCTTAATGATTAAAATGCAGTGTGATGACTGGAAAACATAAGTCATTACATGCGTAAATAAACGAAAAATTACAGTAGAGTCTCATAAATGCTTATTTATCGTCGTTGCGTTATTATGGGTGAAAGTTTCAATTAATCATTATTACATATCTAGTTTTAACTGAGAAAATTATAAAACCGACTTCTAGAAAAGGTTTGTATGTTAAAGTGAAAAATAAATTGTTATTTCAGTGGATTTACTGATTTATTCAAATATAGTCATGAGCAACTGTTTCGACTGGTTTGAATAAAACAGGATAAAATAAAAAAATTAACAGAATTGTCTAAAAATAATTTTAATTAAGAATGCAATTATAGTTTAAAATGACTCAAACTAATGGAACAGAAGTTCTTGTAGCAAAACGTCAGGAATTACTTGCTTTCTGGATTACGATAGTCATTATCTGTTGTTGTTAGTTTGATAAATTGTATTTCTTTGTGTACTACGTAATCTGCTTTTTTATATTTCGAGTGTACTAGATTGTATAGGGTTTGATTGTTTTGGAATTTCGCGCAAAGCTACACGAGGGCTATCTGCGCTAGCTGTCCCTAATTTAGCATTGTAAGACTAGAGGGAAGGCAGCTAGTCATCACCACTCACCGCCAACTCTTGGGCTATTCTTTTACCAACGAATAATGGCATTGACCGTCACATTATAAAGCCCTCACGACTGAAAGTGCGAACACGTCTGGTGCGACGGGAATTCGAACCCTCGATTCTCACATCACGAGTCGAGTGCCTTAACCACATGGCCATGCAAGATCTTCGTGTATAGTACAAATTACTTTTAGAGTGGCAAATTCTGTTATTTAATTAACATTTTTAAATGTGTAAAGTTATGTTGTTCATCAGAATACACAAGAAATTTTATTTGTTAATAAATATAGTTCGTGATTTATTTATTTGTTTTTAATTGAATGCAGTAGAACTTTACAACTGATTGCCATTTTAAATACAATAATTTTATGATTACGTTTCTCACTCCTGTTGTTATCATTCAACGTTCTGTCATCTATAAGTCTGATAATTATATTGGGTTGAGGAATAATTCGTGAGCGTTTTCTCAAGTTAAAAAAATATATTCATAAATGAAACGCTTTCGCAAAATATTTCATGTCATTTGGTAGATAATTTTTTGCTCTAATAGATGGTGTGTTTGATTTTCATATGTCTTTAATTTTTGCTTTCATTTTCAGCTCATTAAATGGAATGTCAAGTGGACAAAATCGAACATTTTCGACACCATCTGCTTTTCGCATTTAATTTCTTGCAATTTCGTTTAAAACAATGCATACTATATACCTAGGTATTACATGAAATAAAGTATCATAATAAATGTTTTGGGTGTAATATGTTCATGCATTGAAGTATTGTATAGTCTTGCATGTAATGCTTGAATGAAATTATTTGAAAACGCTCACGAATTATTCCTCAACCTAATATTTATTCAAATGTTTCTTATATATTTCCTGCAGTACTTATGACAGTTGGACATTCGGATCCTGACTTGCAAATGCAACTTTATTTTACAAAGTTTAATACATATTTATACATGTTCATACACAACTTCGTATTTGAACACACACAGATAACTTTTAATAATATACGATTTTAAGTCTCAAAATCAAAGCAAAACATCATCTGGTGTTTTGTTTTATTAACATACACTAAAAGCTCACTATTTTCTATTTTATTTTGTGGCGGTTATTTTTATATACGTAAATGTGCTATCTGTAATTCCAGTTGATACTGTTAAGCAGGATGACTGCTGTAGTCATCATCATACTATAATGACACTCTTGCTTATATAATACTGAAAAAGCTTTATTATTACGCGAAGTGCAACCTCAACTTTGCGAAACTGTTATCCTGCGTGCATGTAGATTTGCAATAAAGGTCACGATGTTCCCGTTTCGTCTACGTTTCCTGTCACGGGAAACTTTATTTTTCTCCTTTCTCATGGTACAGATATGAAGTTATGAATACGTTACATGCGGGTTTAATACATTGGTTCCACAGGTAATTAAAAAATAATCTTTTTACTTACGATGTAGTAGGCTCAAAATGGCCAGGTGGCTAAAGTACTCGACTCTTAATCTGAGGGTCACGGGTTCGATCCCTATCAACTCAAACACGCTCGCCATTTCAGCCGTGGAGGCGTTATAATGTGACGGTCAATTTCACTATTCATTGGTAAAAGACTAGCCCAAGAGTTGACGGCGGATGGTGGTGAATCGCTGCCTCCCTTCTTACACTGTCTTACACTGCTAAATTAAAGACGGCTAGCGCGGATAGCCCTCGTGTAGCTTTGCGCAAAATTCAAAACAAACCAAACGAAATAGCAGAACTGATCTTCCAAAAAATAACTCTTATAGACTAAATACGTAGTCTCCCGCTAATACAGTGGTAAGTCTTCGCATTTAGAACGCTAAAATAATGGGTTCGATTTCCCTCGATGGACACAGCAGATAGCCTGATCTCGCTTTCTATAAGAAAATTCACGCACACTAAATACGTAAACCTAGAAATATCATTATGATTACTTGAAACTCACTGTGACAAAGATCGTGAAGGTTTTGAAACCAAAACAAACGTTATTTACTTTTACTACTTGAGTAGGAACTTGTGAACCTTCTTCTATATTATAATCCAAAGTTATAGAACGTATTTTTCTATAATTAAAACTAAAATGCACTTTTTTCTTTTATCATTACATGTATGCATAATTTTTAGGCATAAGTAAAGTTTCCTAAAACAAATGAAATAGAACGTTTAAAAGGAAACGCCGTTATAAACTTTCAATGTGTTTCTTTCACGTCGTCCTAACTTAAGTGCTTTATCATTTGAACATGTATAATAAGATGACTCCAAATAATGTAATTATGACTAGCTGGATATCTGATTGAAATTATTAAGTTTATAAAGCTGATCCTCCTAAGAGTTAAAATTCTAGTGTGCAAATAACCAAAATACTGACTACAGATACGTTTTAAATAAATAGAAGTATCGTCTGACGTACTGCTTTCTAACTAATAACATTGACAAAACTGAAGCAGACAGATATGGAAACTACACAAAGAAAAACGATTCATGGAGCTGAAGTTAAAAAACAAACAAACAATTAACACGTGTAATGAGATTTTCTCTGGAACCCTTAATGTAGTACGTTACTTGTAGTGCGACTTCCACTGGAACCCTGAATGTATTACATTACTTGTAGTGAGACTTCCTCTGGAACCCTAAATGTATTACGTTACTCGTAGTGAGACTCCATCTGGAGCCCTGAATGTATTACGTTACTTGTAGTGAGACTCCATCTGAAACTCTAAAAAATGTCCTTTCCTTCTAGTATATTCAAGCAATATCTTATCAAAGCAAAATATTTCCCAAGGAAACATCATCGTTGTAGCCAAATACAAATATTTCCATTCCAGATTAATAAAGTATTTATATCTTACTTCTAGGTATCAGAGTTTTATAGAAAAAAGAACATGATAGTTTCTCTGTGAAAAATCGACTTTGTGAGAAGTTACTTTCTGTCAAAACATGTGGTTCTTAATTTTGAAACGTTTCTATACAACTCTGAAGGGCTTCTCAGGTCATAAACCGTTTTATTGGCTGAAAGTTTCACGGTATTAATGAGTTTATTTCTTAAATTTACTGCTTCATAAACAGTAACTCAAGTTTTGCCTCCAAATCTAGGACGTTTAGTGCAAGAAAAATATGATGCAGTATTTCCAATTTTACACAGAGGATGCAAATAAATATTGTTTCCATCCTACAAGTAAGTCGCTTCTCAGTATAGGCATATTTGATTATTTAAGTATTTGAACGAATACACTAACTGAATTAATACAAGAAAAGTGAGCACGTTATTCGTGATAGTAAAATATACAAATGTAATTCTTTACTTGACAGTTTCTGTTGTTTATAGCACTTGACAAAACAGCTGTCGTTGAAAGTGCTTAATGCAGTTGTTTTTAGAATCACTTGGTATGTATTATCATTAAACGACAAGAACACACTTCCTGCTGAAAATATATACCATTACTACTGTAAATGCTCCAAACACCTATGATTGAAAAATATTACACATGCGCTGTTGATGCTCAAATCATTATGTATATAGTTCCCCACGGACACATTTTAATCAACTTTGTCTACTTCTATACGTTATATTCTTCTGTAGTGAGCATAATTTCATGTAATGGTAAAAATGATTATTTGTTCGATGTATAGGGCGTGTCGTACTAATTACTCTTGCTACTGGGCCTGGCATGGCCAAGCGTTTTAAAGCGTTCGACTCGTAATCCGAGGGTCGCAGGTTCGAATCCCGGCCCCACCAAACATGCTCACCCTTTCAGCCGTGGGGGCGTTATAATGTGACGGTCAATCCCACTATTCGTTGGTAAAAGAGTAGTTCAAGAGTTGGCGGTGGGTGGTGATGACTAGCTGCCTTCCCTCTAGTCTTACACTGCTAAATTAGGGACGGCTAGCACAGATAGCCCTCGAGTAGCTTTGTGCGAAATTCAAAACAAACAAACAAATACTCTTGCTACTTATGAATTATATACAAGGATAATCGTATCTTTTCATGAACTTACATACAATTTTCTTAGAATTCGTGGCGTCTCCAGAATAACTTAGCTTGTTGCTTTTTCTAACTTACCATTATGTTTATATTTTTGTAGATATTTCTTCTAAAATATCTTTAATACCCTGACAGTAAGCCAATCAAACTGTTGGTATCGAGACATTCACTTATCAGATTAACAACTGAAAGAAAAACAAAAACAGTCACGGTTTTACTTTGAAACAATAATCCTAAGTAGCTAATAGCTCTTCTGTCACATATCAGTTATACTAGCCACGTGGTCATAAATCACTAACAATTCTGTCATTTTGTAACACTATTTGACAGTTTAAATATAAATTTGCTGTATTTAAACCCTTGTTTGTTTAATCCAAGCTTAAGTGTTAGCATCACGGGCTCGGAATCTTACCGCCAAACCCCCGGAAGACATTCTTCTGTGAAAGATGACAACAATTAAGTTTATTAGTTTAGAGTTCTGCTTCCTACATGTGAACCTCGTATACTTTATTGATTATATAAATATTCACATTTACTACACGGTCTAACATTTCATACTGATTTACTTGTCTGGCTTCTTCCCTTTTAGCAATAAACGTAATCATACCTAGGCTACACCATCAATAAATTACAGAAGAAAATCAGAATTTCACTGTCAAATAAATCTAGAACATTAGATTAAAATAGTACTACCCAGTCTAGTCCTTTCAATTTAAAGTGCAAGCAACGAAAAAAAGTTGTAATTCTACTCTGGGGAATGTCGAACTTTGTTTTTTAGATAATCAACAACACAGAATTATGCGATGCAGATTGTACTGAGAGCTGCTAGATAATGTAATAAAAGAATACACCTTGCCCCTTTATTATATCATGTTTTGCTAGCCACAAAACTAAACCATAAACCTGGGTTTGATTTGATTTGATTTTGCGTCAGAACACTGATGTGTCTATTGCAAGACATTTATTTCTAAACAAAACGCATGCTTTTTTTTTTCGTACAATGGATATATATGTGTAAAGCCCCCCATAAAAAAAACATCCGGATGTCTGTCTGGTTGTCCATTATCTAACTACTGATAAACCACAGGGCAAATCTCAACCAAACTTTGTGGGATGAAAGTTTGGAACAAGGGGCATGTTAGTGGGGGTTCGCAACCCCTCCATTCTACATTATTACTGTTATTTAGCATTTATTATTTTTGATACAAGATGGTGCCATGCCCTTACATAGAATTAAAATAAAGTTTTATTAAATTTTCTATAATACAACATACGTATAGCGTGGATGAAGGACACACAAATGGTTTATATATCTCAGAGAGTGTGCTACCACTCTTTATGAAAAAAATGCAATGCAAAAAACGGTTGTCACTACTGTTATATTACATAAACTCTGATGAAATTTCTACCTAAACAGCCACTACAAGGCAGACATAAAGATCCATTTTGGAGCTTTACCAACTTCCTACTTTGAACCTTGAACTTTTAACTTAGGCTCACAAGACCCTTCTGTGTCCAATGGCTCTCTATTAACTAACTCCGCGAAACACTTCAAAAGGACGTTAAGAACTGGATATTAAAAGCGGGTAACAGAAAACATTCATACCGTTACTTATTTTACCGCAATCTCTTCCTACAAAGTTATCTGATCATCACACAATGTCTACTATGTTTTAAGTATATACATAGTGCGTTCTTGAAGCTAACACAAGATGATTTCTGAAGTAATAATTAATACTGCAATAATGAGTTATAAATAAATTGTGTGAACGTTAGCATTTTTATATTACTTATCATAACATCCAACCACACATTTTTAACTTCATAATCCAGACAAAACTTATGTCATTATATTTGACCTGAAGCTACAAACATGATTAGTATTTTTGACTTAATATTTTCAACCACACGAGAAGAATATGTTACTACAGATCATTTATTCTTCACGCGAAAATGAACTACAAGTAAAGGTTGGTATGGGTAAACAAAATAGCAGTCAAGATGTGTCTGTTTAATTTCGAGTAAAATAACTCGAAGCCTCACTGTAATAGTCGTTTTAAATGATAGAGTAATGAGAAAGCCACAGCGTTCATTCCTAACTCATGGTCTTATCTTCACTGTCCTATTGACGTTATAACACACCCACGACTGTAAGAGCGAACATGCTTGGAAATGGGTTTTAATTCTGTTACCCTAACCATCAGACCAGCAATCAATAAATTAAACCCCTATCCAAAGTAAAGAATTTTACTTGTACAATCTATACATAAATAAAGATGTAGAAAATTTAACAATGACAATTTTTATTTTTTTTACATTCTTTGCCACTAAGCGTAAAAATCCCACTATCGGTAGGGATCAAATACTAGATTTTAGCGTCATAAGCTCTCATTATTATCGAAGAACTACCAGGGAAGGGCGTAATTGGATGTGTTAAATAGCATCCAGAGAACATTCTTTATAATCTGAAATAATGAACTCTCACTTCTTCAATAGGCAAGCTGTTAATGTTCCATTCAGTATTTAATAATCAAATAAGTTATGTAACGAACTTTCTAAAATATTACCAATTTAGAATTCACCCTTTTCTAAATTTATTCGAGAAAAAGGCATTGTGTTGTCGCCATCTTACGAATGCAAAAATTAGAAGCAACAGTGTGTATATGTGTGTTTATAGCAAAGCCACATTGAGCTATCTGCTGAGTTCTTCGAATTTTAGCGTTGTAAATTCGTAGACTTACCGCTGTAACAGCGAGAAACAGAAACAACAGAGCAATTTAAACGTTTACACCAACAACGTATCAAACATATTTCTGTTATTAAACGCGGTCCGACATTTCCAGATACTTAAATAACTCAATTCTAATCTGAGAGTCGCGGTTTCGAATCCCCACCAAACATATTCGCCCTTTTAGCCGTATTAATAAGTAACTATCACTCCCACTATTCGTTAGTAAAAGAGCAGTCTGAGAGTGGGCGGTAGGCATTGATGACTAGCTACCTCCTTCCTAGTCTTACATTACTAAATTAGGTAGGGTTATCACAAATATCCCTCGAGTAGATTTGTGCGAAATTCGTTTTTATTGTAGCTTTCCGTTTTTACAGAAATAATAAATCCCAAAAGAGGTTTCATAAACTCCTCAACTGTAATAAAAACAGATTTTAAAAAAATTACGCTACTTTACAGGAAACGATATTCAAGTTGAAAGCGATTTACAGAAAGTAAGTAAGCATCTGTGCCACCGTGTAATATAGCGCAGCCACCTCTCTTTAGACTTTTTAAAAGATAATGTTATCAGTGACTCTTCTGTTGACGTCAGCTTCCTACCGGAAGACCAGAAAAATGCAATTCTTATCAGTGTGGAAGCGTGTTTTCCTTTATAAGACTGTATGTAACAGATGGTTGCTGTTAAACTGAGAATACGAATCTGAGGTATGGTCTATTAATTCAAGATATAAAGTTTCACAAAAGTAGGATCTGTAAATGTTTCCGTCTTTCTACGACCCACAAGAAAAAAATAAAGAATTACTAGTGATTTGTGTTACGCTACGATTCCCATGATAATTTACTTGATTAACCATAAAAAAGTACGGATGATACGACAGTAAAAAGCGTTTCGCTATTGGTTATTATCAGTTACTATCTCCAGGCAGCAAATTGTAATGCTGTTATCATTGGCGGATTAATGAAGTTGCGAAGAAGCTTAATGACGTCATAATACTACGTGTATTTTGTTTGGTTTGCTAGAACTTTCCATTAGAATATCATTAAACATGTGGGATGCTCTGAAAGTACGTTTCAAACAGTTAATGATTTAACTCATAACCCTCAAACTAACCCTTTGCGTCTTCTTTAATATACATAATATATTAATCCTGAAGATGTTTGTTTGTTTTGAATTTCGCGCAAAGCTACTCGAGGGCTATTTGCGCTAGCCGTCCCTAATTTAACAGTGTAAGACTATAAGGAAGGCAACTAGTCATCACCACCCACTGCCAACTCCTGGGCTACTCTTTTACCAAAAAATAGTGGGATTTACTGTCACATTATAACGCCCCACGGCTGAAAGGGTGAGCATGTTTGGTGCGACTGGGATTCGAACCCGCGACCCTCGGATTACGAGTCGAACGACTTAACCCAAGTGGCCATGCCGGACCTAATCCTAAAGAAGCCGCAAAGGCGAAACGAGAGTTTAAATACAAATATAATCTTTTTTATTTATCTAGAGTGAAAAGGTCGTTCTTTCTTAACTTTTATCAAAACGTGTAAATCCCTTCTGTATGCACTACAAATTTTTGAAGGACAATAGAAAATAACTTAACTGTACAAAATTAACGAAAACAAAAGCAATTAAACGCTTGACAAATAAATAGTTCATTATTGCTGCTGTGGTCATCAAACGAAACTATGTGAGCAATAAACGAAACATTTGTGAAACGTACAGTTGTCTCTTTTTCCTCAATTCTGTAAATATGAAGTCTCACCAACTACAGTAATAATATAATAAAATATGATAAAACAACTGAATACAGAAACGCTTACCGTTTCATAGAGAAGATTATATTATTTTATATTTTTGACTCTTACAGTACCCAGTGAAATAGTTAACCAAACAGATACGCCAACAACGGCTATTAAAACCCAAATTTTAGCGTCGTAAGCCTACAGTGTTACAACTTAGCCATCGCAAGGCGACGGGTTGTGAATCGAGATGATTTTCTTTCTCGAAAACTAGATAAAGAGAAATGCGAATAGAAGTTTCGACAAACCAGAAATCAGTGGTTTTGTTTGGTTAGAAGAATTTGTTTTTAGATAGATGAACTCTTGAAATACAAAATGCCTGACAATAAAATGTAAAATAATTGAGCGTTGTGGAAAGAAAGTATTCAACCACTTTACACAAATCAGAAATCAATGATTTTGTTTGGTTCCAGGAATGTGATTTTAGACGGCTGAAATGTTGAAATACAAAGTACCTAAGAATAAAATGTAAAATGAAGGCATATACTGGTAGATGACAGTGAAAAAAAAAATCCACTGATTTTTTATAACATAAATGCATTGTGCTCTAAAATATAGAATAAGCTGTTGTTACATATGATATTTTTTTGTACAGTTACTAAAACTACATGGGTCCGGGATGGTGCTCGACTCGCAATCTGTTTGTCGCATGTTCGAATTCCCGTCATAACAAATATGCTCGCCCTTTCAGTCGTGGGGGGCGTTATAATGTTACGGTCAATCCCACTATTCGTTGGTAAAAGAGTAGCCCAAGAGTTGGTGGTGGGTGGTGATGACTAGCTGCCTTCCCTCTAGTCTTACACTGCAAAATTAGGGACGGCTAGCACAGATAGCCCATGTGTAGCTTGGCGGGAAATTCAAAACTAAAATCAAACCAAACTGAAAGAACATCATCTGGTTGGCCAAAATGCTTTCTCGTATAAAAGTATGAAAACAGTACAAACATAACGCCAATACGAATAATTAAATCGGAATTTCTCGTAAACATCACTTGGAACCAGTTTTTAAAAACTGAGTCTTAAAAGATTTTGTGTTTGTTTGTTTTTTAGCCTACTGGATTTTCACTGGAACCATTTCAAATAAAGATTTAATAATCTGCCATGTGTGAATTTATTTCAAACTTTACAGTTTAAAAACTATATAAATAATTTTGGTTAAACTTGGCACTCTAATAAAACTCCCTGTGACAAACATACAATGTCTTTGTCACAATAATCACCTTTCAGGTTTACTGATTTGCTGCTGCTATTCACCGTTTTATGTCTTGTAACTTGACTTGAAATGAATGAGGTTTTTAGGATCACTCCAGTCAATCGTTCATAACTAAATATAAAGACAAACTGAAAGATTGAGGCTCTAAGGATCACTCCAGTCAACCGTCCATAACTAAATATAAAGACAAACTGAAATAATGAGGATCTTGAGATCACTCCAGTCAACCATCCATAACTAAATATAAAGACAAACTGAAAGAATGAGGATCTTGAGATCACTCCAGTCAACCATCCATAACTAAATATAAAGACAAACTGAAAGATTGAGGCTCTAAGGATCACTCCAGTCAACCATCCATAACTAAATATAGAGACAAATTTTCCTTGCACAGCAACTGGTTAATTTTCTTCAATATTGAGCCTATGGACTATGTTTTGGACATTTATTTTCTTATAATTATTAAACAAATGGTTTATCACCCTTAAACTGACGAAGCGTGATTGGTAGTTGAAGTAGCCTTTCTCCACAGTAAGGCTAGTAATGATTGTAATTACACCAATCTTTCTTGTTTTAATTCGGTTATGCAGTAATAAGAATGTAAAATAACTTTAACTACATTAAGATGCATAATGCCTCACTGGATCTCATGTCTCGCAAGTGACTGATATAAATGATATTTCAACATTAAGATGCATAATGCCTCACTGGATTTCATGTGTCGCAAGTGACTGATATAAATGATATTTCAACATTAAGGTGCATAATGCCTCACTGGATCTCATGTGTCGCAGGTGTCTGATATAAATAGTATTTCAACATTAAGATGCATAATGCCTCACTGGATCTTAATGTATCGCAAGTGACTGATATAAATGATATTTCAACATTAAAGTGCATAATGCCTCACTGGATATCATGTGTCACAAGTGACTGATATAAATGGTATTTCAACTAAAAGTCTTACTAACAATAGCAACAAGAAGGAAGATTAGTTAAAGGTGTTGCATATTTTTCAAATTTCATATCAAAAACTTATATAAAGAAAACAGATTTGTTTGTTTGCTTGTTTGTTTTTAAATTTCGCGCAAAGTTACACGAGGGCTATTTTTGATAGCTACCTAATTTAGCAATGTCATACTATAGACAAGACAGCTAGTCATCACCACCCACCGCCAACTCTATGTTAATTCTTTGACTAACAAGTTGTATCACTGAGTGTAACATTTTAACGCCCCCACAGTTGAATGGGTGAGCATATTTGATGTGACGGGAATTCGAACTCTCGACCATCAGATTACGAATCGAGCGCACTAACCACCTTGCCACGTCGGGCCTAAACAAACAGAAAATGACTGGATTTAAATTATCAAACTTACTATGATGCAATATCACATTACTCATTTACGTTTATACTGTTATCTGTTACATTAAAAATAGTATAAATCAATGAGATAATATAAAATCAATCAATTCAGACAACTCCAGTTTATAAAATTGCGTTAAATTACTTTTTCTTATACCAGAACAGTGACACAATTCCAGTAATATACGAGTTTAAATTAAACGAATTTCAATATATTGTTGATTATTTTACTCTTATCATTAATTGAGTTCGCTTCAGCCCATGGACACTATCATCACTGCTCGTACAGCAGAAAGTGGTTTGCAGATGCAGACATAAAAAAAAAAAAAACACTCGTTCTTTAATTCCCTTTATGGACCCTGAAAAGTTACTTTACTGTCAACACCAGCTCATAGTAACTCTTTTTATCAATGACTAAGACGCCCAGCGCAATTATAGCCAAATTTCGTAAACAAAAGCGTCCTATAAATAGAACGAAACACATCTGTAAGGCAACAGAAAATGTTCTGCAGTTTAGGGCTTTCAATGGATCATTAGAGAGATAGGACAAGAGTCTTACCACTCACGTTCCTCCCACTCCATTTATTCGTTACTGGTAGTTTGTACGTCCCGTAAAACCATCCTATCTTCATTGATTTACTACACTATGCTAAAGTGAAAGACAATTTCGTCCACGTTGCCATTAACGACAAGCTACAATTTAAAGTGCTCCGTCGATAGAAATTACATGGCTTCTGAATAGAACTCTGGAATGCCCTGAAGACAAAGCTGAAACTTCACCTAAAGAAAAACATTTATGGGAATTATTCGTAGCCACGACAGTGTTTGTTTTCAACAAACATATAAGGTTCACAAGAAGTGTTGAGTGTTCTTACACGATTCAGACGAAATTTTCAAGTTTAATAATGTTCAGTATAGCAAAAGTAGTTTAGTATTTTTTATTGTTATGAAATAAACATTTATTTATGGAGATACCTTAATGGACTCACAAATAATGAAGTGAAACGAATGTCATCTCGTTTTTTTTATTCTGTTACATCATAAAACGAATAAATTTTCTTCTTTGCTATTAGTAAAAAAAGTAACTGAGTAATATGGCGATGCTGATTCTAGAAATCATGTTAGAAGTCATTGGTCTCCACTAGTCTTTGAGTAAAGATAGATTTGTTAAAAATACTCTTATATATTTAAAAACAACACCTTTTGCTTTAACAACTTCAGTTATTCATTGAAAATTAATTTAAGAATGTATAGTCTGCATGCTTTGATAACTTTTATGTTCACAACATGAAGTACACGATTCGATGGCTTAGTGTCCTCAATTCGCAAGCTAACTTTCTATGAGTCCCCATTATCGATTATTATGTTCATTACATAATTCTCCCATTAGTGCTTCAACATTTATACAAAAACATAAAGTATCTTGCATACTGTATGGAAAAGCAAGACTTTAATGGCGACTTTGGTGAATTGAAATTCTTGTTTCTGGAGCTAATAATTTTCATTGCTGTAAATTTGAACCAAGAAGTTCTCTATGCTGCGTTGATATAGACAAGTCACGAATCAGAACGTTTAGCTTCTACTGTGTGATCAGATGAGGTAGTTTATTTGAGGTATCACATGAATAGAATAACTATTCTGCATCCAAATTCACTGATGGATGTAGCACTGAAAGAAAGATTCTATGGGATATTTGTTTCATTGCAAATGCATTGTCTGGATAGTTAGTGCATTGTTCAGTTTTGACTGAATTCCAGAAGCATTATTCGTGCAGAAATAACAGACAGTTAGACGATCTTTGGATTCATGTACAAATTTTGTAGTGGTGATAAGTTACCCTTATCTTGTGGGTAATGTTTTTTTATTTATGAATTTTTTATATATATTTCAGAACTGTAGCAGAAACTATTTGATAATTTTCCACTTTCGGTCTTTATTTCAACTGGACACAACCAGAATTTCAAATTATTTTGTAAAAAATATTTAAGAGAACTATGTTTACAGAACTAGAGTTTAAAATATTTTGAAAAAACAATGTTTAGCGAGATTTGATTATATTCGTGGGTGTGATGCAAGTATGAAGATCGGACTTTGTTTTGGGTGAGCACGAAGGGAGACAAAGTGGCCAACTGAGTGAATGAAAGGTAACTGAGAGAGAGGCGTTTGATTCCGCCCCTTTTATGTTCATTCAAGGGATTTCTCGAATGTTCGAGCAAACAAAGCACACGAGGTTTTCGTGATTCTTCAGCAGAGTAGTTGAGCATGAAATGAAGCTAAATCTGTACAAACTGCTACAGTCATATCGAGATCAAATAGCAGAAATGGACAATATATATTTGAAATTTTACCCCAGTACTATACAATCAGTATTTAAAGGTATCAAATGATTGTATGCCATTTATCCATTAATCTGTCCAAGTAAACTTAATTTCACAGCAAAAATCTATTGTACTGATTTGATTGCATGATATTTCCCATAATTCTAAGTAAATATTGAGACATTAGACATTAAAATAAATCAAGTTCCAGAGCGATGGAAAAATTCTGACTACATTTTTGAAATCAGAACCATCAGTTTTCTTCAGTATTAATGTTATGTTCTTCAGTGTTATTGACGAGTATAGTAGTTATTTTTACACATGACTATACCAATAAACACATAGTTGGTACTATTAAAATATAAAACACGAAATTATATTTTGTAGTTATTTTGTGAAAATATTACTGAAAAGCAATGCCATAAATGCCACGATATTAAACGATAATAATAAATAATAGTTACAAAAATAATGTTCATCAAAATACTTAAATACGTCAATGTTAAGAAATGTTAATTACTATATAAATTTAAACCTTAAAGCAGTTCAGCACTTCACATCTAGACATAAGTGTAACAGAAATCATACAGAGCTTCTTTGTACCACAATAATATTCTATCTTATGAGGGCTAACTTGAACATACACTTGCAGTAAACAGTAACCGAAAAACTTTACTTACTGTTATTGTGATGAATGCCAGTAGACCTATAACTGTTAATTAACGTAGAGTTAACCAGTCTTTTTTTTTGTTCTATTTTCAACCAAGTCACTCCACACTTTATAAAGTAATCAGTCATTCCATTTTTTATTAATAGTTTGTTTGATTTCTTAAGAAAATAACAAAGAAAACTGCTAATCTATTAAATTTTAGCGTGTTCTTTTTATATATATTTAATTTAGTTCAAACCACGAAAAAAGTTAAGTTTTGGCAAAAGTGACGAAATTTCAATGGTTTTTTTCTTCGTTTTTTTTGTTCTAGGATGATAAATGTTTCGTGTCTTTTTTCTATAAACAGTTACTGAAGAAAATCAAACTATAAAAAACTGAAAAAATACGAAGTTTTAGTTAATATTTTGACTCCTTTACAAGTGTGATATCTTCATTCACATAACACTGATTCTGATAATACAGATTCACTAATAACGGGAGGAGGGGGTTGACCTGATATTATCCTGTAATGCAGTTCTATGTACTCTAATTATTGAAAGCTAACTAAAGGCTAAAGACAAGAGTGCAGTTAAAGTAAGATATATTTATTTAAGAGAAATACAGTAAAAATGTGTACTTAAACGGCTATAATGGACAGTAGCCATTAGCTCTTTGATCTCAAGCTCCGAAACGTATCCCACAAGATTACATTCTAAACGTTTAGCCTGAAATATACTTGTCTGGCTTCACGTACCGTAGGAACTCTTGCAATTGTCTTTTCTACGAGAATTACTAAATTACAATTACAATACTTTACAGAATAAATAACAGTACAATGAGCGCCTGAAATTAAATGATTTTTAATGACATCTTGACCAACGAGATGTGAAAATAGCACAAAATAACAAATTATGAGAAATTTCTATATTGCTATAGAGAGGTAGAAAACATATGGCATTTTGTATGCGACATTTCTCTTAAAACCTTTACTTCAGGCTATTCCTCAAGAAAACAATAATTTTAATTAGAAATCCAGTAGGAGTTAAAGATGCGTGTTTGTTAAGTAGTGGCGAAACCTTCTTAAAAGCTATGGTTACAGTTTGCTGTTTATATTTTTAAAAGCCACAATACAAAAAGGCAAACGTTCATAGTGACACAATGAATAAAAAATATTACAACTAAGCCTCTTTAATAAACACAGTGGCGATTGTAATAGGAAAAATGCCACTAAAATTTAATACAATTTGGTAACGGTTGCTAGAAAAAATACACTGTACCAATTCCAAGCAAAGATGAACACATCATAACATGTCAATCGTATAATCAGTAAGTAATTTTTATATCAAACAATTCTTTAACAATTCGAAACATTATAAAACAGACTCTTCTAAAAATTAAATATGTTAAAAATCAGAGAAACGAGCAGAAGAACAAATATAAAGAAAAACGTACTTTAATAATGAATTGAGGGATGACAAAAATAAAATTCAAGTATTTGCTAAGTGATGTAAAACTAAACAAAACCACATTAAAACACCTTGCAATATAAAATATATCCTGCAGTCACAGTAAATAAACGCTATCCCCTTTTCAGTCTTCTATCTGGTCCGAAATCGAGTATTTTATCAACGGTTCACGATAAGTGAATTGCTTCTGGGTTGATTTAGATAAAATTCACTAACTGGCTAGCTTTTCGCGGTTGACACGCGAGTTTTTCGCCACTGAAGTTATATGACGTTTTTGTCAAAATACTAACGTCGCCACATCAGGTGTTTATAATAAACTGTCTCTGAAACATGCAAATTGTCGTCTCGAGTGAGTTACCTTCCATAAGTGTGTGTGTGTTTCCTCATAGCAAAGTGTGTGTGTGTGTTTGGAATAGTGTGTTTTCTTATAGCAAAGTGTGTGTGTGTCTTTGGAATAGTGTGTTTTCTTATAGCAAAGTGTGTGTGTGTGTGTTTGGAATAGTGTGTTTTCTTATAGCAAAGCCACGTCAGGCTATCTGCTCAGGCCACCGGCATAGCAAAGCCACAGCGGGCTATCTGTTGAGTCCACTGAGGCGAATTGAACCCCTGATTTTAGCGTTGTAAATCCATAGAGTTACCGCTGTACCAGCGTGGTACTCCACAAGTAAAATAGAAAACTATACTCTGCAATGTGTCATGTTATATAATTTTCCAGCTCTTAGGTTTTTCTTTTCAGACGTCATGAAGTAGATAATTACCAGCAGAATACAAAACTAATATATTTCAGTTAAAGTTATCAGAGCCAGAATTAATGTTCGTGCTGTAACTGTGATATATATATATCAATACACAGAAGAAACTCAGCTTTCTCATTACATAGTAGAAGTCACGTGTGCAACAAGATGTGCTGAGATGAATCTACTGAGGTCCATGCAGCGAGTCTATAACTTCTGTATCTCAGCTCAATCAAGCAAGTTATTCTTTCAAAACATCATACAATGTTTCACCTCTGAAACTCACTTAGTAGCTTACCCTGCAGGGTTACAATACTTTTTTAGCTAAGTTCGTGGAACTGGATTGTTTCTGGCGCATACAAAATAAACGCACAATCTTAGAGTTAATATATTCTTCCCTTTATTATCTTCTAATAGTGCCTTTTCTGCCATATAGTGCCCTCACCTATCTTTTCAGGCATAAATCTATGCATTACATCCATACGAAATTGGAGTTTTTTCTCAAACATTAATTTTTCCAGTAATAATCTCTCGTTCCCCTTTATCGTGATGTACAATAAGTGTTCATCCAGATCGATTAGAATTGAAAATCTTGGAAAGTATACACTTGGCAGCTTGGATTATCCATCTAAGAATAATAATATGAAGTATATGTTTTCACCACATCTAATATTTTGCACAACACAGAGAACATTTGACTATTGAAGTTACTGTCCTGATTTATATCCATCTCTTCAGTTGTTCCAAAGCCAGCTTATCCAGTGTTCTGCCAAGGCATCAGCAACAAGCAGAACATACTGATAAACTTGTTTTCCAGTAGCTCAGCATTATATCTGTGGGCTTACACACTAAACACTTGGTTCCAAACCAAAGGTAGGAACGACATAGCCCACCGTGGAACTATTTGTTTAACTAAAAGCCGAGGTTTACTTTTATTCTGGGTGTAATATTCTTTAGAATTAGTCATAGATTAATTCTTTATTAAGTTCTAGAGTAAGTTAAATGAAACAATTATATTTAAAGCAATCATATGTTTAACTTGTCATAAAAGATGTTTGCCTTCACTGGGCGACTCGGCATGACCAGGTGGTTAGAGCGCTCGGCTTGTAATCTGAAATTCGGGGATTCGAGTCCCCACACACACACACCAAACATTCCAGTTCCTTCAGCCGTAGGAGCGTTATAGTGTTACAGTCAATCCATTATTTGTTGGTAAAAGAGTAGCCCAAGAGTTGGTGGTAGGTGGTGATGACTAGCTGTCTTCTCTCTATTCCTACACTATTAAATTAGGGACGGTTAGCACAAACAATCTTGGTGTATCTTTAGGGGCAGTTAGCACAAACAACTCTCGTGTAGATTTGCACAAGATTCAAACACAAATGGACTTTTACTATGGAGTTAGTACTATCTCAATAATCCCAAATTCCAACGCTGGATAGTCCATTTAGTAGCTTTGTGCTTAATTTTAAACAATCCCAAATCTCTCCGCATCTTCTTCCAAAATACCCTTCAGAGATCTTGTCTCAGACTGACTAATTGTTAGTTACTCCAATCGCTAACATCAGAATTACCCAGAGCAACTAGCGCTTACTGGTCATCTCCCAATGAAATAAAAGAAAAATCATTACATCCAGAAGTTATCTAGGCACCAGTGAAAAGTAAAGCTGTCTATTTTCATATACAACAGGAAGCCCTGCATAGACAGGTGATTAGAGCACTTGATGAGCAATGTGAGAGTCGAGGGTTCTAATCCCCGTCATACTAAATATGATTGCTCTTCCAGACGTGGGTGTGTTATAATGTAACGGTCAATCCTGTTATCTGTTAATAACAGATTAACCCAAGAGTTTGCGGTGTTAATGACTAGCTGACTTCCCTCTAGTCTTACAAAGCTAAATTTCCGCTTGCCTAGAGCACACGCATGTCTGACATAATAAGTTTAATTAAATTCTATCTTTTTTCCCTCATCCATAGACATTTTACTTCCATCGTCTGTGATATTCGTCACAAAAATTCGTCTGCTTATCTACCATAATTCTAATGAATTATGAAATTAAATACAGTTAAATATTACCAACAGAACAGTTATTTGGAACAAAACGAATACTAAAACTTTTTCACCACAAATTATTCAAGTTTTTCTTTAATAAATCATCCGTCTTCTTTTGCCGCAAGCCTAGAAATATATATTTTACAATTGAGATTGTAAGACGATTCAAAAGAGTAAAAAATTGACACATAAATATTGAAAGAGGAATTATTAATTACCAACCTTTCATGGGATTTTTCTTTTCATGTAGGAGAAAAAAAAAACTGACACATGGCACTTAGTCGTGTTGAGAAATATTGATTGTTAAGACAATTTGAATATCCTCCACTTACCTGAGCAATAGGTCGTAAATCCTAATGCAACAATTAACTTAAGCCCCCCAATAATTCTTAGTTGACATTAACACCTGTCAACCTGTTTTGTAACAATCCCCATTCAAATACGCCAGCCTCTGTTATTTTGTACATACACGGAGCTAAGACTTATTTGATATACAAATATACGAGGACAGCGTGTGTGAGTGTGTGTATGTGCTTTTAATTTGAAGAGAAGGCCGCTAGTCATCACCACCCACCGTCAACTCTTGGGCTACTTTTTTTACCGGCTTAAAGGGCGAACATATTTGGTGGAACGGAGATTCGAACCCGCAATTCGTAGATTGGGAACCAAGTACCCTAATCATCTGGCCACGGCAGGCCAAGTCCAATTAGAGAGATTTCAGTCCGTGAGGAAAGCAAAGTAACGAACAGTCATATTATATGTATTATTTAAATATTCTAACATTAATATTACAACTCTATCTTTTTCACACTTCTTTTTTTTTTTACATTTTCTAATAATACACAATTAAAACCCACTTGTTTCTTTGTCTCGCATACCCACTATGATCAGAGGTAAGTTTACATATTTACAACGCTAAAATCCGTGTGTCAATTCATTGCGATGAACAGAGCATATTGTATATCTTTGACCTAAAAACAAACCTAATCTGGGTGCTTTAAAACAAATTTTAAATTAACTATTTAGGTTAAAGAGTGCTAATGTGTTAACTTAGGAGGTTAGAAAATAAGTAAAAACAAACAAAGTGAAATCACCGAGAGTTCTGGATATAAATCACTTTCTGTTAACAAAAGTATTTCAAATCCGCTAAGATATTTTACATATTTTAAAATAATGTAACGTCGAATGTCATTTAATAGTCAAGTGGTTAGGGCGCTCGACTCGTAATCTAAGGGTCAAGGGTTTGAACTGCTGTCACACCAAACATGTTCGCCTTTTCAGCCATGGGGACACTATAATATAATGGTCAATTCCACTATTCGTTGGTAAAAGAGTAGCCCAAGAGTTGGCGATGGGTGGTGATGACTAGCTGCCTTCCATCTAGTCTTTCGCTGCTAAATTACGGACGGAGCACAGATTGCCCTCGTGTAGCTTTACGTGAAATTCAATAAACAAACAAACAAACAAACCATTTCAGTTCCTGCAGAGAATGAAATCTACTACGAGAAAGTGGCAAATGTTTGCAGTGAAAGATAATAACGCATGCGTAAATATCATTTAGTGATATTTAAAAGTAATTGTGATAGTGGTTGTTTGGAGGCAACTGGTGAGTGTTACTATAATACGAAGGCAAAAGTTACTGGCGATTGCCTACAAAGATAACTTTAACGCTTTCAGATTAGGCCTAGTAGCTAAACAGTGACAAAACTTTACATTTGTATTTCGACCTAGGCTTTTCAATATGTAATTTATGAAATATAGTTTTAAAACTTAAGTGACTTACAAAATTATCAATTACTAAAATATTCAGGTTTTCCACGAGCCCCAAAATGCACGTAATCCATGGCAGAAGGCTAGGCTAAAACAATGTTTACATTGTTTGAAGAAGATAAAAAATAAACACAACTTCACCTCGCTTATTGGCCAGATAGTTAACATATAAAATAAATTAGCCCTCGGTCACTGAATTTCTTTTTCAAGAAAAACTGTGACTAGAAGTGTGACTAGAGGGAAAAAATATTAGTCAAAAGTACCAAGGTTAATTCTTAAGCTACTCTTGTCAAGTCGAATAGCTGGCTTTTATGGTTACTTTTGTAACATAGCCATGAGTACTCGGGTTTACAATACAGGTACGCTAACTATTTGGTCAAGTTCAGATGCTACAAAAAGTATATATTCTTGTGTTTTAGAACGACTGGTACGGGTATTAACACTTTTGTTGATAAGCAAAGAACAACATTTCGACCTTCCTTAAGTTAATGGCGCCCGGCACGGCCAGGTGGTTAGGGCACTCGACTCGTATTCCGAGGATCACGGGTTCGAATCCATATCACACCAAACATGCTCGCCTTTTCAGCCGTGGGTGCATTATAATGTAACGGTCAATCCCACTATTCGTTGGTGAAAGAGTAGCCCAAGAGTTGGTGGTGGGTGGTGATGACTAGCTGCCTTCTCTCTAGTCTTACATTGCTAAATTAAGGACGGCAAGCGTAGATAGCCTTTGTTTAGCTTTGCGCGAAGTTCAAAACAAAACAAACCAAACCAAACCAATCCTTAACTTAATACCCACACCAGCCGTTCTGAGATACATTTTCATTTCAAGTGGGTTTCTCGTCATCAAGAATATAGAATCTTGTTAAAAAAAAAATTTGAGGAATAATAATATGACATGCTACTGTACAGACATACACAATTTACATAATTTATGTTTCTTGTTGAAATTTATTCTATCATCAGTTTTACTAGGGTTTTTTTTTTTTATAGAAACCATTTCACTTTAAAGCGCTTGTAATTGGAATAAAGTTCGACCCTATATCGATATAAAAAATATAAATCATGCATCAGACGTTTGTGCATTGTAGAAATATTGTTGATAAGAGCTTGCACATGATGGTAACTTATGAACAATTTTTACAAACCTCATATAGTTCAATCTTTGGGCTGATTTCCTTATGATGTACTCGATTACCGTCAGAGAAATTTATCAATATATTACTTAGATGATGTGACTACAAGTAAGTTGCATGGTTTATTGTGATTTCAAGTACTTTTGACACTTAAGTTTGTTTATGGCGATCATTACTTACATACGAGAGACACTACATCAAGCCTTGAGTCATCTTCTGTACAAGTCAATCTAAGTAAACGACACAATTGGGTGTGCTATTAGCTCGACTATTTTCAGTATCAACGGTAAGTTTTTTTGTGGCGCTCAGCAGATATCAGTGAAGGTGAGTCTTTACTATAAAAGTCAAGCTAATAAAGTGCCCAGCCTTCACACTGATTGCCAACCGAGAGGTTGTGTTAACTTAATGACTATTGAATACTAGGCAGTAAAGAGTTAAACCAGACAAAAAATAAGAAGTTACTTTTGGTCCCTCAGCGCGAGCGAGTCACGACAAAATATGATATAGTGATATCCTAGCGGGCTTCTCTCGTACTACTGCCCTTTTCTCTCTCTGATGATTCGGTTATTTTATTCGTTTTATTCAGTTGTTTTGTGTTTTTTTTCTTGTGAAATATTTAGTCGGTAGAAAAGCACCGTGGGGCATATTCCTTGCACTCGCTTTCTTACAAAATAAAAACATGCCATGTTCTCTATTTGCGTAGGTGAACTTTTCACCAATCTACATAGGTCAAAGGGTAGATATAATAAAAAAAACTAGTTGAGAAATATGAAGGCTTGCACGATGATGCCGCACCTGTGCGTGAAGTCTATTTTACATACAGATTATCCAGTGGTGGGTTCTGAAAGCAGTGGGTGGTCAGGTTAATACTCATGTTTAACTCCTCCCCCCGAATAAATCCAAACTATATAATGCAAAAAAAAGCTCTTTTACTTGAACCCACATCAGAATGTGTGATAACGTATAATCAAGGATTGTGTTTCAAGAGGCTCTAAAACAATGTTGTTTTTATTTACAATCACTACTTAGCCTTTATTTTGTTTGTTTTTGTTTTTTTCTGAAAACCAATTGTGCAAAAGTATGCCTTTACTGTTATTGGTATTATTTAGATAATATTTTTTTTAAATATCAAAAAGTTAATTACTCAGGAAAATATAGGATTCCTTCATTAAAAAATGTAAAAAAATAATTCTTAATATGTGTATTTCTCAAAGTACAGAGTTACAAGTGATTTGCCACATTAAACGTTACATCAGGGAGAATACAAGGGCTGCTTTATATGTGTTTTGGACGTTCGCTCTAAGATAAGGAATCTCTATCCTACCCGTTTCCAATTTATAATCGATATTTTAGAGGATATACAACTATTCCGCAGCACCATCGCCAACTCTTGGGATCTGACAGTTGCTTTTATAACGCACCCATGGCCCAAACACGCGGAGCGTGATTTTGTGCAGCTGTTGACTCTTGGGTTCATAGTTCAATCTGCTAACTACAAGACCACAGCATATGAGGAAGGCAGTTTTATCAATTTAGTGTAGTAGTCTGCACGTGCTCAGTAGAAGCGATTCGAAATCGTGTAATTTAAGCAGATTAAAAGCGTACTCTAAAGTCGGCTGGTATGGTAATTAAAACTTTAATTAAAATAAACCAGAGAACAACGTTTCGCCCTTCTTAGGTCATCTTCAGGTTAAAAAAATCGATTAAAAACTATATTACATGGACTTCTTTCATGTCATTCGAAATAGCAATTATCTTCATAAATTTCAACCGAGTTCTGTAACGGCTTTAAATATTTTATTGAAAATACAATAATTAATATAATCATGTTCTTTCTTTTCTTGTGTTATGTAATGTTATTTATTTAACAACACTAATGATCTTTAGTTTGTATATATGTATGCAGCCTTTGTTAACTTAAAAGCATTATTACTTTACAATAATAATTTCAAATAATTGTGTCAGGTTATAATCAGAGCTTTATTTTCTTCTGCTTGTGTTAATCAGTGATGACTTGTAGAGAAAAATATATATGTAAAAACTGCTGGTATGGATTGAGAAACATTTTATGTAGAGAAGCGAACAACGTTTCGACCTTCTTCAGTCATCGTCAGGTTCACAAAGAAAGAGGTAACTGACCAATAGCTGACCACATGTTTGAAGGGGGTTGTGTAACTGAGTATAGGAATGTAGAGGGTGTGCTTAGATGTTTGATTATATTTATTAATATAGGTATAAAGGTGTTCCTTTGTATTGGTTTATTTTGGGTTTGAGTTGTTGTATAAGCAAGGCTTCTTTAATTTTGCGTTTGTTTATGTTTATTTCCTTATTTAGTATTTGGGTGTTTTCTATGGTTATGTTGTGTTTATTTGACCTGCAGTGTTTGAAAACATGTGAAGGTGACTTTTTATGTTCTTTGAATCTGGTTTCTATTTTACTACTTGTTTCTCCAATATAGAAGTCGTGACAGTTATCACATTGTATTTTATAAATAATGTTGGTGTGGTGTTTGTCAGTGTAGTTTTTACATAGTATAGACCTTAGTTTTGTACCTGGTTTTTGAATAAATTTGGTATTAACTGGAATGTCATATTTTGTTACTAGTTTTTGTCAAATGTTGGTTATTTTTCTGCTAATGTCGGGGATAAATGGTATGCAGTGGTATATGGTTTCGTGATTTTTTAATTTGTGGGATATATTTACTTTTGTTGGTTGATTTTGCTTTTTGTCTAGGTGTTTGCGTATAATGTTTTCTATGGTTTGTGGAGGAAACTTATTGATGTTGATGAGGTATTGTTTTGTTTTGTCTAATTCATCGTTAATTTTATCTGGTGAGCTGTGTTTATTTGGTTTCTTGGTATGTTGAGTTTTTGTTTTGTTTCATGTGCTGAGTCCCAAGGAATGTATAGTCCAGTATGGGTGATTTTTCGGTGGATTTCTGTTTTAAATTGTGTGTTGGTTCTTGTAATTTTGACAAACACCACACCAACATTATTTATAAAATACAATGTGATAACCTGCACGACTTCTATATTAGAGAACAAGTAAAAAATGGAAATCAGATTCACAGAACACAAAAAATCATCCTCACACGTTTTCGAACGCTGCAAATCAAATAAATACAACATAACCATCAAAGAACACTCAAATACTAAATAAAGAAACAAACATAAAAAACGCAAAGTTAAAGAAGCCCTAGTTATACAATAACTTAAGCCCAAAATAAACCAATACAAAGGAACATTTTTATACCTATATTAGTAAATATAATCCAACATCTAAGCACGCCCTCTACATTCCTATACTCAGTTACATAGTGATTTCTCTATCCATACCAGCAATTTTTACATATATATTTCTCTGCTTGTGTTATTAGTATGAATTAAGACAAAAACAAAATGTATTGAAAGAAATAACTCGCAAGCACGGATTATTAATGGAAAGCAATTATCCTTACCTTCGATTACTTTCGTATCATAACATGTTAATATCCATGGTATTACGACATTACGTAACACATTTGTACTAACATTTGCAGTTTTATCCAATGTCAGCTGTCATAGGTCTTGCTACGTGAATAATAGATAATTCCACTTGATGTGTAAGATACTTTGACTTATTTTTTTTATTTTTCTAAAGACACACGTTAACACTCATGAAGTATAAAAGACCATTTAAGTTTGTTCAGCCTATAGCTAGATTTAAAACATATATTATCTTCGTTGACTTACATAAAAAATAGCGCTCTTTTTATGGCTACCTATGAATTACAGTTTCGAGAACTGTTTTCTATCGCTTTGCTATTAGGCTGATAATTAAAAAACAAAACTAGCACCCAATAGTTTTGGCGTTTAGGAATAGAAGTTGTCTTGGCGTCTACAGTAACATATTAGCGTGTTAAGAGCAAATGGTGACCGTCTTTTCTCCAGATAACCATCTTAAACTGAGTTGTTATTTTTTCTCGAAACGAACTTCCTTTAAGAGTAAGCATCTTAAACCACACATCCGTCTCTTTACAGAATCCTTTTTTTTTTCGGTTCACTCGTCGTCTTAGTTTAAGATGACATTTGGAAGAATAATATAACTGAGTTATGCATTTTAGATAGAAATGTCCAAATGGTAGCTTATCCGTTGTAATGTATATCGGTCTCAGATGTTTCATAGGATGAGTTTTCATCCACAGAACATATCTAAAACTGAAGGTAAATGGCACTTAATATAAATGATATTTCAGGTCTCATGCTGCCCTTGAAACTATTTACTCTATTGCAGCTCGTGCTTTCTAATAGCCACGATTACGCAATATTGCCTAACGCCGCAATTTTCATTGTAAAATGTTTCTGCGACCGGCACCATGTTAATCGTATACCACGAAAAGTTTCTTTATACCTTCCACTCTACTTGAACGTGGGCTACCAAAACTACCATAAAGAATGGCACAGAAGTCTTCCAGAATTGCCTCAGGTGAGTCGCATGAGATTGCTGTTATATCACTTACTATCTTTCTAATAAAAACTGGCTTTGATTCCAAGTTGTCGCTAGAAGCATGTGACCTTTTCTTTGATAACAAATTGTTAACTTTAACTAATTGGTGATTGTCTTTTTAATCGTACTATGTGGCATGCCTGGCTTCGCCTGAATGTTTTGTTTTGTTTTTGTAGTTATAATTTTCGCCTTTCGAAAAGGTGTTGTTGACGAATAAATGGCAGTTGACTTATAATTAGAACAAATTCAATATAATGTTATCACAATGATGAGAATAGCCTGAGTGTTTATGGAAGAAAAATATATTGGTTGTTTCGTTGGTCAGTTTCTTAAACCATCCAAGTATTGTTGTTGTTGATAAAGAAGTTATAACTTCCTGATTAGGCCACAATTGAATTACTGTGTTCAGTTTGGGGTTTCTTGTTGTGGGAAGGGCATAAAATTGTCTTAAAGGAGGGATATTAAGATAATAACTTGGATAAAAGATTGTTATACGAGGGCAGATAAAAATATCTCAAATTTCATTATGAGGAAAGAAGAGTTAGAAGAGATCTGATTGAGGTTTATAATATTGTTAAGGGACGCAATAATGTTGATACATCGTGTTTTAATGGTGAAAATGATAAAATTAAGAAACACAAATTTAAACTCTGTTGGAGCAGAAGTCATATTCGACTAATACATTTTTACTTTTCTAACAGAGCAATTGGCTTTTATAATTAATTGTATTCAGATGCGAAGGATCCGGCATGCCTGGTGGATAAGGCATGCGACTTGTAATCTGAGGGTCGCGGGTTCGCATCCCTGTCGCGCCAAACATGCTCGCCCCTTTAGCTGTGGGAGCGTTATAATGTGACGGTCAATACCACTATTCGTTGGTAAAAGAGTAGCCCAAGAGTTGGCGGTGGGTGGTGATAACTAGCTGCCTTCCCTCTAGTCTTACACTGCTAAATTAGGGACGGCTAGCGCAGATAGTCCTCGAGTAGCCTTGCGCAAAATTCAAAAACAAACAAACAAAAATTCAGATGCGGTGGAAGCAGTAAATACAATGGCATTTCAAGAAAACTTGATACATATTTGAATGATAACAGGAGCTGACATTCCTACATGTAGTTAGTTTAGTCTAACTTAGATCAGTGGGTAACACACTCTACACCGCTACCACGCTGGTACAGTGGTAACTCTATGGATTTACATCGATGAAATCAGGAGATCGATTCCCCTCGGTGAACTCACCAGATAGCCTGATATAGCTTTGCTATAAGAAAACATACACACTAAACAGACCAAGAGGTTTTCCCCAAATGTTGTGATGTATAATAAAATATTGTATTAGTTTTTGTCCATTACTTCAATTGCCATTTTTACATTGTTGTAATTTCCCTTCTTTTGTTATCATCAGTGATCGTTATCGATTGTCCCTGATGATCTAACTTTATTCATTACCTCCTGTTATCCACTCGATGTCTCTTGTAAAGGGTCAGATATTATGTGAACTTAGTTTAGTTGAGTTTAATTTAATATGTATACAATTTAACTAAAGTACCAGCATTATAGCCATTTATTTATTATTTCTACTCAGTTGTTATTTTATAGTTCCATAACTTCAGTTTCTGTTTACATTTTTGGTATTTTCAGATGTCACGTTCGTCAACAATTACACCTTCTTAAGGGTGGATTGTGAAACGTTTTGTTTACGCACCACTATGCTGATATTAATTTGTTTAACGAACGTTAAACGTACAACAACACTTGAGGCTAACAGCTAGTGTTTACGACTTTATGTGTTCCGTTAGCTACAAGTCTACAGATTTACAAAGCTAAAATCAGGGGTTCAATTCCTCTCTGTAAATTCAGCAGATAGCCCGGTGAGGCTTTGCTATAAGAAAACACACACACACATTCCGTTAGTAAGATACACTATTATTTTTTACGTGTAACTTTAATTAATAGTATTGTTAAGAATGTTTACTATAACTCGTTTCATTATTCCAAGATTTTATCATTATAGCTTTATTGTTTGTATTATTTTGCACTAGTAACTTATATTCAGGACTAACCTAAACCTCCTAAACTTGTTGAACTTTGTGAGATTTTAGGTTTTAGGACTAAAATAGTGTTATCCACAAAGACAGTATTCAAATATTACAACAATGCATCCTAATCTTTATAAGCAAGAACTTATTACATTATATTTAATTAGCTATTCTCATTACCGGGCTCACGTTTATTTTCGGTCTAAGAAAATAGCTTGCTCTGATAAGAACTTAACATTGGTTTATCTTTCCAGTTAAAGATGCCTGTTTGCAACTAAACCTTTTGGACTTTTGTGATATATCTAAACGAAAAAATAGCATGTATTATTTCATATTAACTTTATATCGTGCATATATTTTAAAGGAAAACTGTATCTTTCTTCTCACTCATTTCTCTAAGTGTACATGTTATCAATGCGCCATGTACGGTTCAGTGATCCGCAAGACATATTTTCAGTACACCGTATTGTTACGTACGAGTTTTGACCTGACTGAAAATAATCAATTCATGGCTTCACTGTGTCAGTTTCATATCACGTAGTTTTCACGATTAATCTTCTAACTGGGAAATTAACAACAGACTTACTTTGATGAATGACGTTTGTATCAGTTGATTTTTGTGTAATACTTAAAATTATAAAGAGCTTTTTAATTTACCGTCTTTTTTCCTAATGTGTAATATGATTATTTATAAAACACCCAGTAAATAAATTAAATATATCATGTTAGAGTTTTCATATCTTTTAACTTGCGGTTTTTTCTTATTAATGTGTAGTATAATTATTTGTATGAAATCCAATAAATGTATACTTAAATATACAACGTAAGTGTTCTTTCGTGTATTTTCAATTTGCTGCCTTTTTTATAACGTATAATATAATTATTTCTACATTGTTGTTGTTTAGATGGAAGCACAAAGTTACACAATGGGGGATACCTCGCTAGTACAGAGGTAAGTTTACGTATTTACAACGCTAAAATCAGCGGTTCGATTCCCCTCTGTGGACCCAGAAGATAGTACGACGTGGCTTTGCTATAAGAAAACACACACACATACAGAATGGGCTATCTGCGCTCTGTCTATCACAGGCATAGAAATCCCGTTTCTAGCGTTATAACTCCGCAGACATATCACTGTGCCACTGAAAGACATTATTTGTAGAATATCAAGTAAATGTACATATACATACATGACGTCAGATTTTTTTCTTCTTGTTGTCTTAACAGGCTTGCTTACCCGGATGTAACTTGTATTGTTCGAAGCTGAAGAAATATTTGGATTCAGTTCCAGGCTGTCTATGTCGGAAAATAAATGTTGAAACCAATGACCTGTATCTTTTATCACAAAGACATTACAATTGGACAGTAATATTTCTGAATTCCTTTACGATTTCTACGTCAGTATTTATTTCGTTTTCCAAGTAATTCTTCTTCAAGATATTAAATGAAGGTTCTTTTGCTTTTTTAAATTCAGTTTTCTATTTTTATTCTTAAATTATTCTGATTTCATTCAAATATGAATTTCTATTTACGTGTTTATATATCATCATCCTTCTTTCAGTTTTATTCGAGATATTTTATATCTTAACGTGTCGTTGGGTGTGTTTTCTTCGTTTTTCTTCTTATACGTGAGGATTAGGTTACAGGAAGATATTCAAACTACTGTCACCAATATCAATACTTCTGACGTTTTATTTTATTTGCTATGGATTTTCGCTTACTGCTGGTGCTACACGTGATATTATAACCTCTTATTATTAAACCGGCAAGAATGATTGTTATTAAAGATTTCGTATTTAGTGTATTCTAAACAATTAATGATATATTAGCTTTGATCTGAAAAAAAATTGCAAAACAAATTATCGTATTTCGGTTCTGTACTAGCAAATAAATATTATTTAAGTTTATTATCTTTGAATTTGGTTTATGTGATTTTACAACAAAATCTTTCGAACCTCGAGCTAATTATTTTATTATGCTTCTATGCGTGACACGAATCGGCTCTAATCCGATCAACACACTTTTTCTGTTGCTGGAGGGAATTTTCAAAAACAAGTATTATTAGCCGGTGTTATTGGAATCGCTCTTGTTTTTGTATAGAGATTTGTATATTTCAAAACATTTGTTTAAACCTACGTCCCGTGAAACAGCAATAAGTTTAAGGACTTACAACATAAAATCCGGTGTTCCATTTCCTACGGTTTTGTTATAAAATGAACAAACTTAAATCTACACTAAGTGTTACCTGCACATAACCAGCCCTAGTCTTAAACTGATAGGCTAAACGGAAGACAGTTAGCCAATAGCACCTACTGTCAACGTTTGAGCTGTTTTTACCAAATAAAAAAATCTGGTTGCTCCTCCTACAGGGCATCACAAACATCAAAATGTGGAACAGACTTTTAGAACAAAAGGGCCACAAACAATGGTTCCTCAGAGGTACATTATTAACCAATAAAATAATCCTGGACCATTGCTATTTGTATGAAGCTCAAAATGTTAGCTGTAAGATATAGGATTTTTTTTCGTTTAAGTACTTTGGTGACGTTTTGAGAACTTTAGGATTAATATAACAACAAAGGATGTTATGGTTTGTTTGTTTATTTGTTTGTTTTGAATTTGCGCAAAGCTACTCAAGGGCTATCTGCTCTAGCGCTCCCTAATTTAGCAGTGTAAGACTAGAGGGAAGGCAGCTAGTCATCATCACCCACCGCCAACTCTTGGGCTACACTTTTACCAACGAAGAGTGGGATTGACCGTCACATTATAACGCCCCCACGGCTGAAAGAGCGAGCATGTTTGGTGCAATGAAGATTCGAACTCACGACCCTGGGATTACGAGTCGAACGCCTTAACCCACCTGGCCATGCCGGGCCTGGATGTTATGGTATGAGTGATACAGAAATGTAGTTATTGTAACAAAACAATAGTATCTATATTGATACTTCATTCTGGTACTTGATGAAGACTGTTTCACCCACTTTAAATGTCTCCCTGTAAAATGTCTGCAGTTATACCAGAGAAATTTATGACATATTTTTAACTAGTTTACAAACCTTCTACTCTAACGCTTATTGGTAAATAACCTATCCAAAAAATTACTGGTATTCGAAATATCGCTTTTTACCTTTACGTACTTGTTTCAAATTCCAAAATTCCCAGAATAATAGTTAAAAAAATAAATAGAACTCCTGTTTTTCGGTTTTGTTTTTACAGGGGCGTATTTTGGGAAATGGCAACAATCTAAATTTAAAACTAGTGAGCAACAAGTACAACTACTGTGTGGTAACATCTTTAAAAATGGTGTAAGAGATGAAAATTAAAACAAAGTTTTCGTCAACCAGCTTCATGGTGATGTTTGACCTAAATGTTAACTACATACTACTTTTTAATTCTTTTACATGTCTTTCACATTACTTTGTCAGAAATTAAGCACAAAGCTACACAATGGGCTCTCTGTGCTCTGCCCATCACGGGTATCGAAACCGGTTTTCTACCGTTCTAAATCCATGGGCGTCCCGCTGTGTCTGGGCTAGGCATGGCCAAGTGGTTAAGGCACTCGAATCGTAATCCGAGGGTCACCGGTTCGAATCACTGTCACATCAAACATGCTCGCCCTTTTAGCCGTGGGAACGTTATAATGTAACAACCAATCCCACTATTCGTTGGTAAAAGAGTAGCCCAAAAGTTGGCGGTGATTTGTGATGACTAGCTGCTTTCCCTCTGGTCTTATACTGCTAAATTAGGGACGGCTAGCGCAGATAGCCCTCGTGTAGTTTTGCGCGAAATTCAAAACCAACCCGCTGTACCACTGAATGGCACTTTTGCATTGCAAGGTCAACAGGATTAAGTAAGATAATATTTTACTATAAGTTATTTATTGTGCAACTTTCATACCATTTAAAACATTTCTATTGTGGATATAATGAGCTCTTTATTTGTCTGATCTTTATGCTGCTGGTTTAGTCCTAGTTTTAGAAATGGGCAAAATTAAAAAAAACAATGTCGACTTTAACGAAAGTAGCCTTCAGTCAATAATTAATTGTAAGTTTTCTTTGTTTCAGTCACTTTTACTAATTTTTGATATCGAGCAGGTTATGACGAATTATAAAAACTCGTAAATGAAAACAAAGGAAAAACTTTATATGACCACAACATCTATCATCTACGAGAGCTTTCACACTCAACAAGGATTTTTCAGGCCTGATGTATTACGACAACTCCAGTAAGACTAGCTTTTGGTGCTATTTATATATTATGTTTTATGAGCTACAAATGTTATGGAGTGGAAGAGATAGCGGAAATGAATTCTAGTTATCGCCAATTATAACAAAGTTACTTACAAATCAGAATTTTTGGGTAATAATTAATAACAGTATTTTTTTTTTTTACTTTTTGGTTATCGACATATTTTTATTTGGTTTTCGAAACTAATTAATATAAGGTTTTGTTATTAAATCACAATGGGCCCGGCATGGCCAAGCTCGTTAAGGCATGCGACTCGTAATCTGCGGGTCGCGAGTTCGCATCCGCGTCGCGCCAAACATGCTCGCCCTCCCAGCCGTATGGGCGTGATAATGTGACGGTCAATCCCACTATTCCTTGGTAAAAGAGTAGCCCAAGAGTTGGCGGTGGGTGGTGATGACTAGCTGCCTTCCCTCTAGTCTTACACTGCTTAATTAGGAACGGCTAGCACAGATAGCCCTCGAGTAGTTTTGTGCGAAATTCCATAACAAACACACAAACAATTAAATCACAAAACCACCTGACAAATTTGTGTGTGTGTGTATATGCGTGTGTGTGTGCTGTAGTCACTACAAAATTTGCAATAATAACAAAGAAACATTTTTGATTAGATACTTCAGACAGTCCTTAATTTGAATATAACACCTCCAGCAGTAGGAAAAGTACAGGGAGCTAGTTGTGTTACTTTGTGCTCTACTCCAAAGAAACAAACAAAACTGAATATAATATATTCATACATTAAGCATACCAAACAAGTCTAAGGTAGATGAAAAATATACATATTTTTAAATTAATATCAGGGTTTATTATTAGAGTTCACAAAATTTTAGGCTGCGATTTTACACAATTTAAATGGACTGGCGTTTCTAAAAATTTTGTATTAACAGAAAATATTGCTGTAATTTATTCTTACTTTATTTTATTATAACAAATTAGTTTTCGCAGACTTACAAGATAGAAAGGTTGACATTATTGCTGTAATCAAATCAAACTTAAAATAATTTATTATGTCTGACATACACATAAATACTGTTGCGAGTTGGACTTGGCATCAAAATGAACTGCAATTATAGAACTCGTTCCAAGTTCTTAACTTTAAGGCCAGGCATTTTCCAGGTTGTCACGTTGCTCGACTCGTAATCTGAAGGTCACGGGTTCGAATTCCCATCATACGAAACATGTTCGCACTTTCAGCCGAGGGGACGTTATAATGTGCCAGTCAATTCCACTATTCATTAGTAAAAGAGTAGACCCAGAGTTGACTGTGGTAGTGGTGACTAATTGTATTTCCTCTAGTCTTACACTGCTAAATTAGGAACGACTAGCGCAGATAGCCATCGCGTAGCTTTGAGCGAAATTTAAAACAAACAAACAAAGCTTCCCTTAACTTTGAATAAGTTTCAGGTCGAATTTACAATGTTAAAAGCTATTCGTTTAAATAATACATTCTGTACGAGTGTAGAGTGGTTTGTTTTATTTGTCGCCTAGTGATTAGTTCAACATATTTGTTTGAGCAAACAGCAAAGCTTTTACTCATAACAACAGAATTCGTAAGAACATAAAATAAACTTTCAGAAATAGAACTTGCTTGAAAACAAAATTTTGCAGTCCTGAAATAAAACTATTCTTTCCTTGGGCATAGCAACTAAATGTTCCTATTTTTCTTTGAAGCAGTAAAGTGTAAGATTATGAAGTAAACATTTTAACAAACGCACTAGAAAATCTTTATAATTTTCGTTGTTAACAGTCGTATCATGGATCACTGAGCACGCACTTGACACTGTCGTTTGTATCTTTATTGAGTCGATTAATCCAGTCAAAAACACTTTAACGACTATATCTTCATAAATTTGAGTTATGTAAAAGAGAAGAAACACAAGAAGTTATATACTGTCGTTTCTGGAGACGTGTGATCTATTAAAAACAAAACTTAACATTACAGTACTGACAAAACTAAATATAATTTGTAGTATCTTAATAGAAAATCGCTTGCAGATAACAGACAACCGTGAAAGGCAAGCTACGCATAAGAAAGTTTGTATATCAGTTGACGTATCCAAAATATTCAATTAAGCATCGATGCGAAACACTGCCCACGGTGCAAAAGAACCGCCAAAGTAGTGATTTCAGCTCACGCTTCTGCTTTATAACAGGAAAACGTAATCTTAACAGTTTATCCCCAACAGAAATAAGAATAACATCTTCGTTTCTTAATAACCCAATACAGTTTATTTAGTACATTAATGGATTGTTTGTTTCTTAACCGTCTTCTAAAGTGTTTAAAAACATCAGTAAATACAATAAAAACATTTGCTACTGAAGTTAAAATCGTAGCAAAAATTTCTATAGGATATTGAAAGTAACATAAGTATGGGCTAATTTACAATATAAGCTACAAGGACAGTTGCTTAGTTACATGTTCCTCCTGGACAAGCATGAAAATTCTTAGCTCCTACGTACAATTTATTCTCTAAAAGGTAGAATATTTCAACAAGCTAGTCACAGGAGAATAAAATATTATTACTTTATTGTCAAGTAATTTGTTTTGCGTGTGTTTGTTGAAGAATTCTAACTAGAGTTTATTTTGTTTGTATTTCATAACTAGAAGTTTATTTTATGATAGAGTTTAAATTTAGTTTGTGCACGCTCTTTACAAGCTAGCGAATCGTGATCATAATTAATTATGCCTGCCATACAACACTGTGTTGAGTTTTTTATATTTATTAACACTATATTATTAATATTTAGGGAATTTTAAGAATTAGAATGGTGTATAATAATTTTTCAAACATACCATATACACCATATACATTACTGACGACACGTTTCACTCAATTCAGAGCTCTTCAGGCTGGCTGGGTTACAATGAACAAATCAGTGGTCGAAATACTACTTTAAATTGGTCATTTGTTACAACAACCGTTATGTTGTGATTGACTTTTATACACCCCTAAGGGACTATATAAATAACGTAGTGACAGAAAATATATTAAACTTAATATAACGTCGTATGACAAGTATCGTATTTATTTTTGTTTATCCATTTTTATCTTTGTAATCAAAGTTTATCTCCTCTCTCTCTCTCACACACAAACATCCTTGTTTTAATAAAAGTTGAATAATAAAATTCAATACATGTTTTTATGAGAATATTTTATACCTTAGCAATTTGATATATCATAAAAACTCCCATAAAAGTCTTGTCGATGTCTCAAGAGTAGCTCTAAAATTTAGTGTGTAACACTTATTCATTTGTAAACTTTTGTTAAACTAATTTGATTCTAATTTTATAATATATATAAAAAATGTTAGCCTTGATTCCTGGAAAAGTCGTATAAATGTTTGTATCTTGATGAATGATGTTTCTCAAATGTCTTTGTATCGTAATATGTCTTATGCATCGGTTTTGGTTATCCAACCTCAGTTGTGTTTTGTTTGTTAACATTTTTAAAAGTCGGTAACTCATCATACGACACATGCAAAAAACTACAGAAGCACCTTGCTTGTTTGAAAGGAAAAGTAACAGATGTGTCTTTCTGATACAGATGATCTACAGACCTTCCCTTTTGGTGTTTCTGTTTTTCACAAAGACGTCACTGTCCTGAAAATAAAGTACGATCATTGTAAATATAAGGATCTGATATACAAGTCTAGGTTACCATGCCGACACGTTTACACAGGATGATTCTGATACAGGGTTGCGGGAAGTCCCCACCTTAATGCTCAACGTTCTTCCCGATGCCCTAATCGAACAATCGAATTGAACTAAAAATCATAATCATGGATCATTGGCTGGATCAGATGCAATCGAACCCTTCGTGGTTCGCGCCCCTACTATCGCAAAAATGTGCCTGTAAAAGCCGTGGTCAAATTCAACTCGGACCGGCATGGCCAGATGATTAGGGTGCTTGACTGGCAATCTGAGGGTAGCAGGTTCGAATCCTCGTCATAACAAACATGTTCGCTCTTTCAGCCACAAGAGCGTTATAACGTGACGATCATTCCCACTATTCGTTGGTAAAAGAGCAGCCCAACAATTGGCTGTGGGTGGTGATGACTAGCTGCCTTCCTTTAGTCTTGAACTGCTAACTTAGGTACAGCTAGCACAGATAGCCCTTGTGTGCGTTTTCGCGAAATAAAAAACAAATAAAACAAACAAATCCAGCTACTTTGGGTCCGGCATAGCCAGGCGTGCGACTCGTAATCTGAGGGTCGCGGGTTCGCATCTCCGTCGCACCAAACATGCTAACCTTTTCAGCCGTGGGGACGTTATAATGTGACGGTTCGTTGGTAAAAGAGTAGACCAAGAGTTGGTGGTGAGTGGTGATGGCTAGCTGTCTTCCCTCTAGCCTTACACTGCTAAATTAGGGACGACTAGCGCAGATAGCCCTCGTGTAGCTTTGCGCAAAATTCAAAAAACGAACAAATCAGCTAATTCGTCAGACAAATGTAAAACAAGAAAAGGTAGTGGTTGTTGTTAACTAACTGACTTTTCTTGACAAACCTTGGATCACTAAGCTTGAGGCAAAAACCTTTTACGTGATCAAAAATCACCAAAAATGTTGATACATTTTGTAATGAAGATAATATAAATAAGAAATTAAAGTAGTATACAAGTATAATATAAAGTTCAATAGGGATTCGAGTCGCTTGCCTCTAACCATTAGGCCATGCAGGGCAAGTTAAATAAAACCTTACATATTAATGTTGTAAGTCCATAAATTTATCATTCGCTCTCTAGAATATCTATATTTTGGGAATTAGCTATTATAGAGTAAATATAATAAGATGTCTTTCTTTTTTATGGTTATCTGTTGTAAATTGTATCTAATAGAATGTTTTATAGCGTTACTTGTCAAACTGATTTTAGAAACTAGAAATATCCAACTCATTGTTATACTGAAGACAGTTGAGTACGTTATATTAACACTATGTTGAAGCTTCATAACGTCATTACAGTTCATATTTTCGAGTTTAAAGTTCATCTGATGACCGTACATTTAGACAGTATACCCGCAGTATAGTTTCCATTGTAAAAGTCTCTATTGCATAGCTGTCATGTTCACAGATCATTTGTTTTCTTTGCATGTTTCCCATTATCAGTCAATTGTACGAGAATGACTGCTTTCCACTGCCCGTTTGAAAAGTCCAGTTGCACAGACATCTATTAGCGCTGCTCTTGACGATTTAACCGGTTTTGCCATCTTGTGGAACACCATGAGTACCTATTTCATTTACCAGCTGCTTTGCAGTAATTGAATAAATATGTTCATCACACATAACTTCTGTCCCTTTTCCAGACACAGATCCTTCTTAATTATGTGGAGAACTGTTGGCGCAGTAAGTAGACAATTATTACAACTGACTTTTGTGGTTGTAGATTCAACTTTTACACAATTCTACATTTTTGTATCGAGTCTGGAATACGACTTTTTGCGGGTCTTTTTCTGGATGGCCCTGGCGCTACAAGTTGATCCATATTTATTTATTTTCCGTGATAAGTAAGTTCTGGATATCCCCGTTTTGGAGATTCTAAATCTCGCACTGAACATATGTTTATAAGCAGTTTTTAATTTAAATTTCAGCATAGGATTTCAGCATTAATGTATTCGAAATTATTTTAACCGCATACTTTCCACTGTACACAAAAACAAGTATTTGTTTGTTTGTTGTAATTTTCTGGAACATGAGGTATGAACATTTTGTTAATTAAGTTCCTCTTGAATTCTGGAAACGCATGTCGGATGCTTTGAAACTTATGCCACGTCGAGTGCAGATTATTGTCACATTCAAGAGTGGTACATCACAATATTAAATGAAAGGTCTGATAAAACAGCCATTCAGTGAAGCTCTTTAAGCTGATTTTACGGGTAAAGTTAAGCAAGTGAAAGGGTTTGACTGTGTAAGTTTATTTCAAACTAAATGAAAATAATCTAATTTAGCAAACAGAATATGATAGTTTTAAACAATATGTCCGTAAAGAAGAAAGGTCCACCTTTCGAAAGCGTTCGGGTTATAGGGTTTTTATTCATACTTTTAAACAAAGGTATTCTGCATAACAATGCTCAAAATCCTCAGAAAAAAATTCAAACATTGTTAATCACAATAATAAGATTATCACTTGAATAACTAGTGAATTACTTAATGTATGTTTCTTTTATACGTATCACAATATCATTAAATGTAAAAACAGAGGTTTTTACGTTTGATCGCAAACCTATCAGTTTTTAAATAATCGTTTTTACTGAAACGCATTTTGAATTAATTGTCATGAGCTTTAAGACGAAGCAATTAAAGTAGAATACAAAAAAGGCTTAATCTTACTTGAAATTGTTTTGCTATACAAATTTTACTTCTAAATAATATCGAATGACAAAAAATGTTTGAGCTTCATGCATACCTAGAATTAAGAAAAAAATTGACTTTTTTTTTCCAAAGTTCACATTTTAACTGCAATAGAATTCCTTGCTTGATATCAACAGAAATCCAATATAGATCAGATAAGTTTGTTTGTGTTTTTTTCCCTGCGTAATTTAGACATTTTTCATCGTGTTCCACTTGCGGAGTAATGAGTTAGAAAGAACATAGATGTGGAATAGTTTTCGAAGTGGCTCACAAACTCTTTCTCATTATCTCCTCATTAGTGAAGGTTAGAAGACGACCAAGCCTCCTTTCTTTTACCTCTCCCTACCCCCACCCTGTCGGTCTGTCCTATCTTGGACCCCCGCTGAGAGACGGCTCGCATATCTCAGATGTCTACGGTGTTTTGTTGGTTTAAAAATAACTCACAACGACTTCATTAAAACGGCTGGTTTTGGCTCCCATACAGGGTTTCCTTTAAAGTGTTACAAACATGTCACCTCGGTAATTCAAGATGAGTTTTGGGATCTAGACGTGTACAGACCTTCTGTGTTCTGTAATTGTATGTTTGGAATTCCAGTTTTTCACAAGAGAATCTTTTTATAAATAATGTTCTCTTGGCGTCTTCAGCCTACCGACGTATACAAACACCATTAGTTTGTGGCATCTATAATTTGTCTTGTTAAAATATATGAACAACTGTTTTAGATATTCAAAAGTGTGTAAGTGTAAGCCCTAACATCAAATTAACTCAAAATTATCTTGAAATATTAGAACATAACAAAAGTGTAAGAGTATTTAACTGCACGCGAATTTATGTGCTTACTTTCAATCGATCTTTGACTTCGTTTGGCTTCATTGGTGCCTGTGACCGTGAAATATGTGATGGTCAGTAATTACTTGAACAGGTATACAAAATCGAAAAGGTAGTTTACCTGAGTGTTGTTGTTTTGAATTAAGTACAAAGCTACACAATGGGCTATATGTGCTATGCCCACCACGGGTATCTAAACTCGGAGTTTAGCGTTGTAAGTCTGCAGACATACCGCTGAACTACTTGGAGGCGTTTCCTCAGTGTAACTTTAACCTGTACTAACTCAATCATTACTACACTAGTTCAGTTTAAAATGTTCACCCCGCCAGTTCTGTTTTTCTGTAACTAATCCATAACCATCTCATGTAAAATTCATATCATAGAAATCATATTATGAAAGGTTTCAGTGAATGGGAAGTAGGAAGTCCTTCAGAGTTAAATGCTTAATCTTGTATACACACGAAAGGAAATCTTTAGTGATGGTGTATCTCGAAATATACTCAACTAATCGTTCAAACCAACAACTGGAACATTTTACCTTGTTAGTGTTGTCATCTTTCTTTTATTTATATCTGAATTAGCACGAATGGTTTTAAAGAAAATGGCGTGACTGATTCTATTGTCTTGGAACACTCAACAGTGATCTGCAATACGATTAATTATAACATCATAATCGTTGTTCCTAAATGATATATGTAAACTGTACTTAGTTTTGTAGTCTCTTCTGAACTAAACCTAATACTCTCTTACCCTCTATAGTGATATAAGTAGTTTTTGTTGTTCCTTTTTTTAAGTATTTAATGTTTAGTTTATGCACTATCAGGGCGACAACATGTGGTCAGAGGTTTCTTGTTTCAGCCACTTTAGCCCTCTGTTCTTTTGTTAGAGGATGTCTAGTGCCAGCAAAGATATTTCCGTGTATCTTTAGTTTAGAATAAAAATACTTAGAATTAAAATGTCCTTTGCTGCTCAAAGTATGGAATCAACAGAATCTGAGGTAACGCTGTCCGCTAAACAAAGTAAGTTGTTTGAAATTCAAGCTCTTTCCTTGTATCGCTTTTTTCCCAGTTTTGTAGAAAAAAAAAGACCCTTCAAAGTTTCCTCACCATTTTAGTGTTGAGGTGTTCTATCTTGTGAGAGAGAAAACTCTAAGAGTAACTGTTACATGATTGGAGTAAGAACTGTCTGTCATCACACTTTGACGCGCGCTCAATTTTTTGTGCTTTGGTGACGTAATAAAAATTACTTAAAGTGTTCACATGCTTTTATTTCTACACTGACTGCCGAAAAGTCAGTCCAAAACTCTTATGCGGAAAGCTCACTTAAATTACGCGGTCGAACTTATTGTTGGCTTGATTTTGAATTTCGCGCAAAGCTACACGAGGGCTAATTTAGCGGTGTAAGACTAGAGGAAAAACAGCTCGTCATCACCACCCACCGCCAACTCTTCGGCTACTCTTTTGCCAACGAATAGTGGGATTGACCGTCACTTATAACACCCCCATGGCTGAAAGGGCGAAAATGTTTGAAGGGACAGAAGTTCGAACACGTGACGGGCCTGATTTGAAAATTCCACACAGTTTATCTTGTTAACCAACTTGCATCTTTTGTCAACATTCAAAACTATCTTCGTATATTCATTATTAGTTATTTTGAAAAGGAAACTTAACAAAGAAACAGCAAGCCAATTATTTTCGTGCTTATCTCTAAATTTTGGTTTGTGTTCTTTAGATATACGATAAAAAATTCCTAATTAACTAACTAATGATAAGATATTTAAACGGTCTAATTCTGTTAAGACCACTTTAAATTTTGACAGATTTTCATGTTATGTTTTGTCTAGTTTTAGCATGGTACAATTTATTTTACAAACTTAGATATGTCTCTCAAAATAGCTCACGTTTTATTTAAACATCAACGGCTGGTCCAGTAGTAAACCTCAATGTTTCTAATACTAAAATTTGGGGTTCAGTCCCCGAAACAAACAAAACGCAAATAATCCAATGTTCTAAAAATATATAAACCTTATCAAAATAAATTCTCTGTTATCCAATATTACTACACTGTTTCTTTAACTGATTTTACCTTTAATATGCTTTTTTTACTAATATTTCGTAATGTCGAAGCTTATATTCAAAATTATAATCAATAAATAAATTAATAAAATCAGTTGATGTAATTGAATTTGTTTTGTTTTTAATATCATTAAAGAAAAGTGACTCTTTCACCGTACAGGCTATTAAGATACTTGGTGTAATAAAGTCTTGAAAATTAGAAAACAAAATTTGAATATTCTTTTTATTAATATCTAATGGTAGTCTATAGCAAAGACTTTTTTAACAAATGTGCTTGAAATATGACAGAAATAATTTTAAATTATATTATTAAGGTAAGCAATAAATCATCTACCAGCTTGGTTACGTATTCGCTAATTTTAGTTCACTCAAATATTTTTCTCTATAAAAAAAGGATTTTTTCGGTTTTCTTGTTTTTTGAATTTCGTGCAAAGTTACACAAGGGCTATCTGCGCTAGTCGTCTCTAATTTAGCAGTGTAAGACTAGAGGAAAAGCAGCTAGTCATTACCACTCACCGCCAACTCTTGGGCTACTCTTATATCAACGAATAGTGGGATTGTCACACATGCTCGCCCTTTCAGCCGTGAGTGCGTTATAATGTGACGGTCAAGCCCACTATTCGTTGGTAAACGAGTAACCGAAGATTTGGCGGTGGGTGGTGATGACTAGCTGCCTTCCAACTAGTCTTACACTGCTAAATTAGGGACGGCTAACGTAGATAGCCCTCGTGTAACTTTGCGCGAAATTCAAACCACTCTCTCATTTTTGGAAATTTTTATCCTTGAATATTGGGAAATTGATTTTAATGGGAAGTCCAAAACAACTCGGAAAATTGAAGATTTAAATCATTATAAGAATACTTCAAAATTGTAATCAGAAACATAGCCCGAAAATAGTACAAATCTTAAACTTCATAAAAGCTAAGTCTCTTTCCTTATATACTACATCTAAAAGCTGGAAATAAATCCCCATTTTTCACATAAAATATCACACAGTTAATTAGTGCCTTTTTAAAACAGACGTTTAAGCTTAGTAACTATCTCAATTTTTGATAAAGCTTTAACAAAACAACGAACTTCGTTTATGATGTTCTGGAATCACCAGTCAGTAAAGTGCCCACTTTTGTTAAACTATACCCAATTTTACGCCTTACCTGTTCTCCGTGAGCTTGCATAGTCTTTGTATATTGCTAAATAATATGACAGGATTATACTTAGACATTTTCTATCCTTCTTAATATAAACTGCTGGCCAAAATCTTAAGGCCAATGAACATAAAGAAAAAAATAAGCATTTTGCGTTGTTTGACTCAACCACTTATTTGAGTAGAGCTTTAAAAGATGAAAATAAGAAAAGGAAAATAAAAGTAAAAACCTTTTTAGCATTTAATAGGGAAAATGTGAACACTATGAAATTAGCCTAAATACTAGCTGGTCAAAATTTTAAGACCATACTAAAACGAAGCGTTAATCGGTAAACACGTAACGAAATTTAACCATTTGTGTTCAAGCATTAGCGTTGTAAACATCTCCTGTATTACACTGAGTAAAAATATGACAAAGAATAAAGAGTTGACAGAGATTGAATGTGGCAGAATTGTCGAGCTGCAAAAGCAAGGTCTTTCTCAACATGCCATCGTTGGTGAGATTGGGCGTAGTAAAACTGTTGTTGTAAATTTTTAAAAGACCTAGAGGGACACGGAACAAGAATTTCAAGTGGTCGGTCCAAGAAACTTTCGCCGGTGTTGAGCAGGAGAATTCGACGGGTTGTCTGGCAAGACACCAGCCGATCGTCGAACCAGATTAAGGTCTTTACGGACGCAGAATGCAGCTCAAGAACAATAAAACGGCATCTACGAGAGAAAGGCTTTAAAAACCGTAAACGTCTTCAAACGCCACGTCTCTTTCCACACCACGAAACAGCTTGGTTAAACTTTGCTGAGAAGCACCAAACATAGGACGTAGAAAATTGAACGAAGGTTTTGTTTTCTGATGAGAAAAAAATTAACCTGGATGGTCCAGATTCCTTCCAACGTTACTGGAACGAGAAGGATATCCCACCGGAGACATTTTCTACACGACACAATGGAGGAGGTTCTATCATGATCTGGAGTGCCAAATTGGCATGTTGGAGAGAGCATCATTATTGACTGAAGGCCCTCGCTTGTGTGGAAATGATTGGATCTTTCAATAAGACAACGCTACAATCCACAATGCCCGCAGGAGAACTGACTTTTTCATAGCGAATAGCGTGATTATTTTGGACTATTCAGCGTGTTCGCTCAAACTAAACCTTATTGAAAATGTTTGGGGGTAGATGGCAAGAAAAGTCTATAGAAATAGATGTCAATTTCAAACAGTGCATGATTTTCGTGAAGCCATCTTCACCACTTGGAATAACATTCCAGACAGCCTTCTGCAAACGCTTATATCGACCATGCTAAAGCGAATGTTTGAAGTTATTCACAATGACGGCCGTGCAACTCACTACTGAGACTTCTTGTTGGGCATTTCCTACCCTGTTTAGGACTTCTTTTTTGGTATGGGCTTAAACTTTTGACCAGCTAGTATTTAGGTTAATTTCATGGTGTTCACATTTTCTCTATTAAATGCTAAAAAGGTTTTCTATTTTTATTTTCCTTTTTCTTATTTTTATCTTTCAAAGCTCGTCTTAAATAAGCGGTTGAGTCTAACAACGCAAAATGTATATTATTTGCTTTATGTTTATTGGACTTAAGGTTTTGGCCAGCAGTGTATGTGTTTTTGTTTCTTTAGAATTTGTTTGATTTAAACAAATCAGACTGTGAGCCCTAAAAGTAAGTGTACCATCTCTAATTCTCAGGGCTCATAGTTCGTATCATGTTGTTGTCAAACGCGGATTTTACAATCTTACATTTTAACTGTTCCCAGTTTCGTTCTAGCAATATATGTAACTTGTCAAGCTCTTACTAAGTTGTACTTGTTGACTTACTGAAATAGAATATTCGTTCAAAGACTTATATTTCCCTCTCCTTTTTATGGTTACCTTTTTCTTTGAAAGTGCTCTCTGGTGACTCAGAGGTAAGACGGAAGTCATAAAATACGTGTTTCGATCTCTGCAACTATTTTAAGCGACTACAATTATAATATTGCTTTGTCTTAGTAATGTTTAGTTTAATCTAGCATGATTATTAAACGTCTTTAAAAGTTGTTGACCGACTTGGGTGTTTGATATTTAGATCATCATTTACCGCTACGTTTATACAAATAATGTCATCAGTTTATTGAACCATCATACTATAATGGAACTCTTGCTTGAATGATACTGGAAAATATTTTTATTACGTTATGTACAATCCACAACTCCGCGAAATTTTTATGCTGTGTGCATGTAAATTAGCAATAGGAGTCACGATTTTCTCGTTTCACCTCTGTTTCCTGCCATGAAGAACTTTTTCTTCACTCTTAGGGTGCAGATATGACGTCATGATTACCTCACACATAGATCTAATTCACTGACGGCATCTATAAAAATGTAATAGCACTGTCTGTTGTATGTCCATATTAATACTTTGTACGCTATAGATGGATCTTCAGAAAATTGGTACTGACGTTCAATGTGGAGAGGGGAGTCCATAGAGAAATACACACAAATTTTCAGTTTTGCATTTTACCGTTTTTACGAGTGTTTTGCGGTGCTTTTTTTACCATTACTTTCTCTCTGTTGAAGGTTATGTGGGTCCATGAAGAGATAGATTCAAATTTATGGTTTGATATTTTGTGTTTTGCTGTTTTTATGGGTGTTTTTCTATTATATTTAAAGAAAACAATGTTTAGTGTCCTAAAATAACCTTACATTAATCATGAATTTACATAATTTACGTCCAGGGTAGAGATGTCCCATCTAGTATTCCTAACGTGAAAATAGGGTCACTGGTAATTTATGTTTTAGAATAAATGATTGAATGATAAAATTACAAACTTTTATTTGTGAAAATAATTCAACATACACGATAGTCCTTAAGATATTTCACTGTTTTGTTCTTTTGAAACTTTGCCACTGAGGTTAACTCTTAACGACTTAGTTCTACGAGTCGACGACCCATTTAAAAAGCAAGAAGGAAAAAATAGTTGTAAGAGCAAGTCATCGTATTTCCCATGTTTCCTGTCTTTTTTTCTCAGTCATTAAACATGTAAATAGAAGATGGATAAGATATGTCCCCTTTCTGCCCCATTTAATCCTTACGCAAGGCTTAAAAAGGCCTCTCTTTGCATACTTGATCTGTGTTCAACTGCACGGCCGTTAATGACATCAGGAAACGGTTTCTTTCGTCAAGCTTCAAATTCCACTTGTCTTTATTATAGAGCCTCGAAATGCCATTTTTGAGGAGGAAGAAGGCTTAAGTTTGATACAAAACTTACTATGTAACTTTAAAAATACATCTAAAGACTGATTTGGTACATTAGCCATATTTGATGGCCATTCATTTCAGTTTCTACGCGTCATAAACTGAAATAGTGTTTGGATTGATCTCTCACAAGTAGGTAAATACAATTCAATAGTTTATTAATACTAGAAATAAACAGCCTTATAACAACACGATGTTCTTTTTATTTCACTAAACACTCAACGTTTTGCTTTACAGCTTCTTCAGAAGCGTTCACTAAAACACAAACCGGTTTCTGTTTCAAAATATTGTTTTAATAACCCTTTCTTTCCAATAAGTCTATTAATAAGGTAAATTAACACGTAACAAATACTTATTCCGGTCAAAGAAAGTAACTAACTCAGAGCGAAAGACAAACCAGCCTGATAGCAAGTAAAGCTGTTAGATGTACGTTTTACGCTCTTATTTAATAAAGATTATTGTAGCTTTTTTATCGGTTTGGATAACCCTCGCTATTAATGACATATTGTGCAATTATTTGTTTGTTTTGGAATTTCACGCAAAGCTAGACGAGAGCCATCTACGCTAGCCGTCTCTGATTTAGCAGTGTAAGACTAGAGCGAAGGCAGCTAGCCACCACAACTTACAGCCAACTTTTAGGCTACTCTTTGACCAACGAATAGTGGGATTGACCGTCACATTATAATGCCCCCACGGCTGAAAGGGCGAGCATGTTTGGTGTGATGGGAATTTGAATCCGCGGCCCTCAGATTACGAGTCGAACGTCTTAACCTACCTGGCCATGCCGGGCCATATATTTTGCAATAAACTCAATAATATCTCACGACAATCGGCCAGCCAAGATTTAGATAGACCTAAATACATACGAGCTATAGCTCGTATAGCTAATAATGTAAGACAATTTCTATAACAAAAGTATCGTAATAAAAATTCCAGTTGAAATGATAAAATCAGATACATCAAACATTCTAGTCAACACTGGAAACAAAATTAGAAATAAAGATAAATTAATTAACCACAGAAGGAAATGTATGCCAAATTTAAAGTCTGTCTTGTGAGTTCACAAAGATGTACAGCGTAGCACTCTTAAACAACACAGCATATGTTCAAGGTGTAGTTTATCGTGTGTGTGTGTGTGTTTTCTTATAGCAAAGCCACATCGCGCTATCTGCTGAGCCCACCAAAGGGAATCGAACCCCTGATTTTAGGGTAGTAAATCCTTAGACTTGCCGCTGTACTGATGGAAGACATAATTTATCGTTCACTACAAATCGTACTGCGTTTATAAATCTCATTTAACACTTGTTAACGATATATTATACTTGTATGTTTCATGTTATACTTGTATGTTTCATATTATACTTGTATGTTTCATTTCTGCATTATCATTGACAAATGTGCACTTTATGGAAGGTAGGATCGTTAATCAAAATTTAAGTTTTCGTTAGAATATTAATGATAAAAATTAATTTCTGTCCATTCTGTAAGAAACGTTGGAACACAGTTATCAACCCTATGCTGTTTTAATTCGAAATTTTTTATGAAATAAAATTATTTATTAAAATACGACACCGTTTCATGTCTTCAGAGAATATGGTGTCTACCCACAAGAAAACAAGTAAAACATCGTGACTGGTTATTATCTGTAAAAGTCGTGTTTACCAGATTGAATTATTTTTTTTAAATCAGACTTTAACTAAAATTTTATTTTCATACTTTATATTATGAAGTACAAAGTTAAACAGGGAAAATCTCATGTTATAAAGTTCAGATTCTACATTACTTAACACGTATTTCTGAAACAAAAGTAAAAGTCGAGTCCTGGAATTTCTGTTGTTCATTTTTTCTCTTACACCAGAAGGTTTTGAAAGAACCAGAATTTTTTGGTATTTTATAGAAACTGTAAGTTTCGTATTTATAAAGGTATAATAACATAGTTTCAGTAAAGACATTATATGTTTTTGCTGGTTTATTTTATTTTGCTTTTGGAAACTTTGTGCGTGTGGTGTGTGTTGTTTCAGCAATACCTCATCTGCTGTATCTACTGACGGGAATTGAACTGTTGACTTTAGCAATATAACTCTGTACATTTACGCCTGTCGCACTGAATGGCTTGAAAACATTACAGGAATTATTAGAATAATTATGTAGTTCTTAGAAACACACAGGCCCGGGTTCAAATCTCCGTCACACCAAACATGCTCGCACTTTCAGCCGTGAGTGAGTAATAACGTGACGGTTACTTCCACTATTCCTTGGAAAAAGAGTAGCCCAAGATTTGATGGCGGGTGGTGATGACTAGCTGCCTTCCCTCTAGTATAACACTGTTAAATTAAGAACGGCTAGTGTAGTTAGCCGTCGAGTAGTTTTGCGCGAAATTCAAAACAAACCAATCTGGAAATCACGATTACCTTACATTTTATGGTAAAATATGTATTTCTTTTTGTTACTAATTATCATTTCTGCTATTTCCAGATGGCTTAGGTTTATTTTAAAATGCTATCATTTTGGTATAAAATTAGCACTTTATTTATAATAGAATTACGTGTAACTTAAGATAAAATGTAAAAAAAAAAACTGCTAGATTTTATTTTCTCTATTCATTACATTGAGAGCTTGCCATTACTTGACGGTTAGGACGCTCGACTTGCAGTCGAAAGAGTTCGAATCCCTTATTGAATTTGCTCAATCTTTTGTCAGTTGTAACATTATAATGTGACAATAAATTCTACTTTTCGTTGGTAAAAGATTAGTCTAGGAATTGCCAGTAAGTGGTACCAACAAGCTATCTATCACTTCATAATTAGGAACGGTTAGCGCAGATAGCTTCACAAATTTCAACAAATAAATTATATCTTGGACGGGCTGGGTTAGTTACTATGGCATCGAAACGTGTCCCTGAGGGTCCCGCTGCCCACACCTGAATAAAATAGTAATAATAAATTACGTTCTCCACTTTGAGGGCTTGGTAGTGTTGTAAAAGAAAAAATAAAGTTCCGCTAGTGATTCTGAGTGGCCGAAAAGTTAACAGGTGCTGTTGACCACCTGTTTTATTTCTAGACTAGCAGTTCAGAAAGAGGGAAGGGCAGTTAGTCCAGATAACAGTATGTCTTATTCCGAATATCTAAAATAAACAATTTGTTGGTTTGTTTCTCGAATTTCGCGCGAAGCTAAGCAAATAATTTCTCTCTGAGTGTGAGTGTGTTCTTATAACAAAACCACATCGGGCCATATGATATGTCCACTGATTAAAATCGAACCCCTGATTTTAGCACTGTAAATCCGAAGTCTTATCACTGTTCCACCGATAATCGAGAAAATTTAGCAGTGAAAGAGTATAGGGAAAGCGTCTAGTCATCACCACCCGCCGCCAATTCTTGACCTACTCTTTTATCAATGGATAGTAGGATTGACTAAAACATAACATGCCTACAGCTAAAAGGAGAGCATATTTGGTGGAACGAAAATTCGAATCCCCGACACTAGCCTCCTGGCCATGGCGGACCTAGAAACAATTGATATCTTTTAAGTAAAATTGTAATCACTTGTAGGAAATAAATACATGCCGCAGTAAACGTGAAATTGGCTATTCTAACATCGGTCTACCTTATGTTGTCATGGGTGTGAGATTGTAAATCAGGCAGTAATCTACTGAAAGAAGCGAAAAAAAAAGTCATGCTGTGTGGTTAATCGGGTAAAATATGTTCTTAATTTATGATAACTAAAAAAATGTTTCTATTGATTTTCATTTTCATTGGATCCTTCCCTCCTGTGGCTCAAATGATAACTCTGAGGGCTTATAACGATAAAAATTTTGTTTCGATACTCGTAGTAAGCACAGCATAGATAGTCAACCCATTTTCACCTTTGTGTTTAGCAACATATTTTATTTCGTATAGTCTATTAGGGTGGTTAGAAATATTTTTATATAGTATTGCGTATTATGCCAAGCTTTAATCTATAAAAAATATTCGAAACTATAAGGAGATTTTTACCCATACTACTCTCAAATAGCGTTTTTTAAGGTTCTTTTTTTAACATGCTCTAGTTAACACACCCAGATTCACCGAAATACATTGGGTTGAAGCCATAACATGTAAATGATTGAATACTTGAATTTTTTTTAAGATTTCCCCAAAAAATGACAAACAAGCTAATCAAATGTGAAAGAAACTCCCTGATTTTCAACAAAGTTTGTTTCTTTGTTTTTGAATTTTGCGGAAAGCTACTCTCGGGCTGTATGCGCTAGCTGTCCCTAATTAAGCAGTGCAAGACTAGATGTAAGACAGATAGTCATCATCATCTACCACCAACTCTTGGGCTACACTTTTACTAACGAATAGTGGGATTGACCATCACATTATAAAGCCTCCACGACTGAAAGGGTGAGCATGTTTGGTGTGACGGGGATTCGAACCTGTAACCGTCAAATTGCGAGTCAAGTGCCTTAACCACTTGGCCATGCCGGGCCTTTAACAAAGACGTGGGACTATTTTGTTTGAGAAATCAATTACATCTATGATTTCTTTAGAAATGATAAAAATTAATTAAGCGTTTGTTTGAATAAATATTAAACAAAGTACCTAAATTTTTTAGTTTTATAGTGTTTTACGTTGAATAGTGTAAATTTGTCATAATAAACGTTATTATCTGACACTTTATTTATAACAAATGTCACAAAACCAGCAAATAAAATATAATCATAAAAAGTTCAGTTCACCAACTTAACCTAGTTCACATCAAAATAACTGTTGTTCAACTAGTTGATGAAATAAATAACCTATACTATGCCTTTTTATTCCATCCGATCTGATAAGGCCCTGGTCTCACGGTACTGAATATAACAGATATAGTGTGAATAACAAACAATAACAGTCTTCTTTACTTTCACTTATATGTTTTTATTATTATTAATGTAATTTTCTGACATTCATTTTCTGGTCAACCGATCCGTTCGGGAATCAATTAGGCTGATTTACTGATTGTTTACCAGGTCTTCTGAATCGTAGGTAACATTAATCAAGTCAGAACAAATAGATGGATAATGTTAATAATGGAGAGTTTGGTGTTAAATATATAAGTCAGTTGAGCTTAACAAAAACTGTGGACTGATTCTTATGTGTGATGACTTAAATTTATGAATGCTACAGTTCATCAACTTAATCTATTTTACACTGAAACTGTTGTTGTTCAAGTAATTGATGATATAAGTAATGTCTAGACCCTTACTATTCTGCTAGCCAGGTATAATTTGTATTTTTTACTTTTTATTTCAATGTAAAATGTTTGAACGTTTTCTTTCGTTTCGATTTTCCCGTTATACTGGTCAAGAAAGTCGTTAAGTTGATTTAGTGTTAGTTGTCTTAGCTCCTTTGTCATTCTATTGATGTCACAATTATTATGTTAATGTCCCACGGCTGTAATGCTGAAAAATGTGCAAGAATGTTGACAGAAGTGTCTTTCAGTGGTAGTTTAGGTAGTATCTTCAGAGAACGACCAGACACTTGGTTAGCGCTAGTTACTCTGGTAAGTCTGACTTTATAGATTCGAGTAAATAAGGTAGGATTTAAACAGTTTAAAAGGTCATCTTAAGTTTATCAGTCAGTTTGAAAGTAAGTCATGAGAGAGTAGAACTGATGTAATTAGTTCCCAACTCTACTAAAAACAACTGTCCAGTGGAATTACACACACTGCTTTTGTGAAGTTCACGGAGGTCGTTTCATACTTAGCGTCCAGTCTGTTTACTTCTTAGCACAGACTCAGTTATTTTAGCTGAATTCAAAATTATATTTTAGCTTATCTTGCCGAACCTCTCGTTATATAGCAAGACTTACCTAGTTTAGTCTTTCGGGAAATCAATTTACGTGAAAATACCTCACTAAGCCTCTTATATCTTTGCCGGGCTTATGTATCCTAGTACTGATCGAGAGGTCTCATTGGCACTGAATATAGCAAAAATATAATGATTGGCATGTTATGGATACATTATTGCTAGTAATATTTACCATCAGAAGGGGTACTCTCAACCGAATGAGGCTGACTTTCACACTTATAACACATACAGCTGCAAATACGAAGTGTGCTTTTCAAAACTGCACATAAAAATTCATTGCTCTTGCTTCAGAATTGTTAATAGTTCAGTGTTTTAATTTCTAAATGTATATTCATACGTTTTATTCATATGCTTCTAAAAAGTAAGCCTAAAACATTAAAATATAGAATGGCTTTAAAAATAGTTATTAATTAAATTTAAATACATCTGAATTTAACAAAATACGAATATTCTTATTTAGACGTATGCGCTAATTTATAGAAGTTAATGGACAAACAGGTGTAAAGATTATACTGGCCTGCGATGCCCCCTCCAGTGGCTCAGCGGTATGACTGCGGACTTACAACGCTAAAAACCGGATTTCGATACCCGTGGTTGGCAGAGCACAGATAGTCCATTGAGTAGCTTTGCGCTTAATTCAAAACAACAGCCTGCGATGGTTTTATTGTCTTGAAGTTTTGTACATGTTCTATAATAATTCCTGTACGCCGAATTCGAAAATGATATCTATTTTTTTTCATCACTTACAGACTTTTGGCAAAACGTCATATGTTCTTTAACATAAATGAATCATTTTCATTGAAATCAAGTCACATTTTGTTATGCTTAAAATGTTGGAAACCACTGGCTCTAGATTTTTCTAGACCAGTCCAGATGTGAGAGTTTTATTTATCGTTCTAGAATCCACGACATACACATAGGTAAGACATGAACGGTTAAAAGGCCCGCATTCTTTACCAGTTTTGGATAATATTATTTTTTGCGTGCAGTTTACATTATTTTTTCTCTTCAATGATATTATTCGTCGCTGTGATAACAAGTTATATAAATAAGTCAAACATATTCTGTTATATTTGAGGTAAATTTGATTTAAGTAAGAGTGTTTGCTTTCCTCATATTTGTAAAAGATCCTTATGTGATAGAAAAAAAGTTAATATTATTTTTGAAATCTGTGTCGCTGAATTAAGGAAAATATATTATTAAAATCGAAACAAGTATTGTCAACTATAAATTCGAAGGCACGTTTTACTTATTTTTTATCAAAAAATATATAACTCGTATGTTTGTGAGCTTATACCGCTAGAAACTGGAGGTTTCGATACTCGTGATGAGCAGAGCACTTTGCTCTTTGTGTAGCTTTGTGCTTAATAATTAACAACAAAAACTTATTTGTACATCCTTAAGCATTACTGAGTAATTAGGTTGAATTAAAAATTTAAACATAGCTACCTGAAAAAAAAGGCTTGTTTAATAGTTGGTTGTTTGGCGTTTTACAGCGCAAAGCAACAAAGCTACCTGCACCAAACTTGTTTAATCCGTGTATCAATAAGGTTTCAGTGAATCTTAAATTGCTATTTTGTTTTAGAAACTAAACAGATTCGTAAGACCTTCTTTACAAGAAAGTTCAATTTTCTAATAAGTTAGATTTTTTGTTCACAAAGGCATATTACGGCAGAACGTGGCCTGGTGGTTGGCTTACAAGGCTGCTGGTGGTAAAGTCCGAGGCTCAACCGGCGATATTTTTGCTATACACATTGTATATTCTAGCTGTGGAGACTTTATAACTGTATTACTCATCCCAGTTATACAGCATGAACGTATCTGCACAGACGACGGGTGTTGATGACTGGTTGAACACCCCCCTCCTCCGTTCAGCTGTTTCAAAATAGGAATTAGCGCGCCTGAGTCACGGAATCTCTGGCTTGTCGGTTTAACAGATGTGTTGCATAACGTGTCATTCAGTTGAACATAACATGCAGAATAAGTGCTGAAAACTGAAGAAAAATTATCGCATTTTAACTTAATAACTGTCATTATTCATATGGAATGTAACAATGTTTCAGGATGACGTTTATATATATATGTACAGTAATTGAATTTTGCTGCATCTGGTTCCCTTAACCTAAATTTGTGTTCCTTAAAGAACTTTTTTATGAACTTAACGTACTTTGTTCAGTGTGTTTTTCAGATATTCGCACAAAAACTACCAAAATGCAATATGCGTAATATTTGTCTTATATAGAAGTGTTAGGCAATAGAAAAACCAACTAGTCAACGGCACTCACACCCAAATCTAGGGCTAACTTAATCGAATAGTGAGAGATGATTGTCACTTATAACAAACATACGACCCCAAAATGCGGAACAGGATTTTGGAACAATGGGATGAAAATTCGTGATCACGAGAAACCCGCTTGAAGTAAAGGTGGAATGAAAACAAAATGGACCCTATAATTCACAGTCTAGCACGTTTATCACGTGGTCACTTCTGGTCACTTTTTTCTAGAATACTTAAATATGTGAAAAGATAAATAATGGTTAATTTAACAAATAAATAGACAACGAGTTTAAAACGTTCAATAAGTCAAGTAATAAGTACATTAAGTAGAGCACCAATAGTGCAATATATTTTCTAAAGGTAGAGATAACAACGCAATAAAAATAGATTGCATTGATAACAAAGAAAGACAAAATTCTATAGTTAAATCATTAAACCTATCATTTGATTTTATCTAAGTTTCTTTATAGTGTTATAAGGGGTTTTTCTCAATGGCTTTATTGGTCATTTCTAATGGTCAGTTGTAAGACAGCATTACTGTTTACATTTTCCTTTTGAATTAAACAGACAAAAATGTCTTATCATTAGTGTTTATAACTTAAGTAAGCCAGTAAGCCTATTTAAGAAGATTTTTGCTGTAGAGTCTAGACTTTATTGAATATTCTTTCCTTGTCATTGTTCACCTAATGTTACAGGGAGTGTTGCGCAAATGAGTATGTTTTTTACTCTCAATTTTTTCCTTTCTCTATCTCTCTCTCATATTTATGATTACTACCTTTGTATATACGATTAAGATTGATTTAACAGTTTAGATGTGCTAAAAGGATAGACTGTTGGCGGCTACTAAAGGAGTGAAAACCATTTAAGTAGGCGTCATTGCTTTTGTCGTGGTGCAAAAACCTCTCCCTAAGATGCGGGGCGAATCGCTAACTATTAGGTACTTCGTCGAAATTCAGTTTCGAATGCCATTCTCCAGCCATGTGGGCAAAGTGGCCAATTACATGATCTCCAGTTGATCCCATTACACTGTTTTAGGCTTTTATTCTACGGCCATATTTTTGACAGACAATTTATTCGCGCATTACAATGTCTACACTATTTTAAGGGTTTTTTTTTTTTGATAAACTGAGTACCTTAAGAAAGCTTTTGAAGAAAGCGAGATAAATTTTCTCATGCACACACACACTCATACAAAATACACGTCGTAATCTATTGGAGGTGCATTAAAAAGAAAGGAAAGTTCCACATTATATTCTCAACGCGTCTCTTCGTTAAAGATAAAGTATAATACCGTGTCGTACCTAAACTTGGATAATATAGCTGAGCATACCACCTTCTTCCTCTCATAAAAAAAAATTGTATGTGTCCATGAATATATAGGGAACATATGAATAATAGTAAAGAGTGTGTGTGTTTTTCTTTTAGCAAAGCCACATCGGGCTATCTGCTGAGCCCACCGCAGAGAATCGAACCCTTGATTGTAGCGTTGTAAATCTGTAGACTCACCGCTGTACTAGAGAGGGAGCTAATAGTAAAGATTAATATGTAGAAATGTGAACACTTTAGTGTTCGATCATAGTTACTAATTATAAAAGTGTCAGTTATAAGACTAAGTTTTAAAGTTGAGGTCAGGTCAAAATCCAGTTGATAACACAAACTATGTTTCTCTGTAACACACACAATTGATATAAGCTATGATTATCATACACATGAAATCGAATTACATAATTTCTTTCGCCAAGTAAGGAAGGAAAGGTATTGAAGTGGTGGAAAACATGAACTACAATATCATTTACAAGTTAATTAATTAGCTATTTATAAGAGTTGTATTGCTTTTCTTCTCAGAGATACAAAAGGAACAAGTTTCAAAGTATTTCCCCCTGTCAAACTTACATGATGAATAATTTCCCTGATAAGTTAGAGCTAATTGAATACGTCTAAAGTATTTTTTTCTCAAACTAGAAACACTTCGAACACTACATGCTGATAAAAATTGTTACGAAATTTGAATTGACTCTTGTATTATACACAGCTGGTTTGTTTTGAATTTTGCGCAAAGCTACACGAAGCCTATCCGAACTAGCCGTCCCTAATTTAGCAGTGTAAAACTGGAAGGAAGGTAGATAGTATCTACCACCCACGGCCAACTCTTTTACTAACGAATACTGGGATTCACAGTAGCTTTATAACGCCACCACTGATAGGGCAAGCACGTTTGGTGTGAAGGGGATCAGGACCCGCGACCCTCGAATTACGAGTCAAGTGCCTTAACCACCTGGCCGTGCCGGGCTATTATGGACAGTTGTTCAGTTATATTTACAAGTATAATAGAAAAATAAATTTTATAAAGACAGGTAGAAATCGATGTATACCTTCACTAGTTAGCTGTAGTAATACAAAAAGTGTTAACTATACATAAAATATTGAAACTAGAACGTCAATATGACAAAAACTGGCAATTTATGAATGCAAAATAAAAAAAATTAAAGCACGTTTCTTACCTTACATTACTTTAGGTTATATTTAAACTAACAAAACTAAAAGACAATAGGCAATCCAAATAATTAGCCCACCAGTTGACGTTATGAAATATTCGATTATTTTTATGCCTTGTTATGATATTCTAAACTCCAAATAAACACTTTAAGCATTACAACTACAAATACAGTATGAGAAAATAACTTATAACATTACATTCGATATTGTAGCGCTACTTTGTAAGATTGGTTTAACTTATTATTTAAACCTAGGTACTGGTATGTAATTACCAAATAAGAACATCCAGGAGTGACGTCATCGATGAAATAAATCAGTTTCATCAAAGGAGTGTGCTTATTCGTTTTCATTTAGCTTTGGTTAATAACAGAGTATATGTGACCACTTTATATGCAAATCACACTTAACTAAGGAGTCAACAAACTGTTAGTGCTGCAAGTCAAGTCTTGTCTAAGTAAAACAGATTTAAATGAATGGCAACTAACTCCTCACCACATTATGATAACTTTTAATATTTCTTCCATAGGATACAATAAACTCTCGTTTTTAAATATATATTTCTTCAAATTAGGCATTATTTCCTTGCTATCGAAGCAGGCTTAGCAATTAACAAACTAACCACTTTGGATCATTATGGCACTCTAGTAAAACGTTATTCAAGTGCGTAACGTGAGGTAAAATTGATAGAAAATTTCTAGAATTCTACAGTCTTGTGTCTCACTTTCGTTTGGTTTGTATTAATCCTAAATCGGGTCCTTTTTTTCTGTTCTACCAATTGATAGTGATATTATATTTAGTTTTTATTGTACACATATTTACCTCCCCTATTTTCCTTCAAATTGAGGCCTTCTGGAAGCTCTACAAATATCCACGTTATTTGGAAAAACCCTCTTTTAAGCCCCCCTGCCGGGTTTAGAACTCTACTCACTACAAGATTTATCTTTCAACGAATTATCCTGCTGAGCCTGTTCAGTCCATTTGAGCTTCCATTGGACTACTTCTTCAAACAGTGCATTAACAGTCTATTCTTTACTACCAGGAAATGTCGAATATGTCCAGATGAGAAAGCATTAAATCTTTCTTTTCTTCTCAGGAACTATTTTATTTTACATCTTAACTGAAACTAGTCTTTCTCATGAAAAAACTAATTGGATCTAGCCTTCTTATGAAAAATGAAATAAATAATGGATTAATGCTTGAATAAGTCTATCTTTTAAAGACATTAAATGTAGAGAGAAATCTAGTTAACTAAGGAAGAAATTGACAGTTTTTATTGTAGTTTATTAAAACTTCAACCGTATTGAAATTGGGCTTATGCGTTTGTAGAGAAAACTATAAACGTCATTTTAAACAAATAAAATAAAAACGATGACTAATGTTCAGATAAATGCTGTGTTTATAGAAACTTGTTTGTGTTTTAGCGAACACTCCAAAAGAAACTGTAAAGCGAAACGTTGGACGCCTAATTAAACAAATACATTTTGGTTTTATAAAGTCGTTTATTTCTAGTATCAGTATGTCTTATATACATCAATATATATATAATTCAATTGGTATAAGTTATTGATAGAACATGTTGTCTCAGAGATACATTTCTGGGGTTGCTCTGTGTTTTGCACTTAGTGTGATGCCACTGAAAACTACCTACTTTTGGAAAAGGTACATAACAGCCCTTTTCAACCCAAGTAAACATAGTCTGAGGTCATAAAAATTGTTTATATCATGGATTTATGATTTACAGGACGGAGATATCCATCGCATTTATTGACATTGGAGAATCAAGGAATATGAATCAACTTCAAAAACCAGGACCATTATAAACGAGACCTACAGTAGGTCGTAGATCAGCAGAACACACAGGCCAATGACAACAGTGCATAATATGAAATATAAAGATTTCATTCTAAAAAAACACAAGTCATGTGTACAAAAGCCGCTTCTACAAAAATCTTAGTTCGAAATCGTATACATAAAACAGCAAAAGAATGAAATGAGTTTTCATGTTATTTCATACAAGTACATACCACTCATCTTACGTAGCGCTTATAGACTTATCTGCAATTGGACTATTGAAACGAGAACTGGGAATCGTCATTCTTGTACACAAAATGGATTGTGTTTAGTATGAAGGAAGGAATGGTGTATTTTAGTTATGGCTTTTGCAATAAAAACTACGTTGCTGCACTATTATCCAGATGTACAGTTGTCAGATGAAGCATGACTTGATGTGGTGTTTCAGGCCTTAATGACTTAGTGTGGCTCCAAAATCATTTAAAACAATGTACTTAACCTCGGTATAAGCGAGAAACATATCCTGTGTGAAAATACTGGGACGAAATAAACATTTAATAAGAAGTAAATTGAGGTAGAATTGAGCTACAAAGTACGTACTTACTCCAAGTCTAAAGGGCAAGTGAAAATTTAAAATACACTTTTCTCGTATTATCAAAATTACTTTTTTCTGAACATTAGCACAAAACATGTTTATTTATACCATGAAATGATGAAGAATACTGACAAAATGCTTACTCAAATGACGTAAACATGGGCAGAATTGTCAGACATAGAAATAAAATGACAACTTTAATAATCAACCAGTTTCCCTTAAAATTCAAATAAATGTATTAATAAAAATATTCAAATGAATAACACCATAAGTTTCAATGTCAGGTGCTTTTCCTATTATTTATGAGCGTAAGCTCAAATGTCAATGTTTAGTATTTATAGAACGAAGTGATCACAAATAGATAAATACACTCATGTTTTAAGTATTATCATACTAGAAATCATTACGTCATCAATGAAATGCATGTTTTCTTAGCTTTCAAAGACAAGACTGACTACTACGCAAAATTTACTGCATCGTTCCGCTCAATCTGGGGAAAGCTTGAATAGAGGGAGTTCTCTCGCCGTCATGCCCTGTTGAAAGCAGACTGCTTCCGGAGCTTGGTGAGCTGCATCACTATTGACTGACTCCCTTCAGCACGGGGAAAATGAGATTCTTGGATCCCTGCCGGTTTTATTCATTTGTCACATTTAGGGGAGACACGACAAGACCTTTCTCTGGCATATATATGGGACATTTGCTTGCTGCGTGGAACTCCGATTATTACCTCATGTTGCAGTCACTGTTTTAAATGCTGTGTTTATGAAGACGAAAATCTTATTAGGTCCAACCTTGTCTACACTAAGCGTGACAAACATCTAAGGAAGACATTATTCGACGTTCCTAAAATATGGTGTAATACTTTCTGTGCCATGTTTGTAATATTTCCTCCTATGGAATCCCTTGATTTTTACGTTATGTCGCCGTTACTTTTTTAATTGCTGTGTGCTATGTCATAGGCAGCCTTATTCAGTCCAATTTGTTATCACAGGGTTAACCCAAAAGTAAATAAAATAAACATTTTCAGCATTTTGACACGTCCTTATGCGACTTTAACGACTGCTTATGACATAAAGTTGTAGCAACTATTCTATTAAATTAGTTTTAAAATCTCCACTACTTTAAGTGATAATAAATAGCTGATAATAAATCACTGTTTGAATTTTATCATTTGTTAGATTTATAAGTTCAGGAAATAAATTAAAAACGTTGAACGATTATTTAACAATTTAAGTCTTAATATTAATAAAAACCCTTCAAATTAATGAACTATATATAATTAGGAACGGATAGCGCAGATAACCCTCATATAGCTTTGCGCGAAATTCAAACAACAAACAAACTTGTTTAGGACTGTTTAGTAAGACTGATCTTAAATTTCTACTGTTGATATGTTTTGGAACGAGTTTTGTTTCGTTTTCATTTATAAAAACTATGCAAACGTGATTCTGAGCAACACTACTCATATTGTATTCATTTTCTACCTCACTAGAGGGCGTGTTGTTGGTTAGTTAAATGTTTTAGGTACAAAATTAAAATATATTATTTATCTCAAAGAGTTTTGTTTTCATACTTCTTAACATTCAGTTGCATTAGAGGAGCAGACCATTCAACAGTTTCCTGTGAAGGCTTGTCTGATAATTTTCCATTAATCAATTTCTATGAATTCAACATTTTTTCAGTAAATAAGTGTAGTCAAACAAGCATAAATCAGATAACACGAAAACAACGTTTGCTTGAATCAAATGTGAGCTATGTTTTAAAAAAATTGTTTTTCGGAGACAATATATATTAATGATAATAAAATACGACTTCCGTCGCTCTATACTCTCTTGTATTTAGCCCCTTGTCTAGAATTGCTTGAGAGTATTGCGTCATAAATAGTTGATAGGATTACGACTCTAGTCATTATTGCTAATACGTCATTTTCGCGCCCTCACAGCTTGTCTCTTGGTAAGAAAATATATCTACTGCTACCGTTTCCCAAAATGTTTATAAATCACGTCGATAAAAGTGACATCTGAACATCATTGCCACGTTAGCTGATCATTGGTAACTGAAGTGAACGAATCACACCACATCAACAAACGAAATGACTTCATACATCAGTTTGGTTGTTGTTTTTTTTTATAATTTCGCGTAAAGCTACTCGAGGGCTATCTGCGCTAGCCGTCCGTAATTTATCAGTGTAAGACTTGGGCTACTCTTTTATCAACGAATAGTAGGATTGACCGTCACATTATGACGCCCCCATAGATGAAAGGGCGAGCATGTTTGGTGCGATGGGAGTTCGAACCCGCAACCCTCAGATTATGAGTCGAACGCCTTAACCCACCTGACCATGCCGGGCCCAGTCTGGCTGTAGAAACTTCACTGGAGAGACAACCGCGCATGATTGTTTCAAACTTTAAACTTTACATAGGTTTTAGCAAAGTGATACATCGTACAGAGTGATAGATTACATAAGTTTTATGACTGAGAAAATTATGAAGGCACTTGCAATACGGCAACAAAACCGGGAATTTAATAAAACAAAACAATATCCTAGGACCGTCACAATGAAAATATCAGGTAAAAACAAATTATTATAAGAAAACAAAAATTAATGAAATATTTAAGTAATAGTAAAATTTATTTCAAAAGTTAAAACTTGTAACTAATAAAATAAATAATCGGTGTAATAGCTGGGAGCGAAAACGAAAAAGGGGTGTTTGTTTATTTTTCAAATGTTTGTGGTATGAAACTAAGGCAAAAACATTTAAATACAAAACTGATTTTCATGGTTTGTTTGTTTTTTGAATTTCGCACAAAACTACTCGAGGGCTATCTGTGTTAGCCGTCCCTAATTTAGCAGTGTAAGGCTAGAGGGAAGGCAGCTAGTCATCACCACCCACCGCCAACTCGTAGGCTACTCTTTTACCAAAGAATAGTGGGATTGACCGTCACATTATAACCCCCTCCACGGCTGAAAGGGCAAGCATGTTTAGTGCGACGGGGATGCGAATCCGCAACCCTCGGATTACGAGTCGCACGCCTTACGCGCTTGGCCATGCCGGGGCAAATTTTTATGGAAAATAGAGTCTATCAAAATAATTATCACAGGATTAAAGTATGGAATATAATTTAAAGCGAGGAAATAATGAAACACTTCTGTGGAAAAAAGATATAAGAGTACATTATAAAGAATATAAATACATATTAAACAATTTAGAGAAGAACCAGAAAACTCTGATATTTACCTTCTGCTACTACGTAAACAAAAACTCAGTAAGACGGTCAAAATGACTTTCATTGAGAAAACAAAGAATAATCGTAAAAAAAACCTAAAAGAAACTGTAACTGAAAAAGAATTGGTTAAAAAAGTAAGACGAGGTGTACAACTGGATGAAGTGCAGCTAACCGAATGAAAAGTAAATACACAGCGTGTATAAGATATCAGGTTCAAAGTAGGGATTCATACAACACCAGCTTCTAATTAACCTGGCTCTTTAGATAATGAAGACAAAGACGAACCTGGTTGGGCCCCTCAAATAAAGTAAAACATCGGATAAGGCAGTTTTAATTATGGTCATTTATCATTAGTAACATCGTGGTTGTAGTTACCATGGTTTCTTTGCCTATTTCCATTAGGCAACTATAGAGAATTTTAACATAAACAACGCTTTCTTCGCAAAGCCTATTAATTTACGAGTTTAGTCTAGAAAATAAAACATTAGCAGAGATATTTTGAAGTGTTAATTTCTTGTTAGTTTTGAATTCAAAGTGAAATCCTTTTGAAACAAAGCGTTGATTGATTGATTATTAATTAAGCACAAAGCTACACAATGGACTGTATGTGCTCCTCCCACCACGGGTATCGAAACCTGGTTTTTTTCAGCAGCGTGAATTCACAGACATACCACTGCACGACTGGGGAAGCAGAAATCAAAGCGTCTTCAAAGAATCTTATGAGTGAGTGAATAATAGTTTTCTATGTGATTCAAATAAACAGGGTATAATTTTTTGGTAAGTATGGTATTTTTAAACAAACATGCGTTATTATTAAAATTCTAAAAATTAAACCACTTTGTCATTTTTCTTAGAGTTAATTTTAAGCCAATAAAACAATTTCAAAACATTTTCTAAACTTTGATGGAACATTTATCAAGATATTTTCATTTTCAAATTTCTAAAATGTACAACTATTGTATATTATTATATAGTTCATTAAAAGCTTTGGTTCTCTGTTATTAAGCGCACTGCTACACTGTGACTTAACTGTGATATTTCCACGACCGATTTTAAAGTCTGTATAGTTGTGGTTAAATTAATTTCATAACAACATTTATTTAGATTTTACCTACACTTACATTTTCATTTTCAAAATTTTATATTTGGCCGGGTTTGGCCTTGTTGCTAGAATATTTGACTTGCGAGGGTTCAAAATCCATCACTAAACATGTATAGTCAATCATCTTTGATGGTGTTATAATGTTGCGTTCAATCCCACTATTCATTGGTAAAAGAGTAGCCCAAAAACTGATTACAGAATGTGTTGCCATTACCCTAGTCTATATCTTCAAAATTAGAGATGGAGGGCTTAGATAGTCCTCGAATTGCACTGCGCAAAATTCAAAACATACTATATATGGTCTGTTTTTTTTATGTATTTCTGAAAAAAAAAGAATTATCGCACCACATCTGAACCTTTAATATATTACCTACTATTAAGTAAGTAAGTAGCAAAATATAAGACTGGAAGTTATAGAAGGAAAACAGGTGCTACAAAGTACAGAAACATCATTGGCAGCGTTAAGATAGATTTTTATGTGATGAAAAAGCGCAAACTTATCTCTCCATCACTAAAATATAACACACTTTATATTATCATACCAGTTTTTTTCAGGTTTATGATCTCAGAAATACTTAAGTTAGTAAAAGAGACTTGATTCACGGGAGTGGATGTTCATAAGAATCCCAAACGGAAGAGACTTTAAGAGGAATGATGCATTAATGTGTTTTTGAAATACTCCGTAATGTGTAAAATAACCAGCGCAACTGAAAATACTAAAAAAAACAACTCTCCCTTTATTATGGTGAGAGGAAAAAGCGTACATGAAAGCTTTTGATACCTACATATGTTTTTACGAGGTTCGTGTGTTTCATAACTCTTGTACCAAATAAGGAGAGAAAATCCTGAGCAATGGTAAAACAGTTGTTGGCGTAACCTTTGCACCTGAGCTCGTTACGTTCCTATCAGTTGTGGCAATGTCTGTCAACTTCACTGTACCGCTGATTGGGTGAGATAGTATAACACTGAAGACAGCCCACTTCCCCCACACACAACATAGACGTTTAAAATTATCACCCTAATTCACTGTTGATGTTTTGGTTGTTTTTTTCCTTCTGCGTGCTAAAATATAGTCCAGCAAATCCCAAGTGGATCGCATGACTTGTCGTGGGATTAAATGTGAAAGTGATAAAAGCTTCAGTTAATTTACAGCCTCGCTGGATGGGAACGCTCGACAAGTACCGACGAAAGAAATGGAAAAAAGAATAGTTAAGTAAAGGGAAATTGTCAGTTTGATTCTTGACATGCGCCAGCAATGGGTAGCCTAACGTCGGAAGTAGTTGGAGCTAACTGATATAAATCACAGCTCAGCAACACGTGTTTCCTCTTAATGTGTTGAATGCAAGAAACTAGCAGTATCATAATAAGCTGACGTTATGTTCTTATTAAAAGCACAACGAAACTAAATGAAAACACCATGCGCTTAATATATGTATTATGCACATTGTACTTTTATTTACAGATATGAAGGAAGTCTTATTCAAAATTTTATACACAAACGTTTAACTATCTTACTTACATTTTTAAAAAATGATTGATGCAATCATTTTATATGTTCCGTAAATAAAGTATACTCTTTTATTTCCTTATTTTGACTTTTATTGGCTGTGTTGGTAAGAATACTTAGAATGTCTATTATTTTTAAATTTTACTTATTATTATTATACTTTTAATACAGAAATCGTTTTGTATTGTGAGCTTAATATATATATATATGGGCCTAATTATAATTTCCTAAGCTGGTGAACTATCATAAAATATTACTGGGATTACGTCCGAAAACGTCGTTAATAGCAAGGGCATCAAATTGGTGAAACAACGCATTCTAATCTTTATAACTAAGTGCGTAAGAGAAGTATATTCAATTAGCTATACTTATTACCAGGCTGATGTTTCGTTTTGCTTTAAATAGGTAGTTTGCTCTGAAAGGAAGGAAATTAATATCGGTTAACTGAAAGAAACTTTTAACTAATAATTTAGGTGTAATAATTGTGGAAAAAAAAAAGAACCGCGATAAACGAATCAAGAAAGAAAGTGGAAAAAGTATCTACAGTCTATTATTGTCACTATCAAATTTATTAGGCTTCATATGGTACAATACTTCGTCAGCTTTTAGTAATCAGTTCCACACTAATAATGTACCATTTTCTTGTAAAGTTTGTAACGTATTGAAGTATTAATATTATGCTTATGAAAATAATTAAACAAACCCTAACTTCAGAAAAATATTAAGTTTCTGCCTTTACTAAGAAGACTTTACCATTCATACTTACAGTACAGTCAACAACAGTTTAATTCTAAAATTATATATTTTTTTTAAGATAAGCGTTAGGCTTAAGCTGTTTTTAGTTGTAAGTTTGCGTGTGGAGCCAAAAATTGGTTAATAAAAAAATTGAGCAAGTTTTCTATAAATAATTAAACAATTGAAATAAGGAATGTTTATTTTCTAAAGGCAATTTGCTGATTTAACAGTTAAAAGAACAATACGCTCTATAATAATATTTTTTGTTTAAACGCTAGGATTCGAGGTTTGATTCCCCCGACGGACAAAATGCAGGTAGTCTATTGTGTAGCGTTGCGCAAAAACAAACTTCTGTTTGTCTAAAAAGAAAACGCTTTCACTGTCAAGTTGTGAAACGGCTGATTTTGTTTGTTGTTGTTTTTTATTTCGCTCAAAGCTACACGAGGGCTATCCGCGCTAGCCGTCCCTAATTTAGTAGTGTAAGGCTAAAGGGAAAGCAGCTAGTCATCACCACTCACTGCCAACTCTTGGGCTACCCTTTTACCAACGAATAGTGGGATTAATTGTAGCTTTATAATGTCCCTACGGCTGAAAGGACGAGCATGTTTGGTATGACGGGGATTTGAACCCGCGGCTCTCATACCGGGTCTTGAAGAGGCTGATAATGTATTTATGACGAGATTTATTTTCGCTACGTTCGTAGACTGAAATATATAATGTTCGTAGACGAAAATTCATAAAGTTTTTAGAAGAAAATATATAAATTTCATAAACTAACATATAAACAACTGATATCAGAAAGACTGCACTGTCCATCAGGTTTACATGGAGCTATTTATACTTTATTTGGACAGCGTATTTTAAAAGATGTTTATTCGACACTTAAGTTCCTTCTTTACTTATAACAATAGCTTCGAGGTATTTGAACACAAAAATAAAAACCGAGTTTCGATTCTCGTGGTCTTTCACGGGTAGACTTAACAAGAAACATTAGTAAAACAATTTTAATGTTGTACTTGTGGAGCGAGTGCTGATACACAACCGTACATTAATCTGAAACACGTGAAAAATGAAAAAAAGTAAAAGATTTTTTGCGCTTGAGCAACAAACTCGTGAACAACGCTGTTTTCCAAAATCAGTTTGGTTTGATTTTTACGTAAAGCTACAAAGTAATTATTCTCGTTAACCCTCTCTAATGGAGCAGTGTAGACAGTTATAATAATCTACTGCAAACTATTAATATTAACCGTTACATATAGCATCACCGCTGGAAAGAGGAAAATATATTTGGGTAGAAGGAGATTCGAACCCGCGCCACTCAAATAGCAAGTCAATCGTCCTAACCACGTGCCCATGCCGGATCGTCTTGAAGGGTTAATTCTAGTCATTAGCCACATATTAAATTCGTTTATATTAAACTTTTTATATATAAAACTTTCGTATAAAATAGATTTTTTGGTAACAAATTATAAATTAAACCAGGTTCTGACATGTACTGTTGCAAGTCGCTGAATAAGCAAGTGTTAAACGTGCATTCGCAATTACATCGCAAGAAACTTGTTTGCTTTGAAATTTTCCGAAGAAACTAAGGTAGCACAATAAACTGTTCTTATACTAATTTAGTTTAGTTGTAACTACTGGATTTAATTGTGTTTTTTATAACAACAACAAAAAAAGATACGACACGCATTGCATTTCAATCTGTCTACATTTTCTTAAGATACTAAAACTCTTAAGAAATGTTCTTCTTAAGGCTGATAAAACAAAGGCAAGAAATCAGTTGGCGGTTATTTGAGCAAAAATCGTGCGGTAAGTAGGATTTAATACACGAGATATAGATGCAATCCTTTAATGCAGAAATATATAAAGTGTATTTTTTAACTCTTTAAATACAGAGATTTAATCTGTGTTTCGCTCTTATCTGTTTGTTATCATGAGTTAGCTGTGGAAGTATACGATATTAATACGATTCTATGTAGTATTTCTTGATATTTTCTATTATGTACAATTCATTTTGTTTAACGAGAAAGCTGCTTGCTAGCAATAAATCCCAAAGTACGAATGTAAACGGTCTTAAAGGATAAAACATTATAAAGTGCTTTTAGGTATGATTATAGAACATGGAAATGTTCGAGCTTCCATCAAACGGGTCAAACACGCAGTTCTAAAAAAAAAAGGCAGAAGTGTTTCCATTAACCGTATGTACTACATCGTTTTCTTCTTTATGACAGATGTGTATGAGAAATACCTTATGTTATAACATTCTCTTACTCCTTTTCAACGAAATATCTATATAAGGTGGCCCATGTGAAAAATGTAGTTTAAGTAATGGTTATCAGTAGTTTAAAAGCCTGAAAACGTGGGACATGGAAAGAAATGTTATAATACTGAAATCTTCTAGAATGAACAAGTATGAATGAAACCTTAATGCTTGTTTGTTTAAAATTAAGTACAAATCTACACAGTAGGTAATCTGTGATCTTCTCACCACAGATATCGAAACAAAGTTTCAGTGTTGTAAATTCACGGATATATTGATGTGCTACAGGGGTGCTTAAAACTTAATGACAATAAAATTATCACAAAACCCTTAAAACGTATCGTAAGAACAACAAGATAATTTTTAATGAAGTCTAGAAAAACAGAAAAAAAATATTGAAATGGTGTTACAACGTGTGCATTCACACGTGGATAGTACATAATGTGTATAGGTTATCTCTGGTCAAATGACTGAATTCTTTTTTGTTTGTATGTTTAAAAAATTGGGCATACGTTTATTCTTAGAAAAATACTGTCAAACGTTGTCCTTCACTTTATATTATGAGAAAGTAAGTAATAATAGAACAGTATGATTTAAATTATTGATGACGAGAAACCCATTTGAAGTAAAAATGTATCTCAGAACGACTGGTGTGGGTACTGACATTTTTACTAATGGGTATCAACACTTTTACTAATAAAGCAGAGAACAACGTGCCGACCTTTTGAAGTCATCTTCAGGTTGGCAATTTTAACATAATGTCAACCTGAAGATGACTTCAAAAGGTCGGCACGTTGTTCTCTGCTTTATTAGTAAAAGTGTAATACGCATACCAGTCGTTCTGAGATACAATGTGCTTTGAACATTTAATAATAATATTCATAACAATAACGTTAATTAAAACACACGTTTCTGATTCATGTGAATTGAGAGTATAAAATAAGAAATATCACTATTTTTTATGATTTCGGATGATGCTAAAACGAAATAATTCAAAACGATATATAAAGAAGACATATTAATATGCAGTGAATAGACATATCATCTCTTCATCACACACAATCTAAAATGCATCGAATAATCACATTTATTATATTTATTCTCCATTCCAGGAGGCCCTGCATGGCCAGGTGGGTTAAAGCGTTGGACTCATAATCCGAGGGTCGCGGGTTTGAGCCCCGGTCGCATTATACACGCTCGCCCTTTCAGCCGTGGGAGCGTTATAATGTAGCGGCTAATCCCATTATTCGTTGGTAAAAGTGTAGCCCAAGAGTTAGCGGTGACTGGTGATGACTAGCTGCCTTTCCTCTAGTCTTACACTGCTAAATTCGGGAGAGCTAGTGCAAATAGCCCTTGAGTATCTTTGCGCGAAATTCAAAAAACAAACAAATAAACCTTTCCCGTAAAACAACGCTTGGATTTTTCTAGCTTTACTACAAAGTTAAACTATCTACTGTTCCTTTTAGATGTTTTATATTATAATAGAGCGTGTTGCTAAATTCATTCAGTTTGAAGTTCATTCACTCAAATGATCAAACCGTAGCCTTTCTTAAATTTAGAGTTACTGGTTTTTGGTTCGTACTAAAGTTTGTTTGGCACTAAAGTTAAAATATGTTCCGGTGTATTTCAATGAACATTGGCTGGTGTGAATTCGTGTTTCAGATTTGATTTGATTTTCCAGTAACACACGTCCCCAACCAGTTCTAAGTGTTGCTACTAGGAAAATGAAGGAACTACAATAAGTTATAACTTTTTTACGAAGTGTAATACCTTCCCGTAACAACTTCTTGATTCGTATTTTACCTTATAGCAACATAAATTATCTTATAAGTTAGAAATTTCTAAAATTTATATCACTGGGCAAACAGCAGGCAGTTTTACTATAAAATGTGAATTTTTATCTTTCTTACGATTTTACACAAAACTTTAGTATGGTAAAGCACTTCAATCAAGTAAAAAGAAAAGTATTTAGATTTTGAAATATTTCATTTCATATAATTGACACATAAAGATGGAGCTCTTCATTACTGAAGTTCGGTTTCTGAGGAAATTTTCTTTAAAACGTTGTTTGCAGCTGACATATTTAATATTAGGCGAAGTGCAATGGAAAATAAAGATTTCTGTTTAGTTCAAAGATTTATTCGTAAACGCCTCAAAATACCTAAAGCACGACAGATCTTTTGTACAGGTTATTGACGACCTTCGAAAAGCCAATTTCAATATAATGCGCCTTTCAAGAAGCGAATATTGGAGAATTGGATTTTAAGAATCATATTTTGAAAAGCAATTTTTCTTTTCTATGTGTTATAGGCATAGAACTGTAACTAGAGATTTCCGAATTCTTGGAGAATGCAACATCAGACCGAACAAAATCATTCTATTGATCCTAAAGTGATCTGAGAAAAACTAACGTACAACACAGAAATCTGAGCAGAACTGAAGTGCGTCATCACATGGAGATTGGATTTTTTTCCTTTCATTACTTCCTTTGTTTTTCTTCTTCTTTTTTTTCTTTAAACAAACAGGCATTTCTAGACTTCATTGTTGTTCTACAATCCAGAAAAGTCAAAATCCCACGCAAATAATAAAGAAAATAAGAAACTGTTGATTCTAGACTATTTACGACATCCATACGTCACAGGCAGTAGATATGGACCAAAAGTGTTTTTCGCTTCCTTTTAATTTATTGAAACTAAAATGTTGGCGAAACAAAGAAAACTAAAAACTTTATAGACTCTACATTGTAGGCACTTAACCAACGATTAGTTTTATAATCAACTCAAATTGAAATATTATAAGCGGTACACCAATATAACTAACATACAATAATATTCCTAGGTACCTTTTTTTTAAGAATTACTAATGGTTTGAAGAACGAACTACCTTACACTCTTTGAAGCTGCAGAATTTTAAACTTTTAAGTTTATGAAAATGTTAAGTAATGTAATATGTATCACAATACAGAACCCGTTTAAAATTTTTATGATTCGTTTTAACTCCCACAGCAAAGTCTAAACTTTTAAATGAGAAAACCATAAATTAAAAAATCGTTTGATCAGTGTTATTTTTCAGTACAGAAAGGAATACTAAACTGTATTTTGTTTTATAAAAATATTGAAACTTCTTTAAAAATTGATTTAATAATTTCAAAATTCTGGCTACGAATTGTATGTGGTGATGCACAAAGCTACACGAAGAATTATCAGTGCTCTGCGTGTGTTTTTCCTTATAGAAAGCCACATCAAGATATCTGGTGTGTTAACCGAGGGGAATCGAACACCTGATTTTAGCGTTGTAAATCTTTTGACATGCTACTGTGCCACGGGGGGGGTACTCGAAGGTACCTCATTGTTTTTAAAGAGAGGTCAAAATATTTGTCTTTTTTTTTTTTTCAATGAATCAAATTAAAGAAGCGATAATAACTCAGCGTAATAAGTTAAAACTCAGTTCTCAGTTTAGTTTGTTTGTTTCTTGCACTGCATATCTCGAGTATGGCAGATCAATCTGACAGCTCGGCACAGCAAGTTTGTTCTGTCTCAGACAGTTGTGACACCATGTCATTAAATGCAATTCAAGTGTTCAGAAGCATAGTCCGAAATATTTTTAGCCAGCTTTCTACAAACAATTATTTAAAATAATTGCCAGAGCTCAGGTTGAGTAAACTTCCCATGTTAAGAAACTATTGTTTACAAACTAACAATCTTAGTTAATACAGTTGAACAATTTCTTTAATTTTAAGACGTAGTTTGGTATGCTGAATGGTTTTATTTATAATTATTTCATTAACTCTTTAATTGTACTAAAAATTATACTTGAAGCTAATTCATGTAAGATAAAAGTATTGTGTTGATCTACATAAAGGTACTTCTTACACTGATATTTATAAACTACTACTCCAATGTTTTCGAAAGAACTTGCTCTGATTCAAACTCGTGTAAGATTTTCAATGTAGTAACACGAGACAACTTAACGCTGATGAACCAGCGGTAACGACTTCATCACTCATGGGCTTGTCAGGTCTCACGATGGATTGACTGTATTTTAAGTCTGAATAAATTATAGGTTAGATCAAACTCGGTTCGACAACCAATAGCTCTGAGGTATTTTAAGTTGTGAAAAATGCCATCTACCCACGTTAAGTTGTGTAGAGCTGTCTTTGACGAATATTGAAGTACATAACTCCATGCAGAGCTGTCGCAGACGAGTATTGAAGTACATACACTTCATGCAGAGCTGTCGTTGACGACTATTGAAATACATACACCTCACGCAGAGCTGTCGTAGTACATACACTTCATGCACAGCTGTCGTTGACGACTATTGAAGTGCATACACTTCATTCAGAGCTGTCGTTTACGAATATTGAAATACAAACACCTCATGCAGAGCTGTCGTAAACGAATATTGAAGTACATACACTCCATGCGGAGCTGTCGTTGACGAGTATTGAAATGCATACACTTCCTGCAGAGCTGTCGTTGAAGAGTATTTACATTTCATAAATTGTCCCATTACGTATGACAATAACTTAACGGAATTACTTTAAATCATCTGGTTTAAACCCAGTTCTTTCGATTGTAAGCTACTTTCTAGTCAACTGATATGGTAATGGAAGTTAAGTACAGACACGGATGACAAAATACTGTCAATTATTTTACCTTTCTTGTTAAGCCTAAAATTAAAATGTTTTACCTGCTCCTCTTCTTTTTCAGTATAGATGATAGAAATTGCACATTGATTTATTTAGGCTTTAGTCACATTAGCTTCGAATTTCCAATTAAACGTATTGGGAGTTTCTAACAGAATTGCACTCAAGCTCCAAACACTACCTAACTTTCCTATGTATTCTCACAACGAAACGTCGTTACATTACGTTTATATGAAATACTTTTCAGTTCTAACTTTTGGATATAATGAACACGTGATAAACGAAAATTTACGCTTCCAGATAAGCTAATAAGATCTTTACTACGCAGAAGATCCGTTGTCTATCGAAAGCTTTCCAGTTTGCAGGATACAAATTATCCCAAATCACCTTAATAGAAGTACAAGATATTGTATTGAATACTATATATCCTTTAAATCTAGTATGACTGTAAGTTAAAGTGATGAGTAAAAAACAATTAAAAACATTACACGTACAAAATACCGCTCACCCCTATGAGATGACATGTTTTTTAAATCGTCAGTCTCCATGGCTACTGCTATAGACTAAAATTCCCTTATTTCATAAAACTGATCATTCCCAGATTGCCCCTGAAGAAGAAAGGTCTACTGCTACAGACTGAAATTCCCTCATTTCATTATACTGATCATTCCTAGATTGCCCCTGAAGAAGAAAGGTCCACTTATCGAAAGCGTTCAGGTTATGAGGGTCTCTATTACAGTTTTATCAAGACTTCTTGGACCCACTTGTTTTCAGCACATCATGAAATGACTGAAATTCCCTGATACTAGTACACCTACGTGAGAAGTGGCGAATAGATCGACAAATGGTACTTATTATTTGTTATTAACATCTAAACAACGTTACGTGTATTTAAAATCGTAAATAAAATATGTAGTGAGTAAGATACAAATAAAAACAAAACACAAATAATACACAATTTGCTACGAAAAGAAGCCCAATATTGTGTTTTCGATTTGCCTTTACCCGAGGTAACTGGAGAAAATGTGGGATTCTTCGAAACCGATAAAACTTCGTGAAAAAAAGTGAAATGAAAAACAGACTTACCTTCATGTTTAATTTCAAACTTCAACAGAGTTTAGCAACAGAACTATTAGTCCTAATATAACACTGAAATATATGCAGTAGAGCTGGTCCGGCATGGCCAAGCGTGTTAAGGCGTTCGACTCGTAATCCGAGGGTCGCGGGTTCGAATCCCGGTTGCACCAAACATGCTCACCCTTTCAGCCGTGGGGGCGTTATAATGTGACGATTAATCGCACTATTCGTTGGTAAAAGAGTAGCCCAAGAGTTGGAGGTGGGTGGTGATGACTAGCTGCCTTCCCTCTGGTTTTACACTGCTAAATTAGGGACGGCTAGCACAGATAGAGCTCGAGTAGCTTTGTGCGAAATTCCAAAAACATACAATATTCAGTAGAAAAACATTAATAACCCATCTAATATTTTTGTGCACAACAACCGTACTGTTGACTAAAATTTTGCCAAACTCCTTGAACATGTATTTCAATACTCTGATGGGCAGAGCACAGGAAGCTCGTTATGTAGCTTTGTGTTTAAACTACAACGAACATATCTACGGGAGACAAAATACATCAGAAATCTTCTCGGTTGTACAAGAGCAAATATAGCTATCACTGTGTAGGTTACGCTCTAATCTTGTTAAATCTAATTTTTTAAGCAGTCCTGTGAAAAAAGTTTATTGATTCATTAGCAGTTTTACCGGATAATATTTTGATTTGATTATTGATAACAATAATTATGTAAATTATCTTCTGTGACCGAACAACATTTATTACTTTCCAATAAATCAGCGATAAGCTTGAAAACCACTAATACTAAAACAAAACAAGTTAATGTATTTTAAGAACTTAACATTTCCTTGGTAAGATCCGTAAGAAAAATAATGACATATCCCTGAATATATTCAGAACAATTAGTTATGCTACTAGGAAAGCCTGGCATAGCCTAGTGGACTGGGGCTCGACACGCAACCTACTGATAGTAGGTCCGAACATACTCATCCTTTCAACTGTGTGTGAGGGTGGTATAATTCGATGATTAATCCAGAGATTACTAAACTTACTTATCTTAAAATAAAGAACAATAAATCTAGAAGTAAACCAAACAATCACCTCTTCTCGCCACGACCTTTAAACTCAGTTGCTGCTGGACATATATTGCTTAAGCCTTTTAAAATTTCACATGTGGAGGATATCAAACAAAATTTTTTGGTTTTATATATACAGTTGAATAACCAAAATATCATACCTATAGTGATACCATAGAATTTCACTGATTTTTTAAGCTTAGTAGCCAAGATGTATTGAGATTTTGAAAAATATGAAACTTTGAGCAGACTAAAGACATAACCTACCTTCATGAAATCTTGGTTCAAAAGAACGTCATAACCTTTCATAGATAAAAATGGCTGAAAATATCACTAAGGGGACATTCTATACTGTTAATTTGTTATTCATATCATTAATTGTAGTAAAAGTATATAAGGGACCATTTCATAAAATGCAAAGAGATGAAAAACACATTAGATGTGAAAAAAATGATTGATGGTGCAAGTTAAAGGAAAAAAATCAAAATTAGCGAGGCACGTCTCTGCAATCAAAGCACATGACATTTACAGCATAAATTCATTCATTAGTTAGCCAAGCCACCTTATTTGTTCAACTTGAGAAATAATGGTGGGTAAAACAAAATACGCTGCCTAGCTAACTAATGAATGATTATCAGTAGTAAAATGTTCTTACCAATTTACGTGTCAATTTTGATTTCATTCCTTTAAGTCACAAAATCCTTTTTACGGCCTCATCTTTCTTTTACACACACAATGATTTTGATTAAATATCATGTCATGTTCAGTACACACCAACAAACTACAACAAGTAAGAAAGTGACACTCGACAGTAACTCACATTAGATATCATGTCATGTTTTTCTCAGTACACACCAACAAACCACTACAAGTAAGAAAGTGACACTCGACAGTAACTCACATTAGATATCATCTCATGTTTTTCTCAGTACACACCAACAAACCACTACAAGTAAGAAAGTGACACTCGACAATAACCCACATTAGCTTTAAAATTGCAACCCTGTTATTCGGAACAAACTTATACTTTACAGAAATGACCAGATTCTTTAAAATATACGATGGTAATTTTCCTCTCTAAAACTGTGTTAGTGTCTTTTTTTTCATAGTAACGCTACTGAATTTAGATTAATAGTGCCTTGTCATCACCTGCATGCACTCGTACAACCATATCAAGCATTTTTATTTACGCTAATTGCTTAAAGTAACATCATGTGATGATAAATGCTTTTAAATTAGGACGCTTTCATAAGATTAAGCAATCTTTTGCTTAAATATTGGCAATGAATAACAACCGTTTACTCGTCTGATTCTTCTGAAAACGTTTGTTAGAAACTGCTAATATATTTTCCGTGACCTAACCAATACTTAGATATCTATACGTGTTTTCACCTTATAGTTTTGCCCTATAAATCTGCCATCTTTAATCTGTATGGTAGAAACTAAAAGCAATCACTTTTACTACTAGGTGAAGCTACAGTAAAAATTTCGAACAGATAGTTTATGTTACTTTTTAGCATAGGAGTGCGCAAAAATATTTGGTCAAATTTGAGCGGCTTTTGTTGAATAACTTTGCACATGTGACTTATAGTTAGACAACTCTTGACACCTAATTGTAGGTATCTGTTAGTGTATGAAATGTAAAAAAAACCCGTAAAACTTAAACATGTTTTTCTGTTGAATAAAACTTCCGTTTTTCTTGACCTAACTAATACTTATCTACACAGCTTTTCACCCTACAGTTTTGCTTCTCTAAATCAATCGTCTTTAATCCAAATAAAAAAACAAATAAAAATGGTAAAATTTTACTCTTAGCTGTATTAAAATAGTACTAAAATTTTCGGACCGATAGATCCCATGAATTTTTACTAAAATTGTTGGTCCCATTTGAACGGTTTTTGCTGAATAACTTTGCACGTGGGAATTATATTTAAATCAAAGTTGATACTTAATTGTGGATTGTAAAGACCTATCTGTGTATCAAATTTTTTTTTAATCATAAAAATTAAGCATATTTTTCTATAAAATAAAGTTTTCTTACTTTCGGGTTCAATCAAAATTCGAGGTTTTTTGTCTCGTGTATTTCTTAATGAATTATCTCGAAATTTAGTACCTAAAGTAAGTAAAAATCTAGTGTGACACATCTTCTGAGAATATGTTGTAGTTTGTAACACCACAGCTTGAGCTACAGAAAGTAGAAATTACTGAACTATCATTCGTGTCAATAACATACATTATGACCTGTCGGTTGGGCCTGGCATGGTCAGGTGGTTAAGGCACTCGACTCGTAATCTCAGGGTCGAGGGTTCGAATCCCCGTCACACCAAACATACTTGCTCTTTCAGCCGTGGGGGCGTTATAATGGTCAATCCCACTATCCATGGTGTAACGGTCAATCCTACTATCCATTAGTAAAAGAATAGACCAAGAGTTGGCGGTGGGTAGTGATGACCAGCTGCTTTCACCCTAGTCTTACACTGCAAAATTAGGGTCGGCTAGCGCTGATAGCCCTCGTGTAGCTTTGCGCGAAATTCAGAAACAAACCTATAGGTTGTTTTCACCGCACGACACAATACCGCGTGTCTTCTTGAATATATTACACACAAAGTTAGGATAGATACACGACTAAAACATTTTTAATTCAGACCTCCTCTAAGAATTATGCAGAAATGGTAAACCTGCAAACAGGTCGCATGACCTAGTTAAGGAAAAAGAAATGTGACACTCTTATGTCTTGCAACTTCACTCCTGCTGATGACATGGTAAACGTCTAAACATGTAGATTCAACAATTTAGAAGCCAGAGATTAGCCTGAATTCAAAACGTTTTTAATTTTGTATATATTTTAACGTTTTGCGTTATTTATTTATTTTTTTTTATATTAAAGAATTTCGACAACTCCAATAGAATAACCCTAGGACTGGTGTTGTGTGAGGTATATTATATGTTTTCTCCACAACCTATCAATTGTAAAATTAGAAATGGCTACTGGAAATAGCCGAAACAACATGTCCGTCAGTATAAAAGTTTTTGTTCCACCGAGCGTTTCTCCAGCATTGTGGCTTCTGCTTTGAACTACAAAATATTGTATTTGTCATATTTTTTATTTGTATGTTGTTGTTGTTGTTCTACATATTACAACAAATAGATATGTAAGAACAACTAAGTTGATTTGTATGCTAAAGATATCTGGTATGGGTATTAAAAACTTTAATTAAAATACAGAACAACGTTTCGACCTTCTTAGGTCATCTTCATGAAAAGAATACATTTTTACTTCAAGTGGGTTTCTCGTCATCCTGAGCTAAGTTGATTTATTACCTTTATTCATCTTTCATTTGAAACTGTGAAAATGTGTAGTCAAATTTAAAACACTTGTAGGTGCGCCTAAAACAAACTAAAACAAAATATCTCAGTGGTATATGGCAGTGTAATCCTCACGCAACATCACAGATCAATTTTGAAAGACTCAAAAACACCCAATGTTTACCTATTGTTAGAAAACTTTAAGAAAACACACTCAGCAAAAAAATAAGACATTTCCAATAAAGATATAACCTTTGTGCCCATTAAGAAGAATTCAATATAAAATACGACTTGAAGTACTTTTATTTTTCTCCCTTACGATTACAAGCTCATTTCTACACAATAACCAAAGTGTCAACACATAAAACTTGAACACTTGTTTTTATTTGAGTTACCGAAAAAAATAACTCCACGTAAAAATTATATATTATCTTGACTACTGAGTAAAACGCCCCCCTGTGGCACAGCTGTATGTCTCCTGATTTACACTGCTAGAAACCGGGTTTCGATGCCTGTGATGGGCAGAGCATAGATAGCCCATTGTGTAACTTTGTGCTTAATTACAAAAAACAAACAAACTGTGTAAATAAATAAAGGTCACAAATATATAATCTTGATTTCAGTTTGGTTTACTCTTAAAATACAAATAATCTCACGACAGATAAAGAAATTGTTTCACATAAATTTCGCCTAAAAGGAAATAACGTAACCAAGCATGCAGAACATAAGGAAACAGTTGTTGTTTGTAGAAAATACCTTTCTCTTTAGGAAGTTTATCGACAGTTAGCACTAGATCGATCATCCTATATTGACTCTCATAACAACCCCGTTGACTGCTATCAACGGAAAGTTTACGCTGCTATAGAATATAAGATCAAGAGAAGCAAACTTCTCGTGTGTGAAAAGAATGTACCCTGGATCATCTCTGTTTTATCTTCTTCTGGAAAACTACTAGTCACCTGATCCAGGAAGACCTGTTGGGTTTGATTGCGGCTTTCATATTGAACTTACTTCATGCTATTTAAAGTACATGATGATACATTTTGTTCATCTTCTTCCGACTAATATGAAGGACATGAAGGTTCTTGTTTGTTTGTTTACTTCTATTACGGAACATTAAATCGACTTCCGACAGTGGAAAGCAATTCATACTTGACGAAACATCAATGTATGTCTTCAACCAAGATTATGAGAAGCTACATAAACCACAAACTACTGATGTTATAATTTAATTACCCAAACGTTTACCAAAATAAATACTTTCATTTCCAACAACAGTTGCCCCCCAGTGACATGGGTATCGAAACAACAACAATTAAAATAACTAGATGTACTTGCACAGGGCCCTCGAAAAGGTTCTATTTCAAGAACAAATAAACCCCAAAGTATGAATAACAAATATTTTAATTTCTTGCTTTTGAAGTTCACGTGTCATGATGTGTTTAGCCTACAGAGAGCATAATTCTTCTCGTGATTTATGTAAGGTGCACGTTTTGCTGACGTTACCACAATACAAATTGCAACGTTAAGCATACTTCATGTGACATCATTTTAGTGCCTGCTGACTGAGTGACAAACACTACACTACTATATAATGATGCGCTTAGTCACGTAAACAGTTTACTTCTGAGAAACACGGATTTCTTACTCGTCTTCCTAACTATAAACATTGCAGAAAAAAAAAACATTTTGGTAAAGCACTTTAACTCAGAAGATGGGGCTTTACGTAATTAATTACAGTACATTAAGAATTGTAAATTAATTTAACAAAGACGTAGACACTTACACAGTAAGTAGTATTTTATTTAATTTATGTGAAATCTACTGTATCCCATTCAAATCAGCATAATTTTGTTATCACAAGGAAATACAAACATTCTCGTTATGTACTTTCTCGGCCTGGAAACTTTGACATCACATAACATGTCAGAAACTAAGTCATATATTCTGCAAGAACATATGTTCCGACAGACGTAAGGTTAATATTATAGACATCTTGGTTCATCGTCAACTTATCCAATACAAGCAATTTCTAATATATGCAGGTGTAACATTTGTCCTCGAATATACAAAACAATGTCCATAAAACCCCATTAATTATCCCACTTCATCAAGACACATTTCATCTACGTATCACCTTATTATATTGTGTGATTCATGGTCTTTCATGTTGGAGGAACAGGACAAACAAGTAGATATTCATCGGTAAGTCTGCGGGCTCATACCGCTAAGAACCGGGTTTCGATACTCGTGTTGGGCACAGCACATATCGCCCATGGGGTTGCTTTGTAAATTACAACAAAATTATGATACGAAACACCTTGACATAGCTACTACATATAAAACACGCTGTTAAAAATACAGGTATAAGTAGAAACATTAGAGATATTCGTTGCCTTAGGCCGAATAAGTCTTAATTTTATGACTGATTGAAAATTGTACTTAGCTTATCTCACTAATAATTTATAGCCACAATTTTTTTCATTTTATTTGAAACAAAGTATTTCGAACTTGTTTTGTTGTTTTTTTTTGCGAATTCTGGTTCTTACATTTTTAAAACATTCTTCGATTCTATTTTGCTTATGGTAGAATAATTTTATTTTTATTTCAGTTTAACAGCTGAATTTCTATAACAGGTGGATTTACTATATCTTTAGTTTGCTGTATAACTTCTGGTTTTAATATTTCCTGTAAAATCCTTGATATTTATTGTATCTATAACCACTTCTAATATTCATACTTGTGTTTTTACAGCCATGTTCTTTCTTCACATTTACATATATATTTTTCACTTTTGACAGAAAAGTTGGATATAACCTGATAATTATATACCTATGTCACATCAAAACAAAATCTGCCCTTATATTTCATTTTATTTAATGGGACAACTAAGTGCTTGAACAAACAAAATCATTGCTTGTTACCAATGAACTTCCAAAAATATTACGTATAAAGAGTAAATTAAACCATTTGGTCAAATGGATTTGACAAAAGAACACAACAAATGCTTCCGTCAAACAACCTTTTTCGAAACAATGGTAAATGTTTATAGCCAATTATCGTGTTTCTTTTTCGGTATATTCGCTGTAGTTTCTCTTTTTCAAGTATATTGGCTTACAAATGATTAAATATCCTTGGATTTGTAATTAAATTTGTCAGATAATTGTCTGTTCTAAGTCGGTAAAAAGCAGGTAGGCCAACATATGTGCACAGTTACGTGAATAGTAATAGTATTCTGAAGTATATCTGTTTTGTTAAACCAAATTAAAGTGGTTTGATATTATTACTGTGTGTAATTAACTCTATAATTTCCAGTAGAATTCGATTTTGTCGATGTTTCCATTAAGCTAATAAGTGAGCTTTGATCACCTTAATAAATTAAACTCTTCTGTTTGTTGTTTTGTGTTTGTTTTTAATTTCGCACAAAGCTACTCGAGGGCTATCTGTGCTAGCCGTCCCTAATTTAGCAGTGTAAGACTAGAGGGAAGGCAGCTAGTCATTACCACCCACCACCAACTCTTGGGCTACTCTTTTACCAACGAATAGTGGGATTGACCGTCACATTATAACGCCCCCACGGCTGAAAGGGCGAGCATGTTTGGCGCGACGAGGATGCGAACCCGCGACCCTCAGATTACGAGTCGCACGCCTTAACGCGCTTGGCCATCCCCTGCCATAAATTAAACTCTTCATTTAACCCTATACAAGAAGAGAGAAAAAAACAAACACCAATAAAGGGTAATGTCTATGCTGGTAGAATCTTCTGATAATGTAGTACGTATAAGAGTAAAAAATAAAGACATTTGGTTCCATACATGATAGTGGACATTCTACAGCATCAAAATTCTACTATTAACATATTTTTAGGCCTTAAAATATTGAAGTGTTACTAGCAGTTATTGATTTCGCTTTAAGATAATATACCATAAACTTACCCTGTTATTATCATATGGTAATAAATGATAAAGTCATACATTTTTAAAAATAGGACATAACCCATTTAACCGGCGAAACGTTGAAGCGGAGTGTTTTGTACTCTTTTTTTATATTGTGTTTTTATTTTTGTTACACTCATTTGTTCCCAAGATTTATTGGATTACTCTCAAATTTCATACATTCTCCTTTAAGCGTAACTACAACTTCGTCATAACAAATGGGTGGATGAAATATTAGGGAAAAAAAACCAGTTGAATATATTTAATTTAAGAATTATACCACTTTTAGTGTCAATAGAATAACCAATCATTTTGACAGAATGTTATTTTTACTACAATAAGTAATTCTAGAAACAGTGTAGCAAGACCCAATGGTTAAAAGGCTCGACTCAAAATCTTCAAGTTATGGGTTCGAATTTCCTTCACTGGACTCACGTCCTTTTAAACTTTGGGGCATTATAATTTGATGGTCAATTCAGCTATTTGCTGCTAAAAATAAATGTAGCCCAAGAGTTGGCGGCGGCCGATGTTGGCTTGCTGTTGCCTTTCCTCTAGTATATTGCTGGTAAATTAGGTAATGCTAGCGTAGATAGCTCTCAAGTAGCTTTGAACAAAATTCCAAACAAACAAAATCGTGGTGCTATAAAATGTCTAAAAAAATGTGATTCTACCGTTTTTTTTATTCTTTGTAAAAATATTTTTTGCACAGAAAATTATTATTATATAAACCTTTACAAACTATAGAAATATACATACAACAGCCTACAAGTATAATAAAAGAAATGAAGACTGGAAAATCAGTTTTATTTTTTATCTGTTGAAGCCGTACGGTCGATAACAACAGCCTTCACGTTCGTTCACTTAGATGTAAAAACAGCAATTTTATTGACACTCGACTTTTGACCTCTATAAATTGTATTATTCAAGCACCCATTACCTACTGTGAGAAGAATGTGTTAAACTGTGATTTGGAGAAATGAACTGTACTACAGAAGCATTCCACGATAATGTACAAGAAAAGCCATGAATGTTGCGAAAATCACGGAATATTCTATCATGCAGAACTGAAGGTGATAGCAGTTCAACGGACATTTTGATGGATAAAAATTACGGGTTTTAGTCGAACTGGATCCATGTTTTTTTTATATTTTTCATATAAAAACCTGGTTGAGTTTAGATAATACTGTAAAATCATCGTGCCGTAACCTTCAATTGGACAATAGGCTTTGTCTACGGACGTAATGTCTTAGAAGACAATATGCTCGTTTGTTTGTTTCACAGCACACTGCTAAGTTTTCAACTGGTCCGATATCCAGTGTTAAATATTGCAAAACTGGTACACGTCACTTTGGAATATTAAAGGTTTTAATAGGAATTAGCTTTCTTCAGAAATTGTTTCCAATCTGAAAAGAATCCAAACTATCTTTTATTAAATATTAAAATTGTTAATATCTCAACGTAATATATATTCATTTTTTTTATATTTTATATCCTGTAGCAACACTCACGTTAAATAAGATGAAACTCGTCTGATATTGTTTATCTCTGGATATCTTTCTAGTGATTTGTTTAACTTTAGCTTAAAATAAACCGTATTAAATAATTATTAAATAATATTTGGGTTAGCTTATTACATTAAGATAAGATAAACATACAGATGTTACAGCAAACAAAGCTTCTAAACCATAAAAAACACTGGAAATTCATTAACCTTTCAAATTTTGTTACAAACTTTAATGCTTGTGTTTACTGACGACAAAGTTATGCATGGACAGATCACGCTAAATCCCAACATAAACAACTAAAGAAAAACATTTTCGAAAAAAGTAAGTAAATATAGGTATGCCTAATATCATTCTTTCGAAAACAATCTGAACAAGAGAGTTAGTAGGGATGGTATTTACTGTTATAGAAATGATGTAAATGTTATCTCTACTATCTTGGTTAAGTTGTTTTTGAAGGTTTGACATCAGCCATCCTAACATTTACTTTCTTTTCTCTTTGAAAAGTTTTCTTTACTTGTTTGCTTGTTATTTTTAATAAAGTGTTTCAATAGACATATGAAGGTTGTATTTTTAACCAAGTTCCAAATTCAGTGAGGTTCCAACTGTAATATTCATTATTTATTTTTTATTGGCTGGTAATTCCTGTTTTATTCGACATTTATTTTTGTTAAAGAAACACCAAATTACTGTTAAAAAAGCCAGCTTCACTGAATAATGGTAACATAATTTACACTATAATTACGATTTTTTAAAATCACTCCTAGTTATTAATAATACTTATAAAACTATGTCACATCAGTAAAATTGGTTAACACCATAGTTTTAATTACGAGTTATCATGTAATAAAAAAGAAACATGATAAATAAGGGTAAAAAGTCAAAACGTTTTCTTATAATATTTACAAACATTCCCAGAACTTCTGACTCAGTCACTACATATATATTGTTATAATAGGAAACACTGTAGAGTATTGTAAAGTTCTGATAATATATTCAAAGATATTTAAAATATCATTTCGATGAACAACGCGAATCATCCACACGGAGGCAGTGCTGACGCCTGCCTCATATTAAATTTGTGTAAGATACTTTTTCTTCATAACAATGAAGGAAGGTAACGTGTTTGAGTTTCCCAAATCTTTAGAAACATAATTTATCCCATTTCTCTATACTATTCATGCCATTAGTTTAAAACATCAATTAACAGTTTTCTGTAGTCGTTTTTTACAATTTAAACAACCTATCAAGAACTAATAAGCTGATTCGCAAGGTTCTATGATTTGTTTTGACTAATATGCATGGGTCATTTCCCAACGATCTGTGTGACCGCCCACGTATTGTAAAGTAAATGAGACACAATTAGAGTACAAAACATCACACACACTGGAAATTATAGATTTCCTGTCAAACGCTATTTTTCGCACGTGTGAACGAGTCCTAGAGGCTAAATCGATAACAAGTTTGCACAATTAGACACAGGGTACTTTATATAAATGATCATACATATAAAGAAAAACAAATGAAAATGAATGATGGATCCAATATTATATAAAGAGAACAGGCATTTCACAATAGTATATGTTTCATTTTTTTTTTAAATATTTCTTTTGTAAACACCATTTTCAGGAGAAGAATATCCAAGATACAACAGTTCCATTGACCGATCATGAGGTCAAAATATAAACAACCACTCGTTCTATACTTTTTCGTATCAAGTTCATCCTTAATTTCACTTTTATTAACGTGTTCCAACTAATCTTATATAAGCAATCACGTGAATCATATCTTTCAATGTCAGTTACTTTCATGTCCAACAAATTACACACTAATTTCTTTAACGTGTAATCAACAAATACTTTACGACTATTACAAGTTGGTTGGACGCTTAAACAATCCAAACCTCAGACTGAGCATTTATTTCTCGTATCAACTGAAAATTGGGATACTTTGCACAATGGAATCTTAAGTGAATAATTTTATTATAATAATGCATTTGCTATTGTAATATTATAAACAGTAAAAGATTATAAAATAATAACCGACATACTTCATTACTATAATGTTAATCTGATTCTACAGCATAAGTGTCACGATACCTTCATATTATCACAGATCATGAAATCTTACAGATATTGAAAATCAAATTGAAAGTATTTATTTGAAACAGATTAAGACATTTGATCAAATTACGAAGATCCGTTCTCTATGAGCTACACTCCCCTCCAGAGGCACAGCGGTATGTCTGCGGACTCATATCACAATAAATCGGCTTTCGATAGACGATAGATGGGCAGAGTACATATAGCCCATTCTGTAATTTTCTGTTTAATTCTGAACAATCAATCAATTGAAAACTTTATGGACAAAGGATAGTTCCACAATTGAAAAAAAGACACATTAAATCAAAAGTCGCATATATTTATGGTACGTAGGAACTCCATCTATAATGAAAAAAAATCCTCTGAAGCAAGGTTCAAGGATACAACTAACCTGCCTTTGATAAGTGCTACCAAAAAATGACTTCATTCAGCAACCGTGTAATTAGTTTAATTAAAAGACTCGGTTTCGGTGTTACATTTAATTATAGGAAATGTATCCAACCGCTTTCTTTCTGTATGTGTGTAAAATGTAGTTTTCAAAATAAGTTCTTTAGGATAGAAGTTACTGAATAACAAGTGGAATCATTAAAGCTAGGAAGAAGAAGTAATTATTAAAATTGGGAGTTTTACTGAAACTGTGAAGTTGTTGTTTCTTGTAGTTGTTTTTTTTAGTTTAAGTACAATGCTACACAAAGGGCTATTTGTGCTTTGCTCACCACGTGTATCGAAACCTGGTTTTAAGCACTGTAAGTCCACAGATTTTCTGATATGCCATTGGGGAAGCAAAAGTGTAAAGAAGTCTTAAGCGATTATTTATCGGGATTTTTACTTAAACTGTAGAGAATTCTTAAATGATTATTTATCGGGATTTTTACTTAAACTGTAGAGAAGTCTTAAGTGATTATTCCTTTGTATGTTCAAGCAGCTCACGTGATCCTTGGTAAATTTGGAGTGTTCATTATTTTGTTAAAAACGAAACTGTATATACCAACTGTTCACAGAACTTTCCCAATAAAATGTGTTTTATCGCCATTCTGAATTCCAATTTTAACCAACTGCCGTGAGGGCGTTATAATGTGAGGGTTAATCCCACTATTTGATGGTAAAAGAGTAGCCTAACAGTTGGCGGTGGGTGGTGATGACTAGCTGCTTCCCTCTAGTCTTACACTGCTAAATTAGGGACGAGTAGTGCAGATAGCCTTCTAGTAGCTTTCACGAAATTAAAAAAACAAACAAACAAATTGACCATGAAGTGATAAAGCTTTTCCAACACGGTACAAATAATGTAAAAAAACAACAACATCCACGATATATTAAGGTTATCGAATATTTCTTATTTAATGCGTTTTTTTAAACTGATGTAATGAACAGTAAAGCAAAAGAGAACTTTAATTGTTTTTCAAATTACAACTGTGTTTTCACGAACCACAGAGAATGAAACTGAAATTCATGTTATCCATTTTTTCAACATATGTATGAAATCATCCGACAGCACAACCATGGACTTTGTGTTTGTTTGTTTTTTGAATTTCGCACAAAGCTACTCGAGGGCTATCTGTGCTAGCCGTCCCTAATTCAGCAGTGTAAGACTAGAGGGAAGGCAGCTAGTCATCACCACCCACCGCCAACTCTTGGACTACTTTTTTACCAACGAATAGTGGGATTGACCATCACATTATAACGCCCCCACGGCTGAAAGGGCGAGCATGTTTGGCGCGACGAAGATGCGAACCCGCGACCCTCAGATTACGAGTCGCACGCCTGAACACGCTTGGCCATGCCGGGCCTGGACTTTGTGTGCATTTGGTTTGTTTAAATAAACAGAAAAATAGTAACCAATTAGCACCACTCATCACCTTTGCGGTTAGTCTGAATAACGATGTTGACTGTCATATTTATAACGTTCTGTAGCTGAAAGTGTCTTACGTGTTTAAACGGCATATCGTGATTCGAACCTTGAAACTTTTCATTTTTAACTCGGTACACCAAAAAGTAAGCCATGTCTAGTCTTTACTTAAACTGAATCTATTAAGTGTTTTAGAATTGGCCTTTATCTCGTAATTTGCAAATTAATCACAATTTAATAGAAAATTATTAGAATTGATAGCTATAAAGTCTCACATTATTTGATAAGCATAGTCATTTGCTGTCGTGTTTAATTATTTCAAACGTAGTTTCTTAAGAGACATTTGGCGTTTCTACTGAAGACTCATTGGACTTTAAAGACCCAAAAATCCACTAAGAACTACTACTTCTACCTTCATTGTGTTCAACTTAATAGTCATTTACGACCACGCAATTTCCAGTCTAATAATGTCCTCAGAATGACCACGAAAGCACTTCCACAGATCCGATCCCCCACGGCACATGACGTCATATTTTAAAACTATATTTATGCAAGCCATTGTACAAAAGTCAGTTAGACCAGCTTTGGATAACTTGTTATATGATATCATTTACATCAGCAATCTTTTCAATCAAAACAGTTGATGATTTCTGGGTATAGCTGAAGCCTTGTGAATTTTTGTCACCTTCCAGTTCTTATTTGTCATCATTTTTTACAGTAATAAAAGATATGCTCAACTTTATCACAATGGCATTTTGAGTCGAAAGGTTCTTTTGGAACCAAAACATCCATTTTGGTTATTTTTAGTTATGGTTTCAAAGTCTGGCGATATTCTTAGCCTTTAGCTCAGACGTTTGACATGACCCGATAGTTAGGGTACTTGACTGGCAATCCGAGAGTCACGGGGACGTTATAAAGTAACAATAAATCTCACCATTTGTTGGTAAAAGTGAAGTAAAAGAAATGGTTGTGGGTAGTGTTGAATAGCTAGCTGCCTTTCCTCGAGTGTATCGTTGCTAAAATGGCTCGGCGTGGCCAAGCGTGTGAAGGCGTGCGACTCGTAATCTGAAGGTCTCGGGTTCGCATCCCGGTCGCGCCAAACATGTTCGCCCTTTCAGCCGTGGGGGCGTTCTAATGTTACGATCAATCCCACTATTCGTTGGTAAAAGAGTAGCCCAAGAGTTGGCGGTGGGTGGTGATGACTAGCTGCCTTCCCTCTAGTCTTACACTGCTAAATTAGGGACGGCTAGCACAGATAGCCCTCGAGTAGCTTTGTGCGAAATTCAAAAACAAACAAATGAACAAACAATCGTTGCTAAATCACGGACGGCTAGCAAAAACAGCCCTTGTGTAACCTCGCGAGAAATTCACAACAGAACTTTAACTCTGTATTTCTATGACATTAAGGGTTTTTTGTCTCTCCCGCGAATGTGGACGACTTGAAAATTATACCTTTTTTTATTGTGAACTATTATGGCTTGCATTTCATTCACAATTTGTACTACTGGAAATAAACAATTATTACTGCGTTTATTAACATATGCGTTCTAATATTTACTAGTTTTCACAATATGGTATTAATAAAAGGCTAAAATGCAAGTTACTTGTTTATACAAATGCTTAAAACATTCAATAAATCAACTTTTCTGAATAAACAGTTTAAAAACTTCATTATGAGACTGTCAACGATCTCAAAACAAACACTGCACGTATTTCGATCTCCAATCACATCATCTTCAAGAGTGTGACGTTAAAAAAAAGTTCAGGCCATATACACCAAAGCCATTAGTGATATGACTCAACACTACCACTTAATTTATACACTGAAGTCAAAGAAGATCACACTGTTTGCATACTTTCTGACCTCGTGTAACTTTGCGCAAAATTCATAACATACCAAACTAATTTGTTTTTATAAAAATCAGAATAAAGGAATATAAGGGAAACTTCATAAATGTTAAAACTTTGCAGTAGTTGAACATGCAGGTAGTACCCAGTCATATCATTCAGAAAGAGAGGAAAATGATATGACAGTTAGAAACATCAGATAACCTATAAAAATGATGAAACACTAAAAATTATAATCATATCTGGAATAAATATGAAGGGTTGGCAAGTCATAAAGTACGCAGAGGGCGTGATCTTTTTTAAAATTAATTGTTTAACTTAAGTACTCAGTATTGGGTCACGGGACTAATGGCTTTAGTATATACGGTTAGCACAGTTTGTTTCTTTAAATTCCTGGGAATGACATGATTGTGTCCCTCAGTGAGAAAGTTATAAACTTACTGAGTTACTACGTTAAAATTCGAGGTTCGAAAACCTGTAGTTGACACAGCAGACGTATGTTTGCACTAAAAATAAACAAACAGAGGTGACTGTCTCAGGAAAAAGTTATTGAATTGTTTATGGGAAAGATATTGATCCGGCATAGCCAGTCATGTGGCTTGGGCGCTCGACTCACAGTCTGTCGGTCACCGACTCGAATTCCTATCTTATCAAACATGCTTGTCTTTTCAGCAGTGTGGGCGTTATAATGGGTCGATCAATACCATCATTCGTTGGTAAAAGAGTAGCTCAAGCGTTGGCGGTGGGTGGTGATGACTAATTACCCTCCCTATTGTCTTAACACTGCTGGATAAGAGACAGCTAACGTTGATAGCTCTTGCGCAGCTTTCCGCGAAATTCAAACCAAAATCTGATATTTTGATTGTTTTAATTATTCAGAACAATATTTCACGTTTACTTTTACCTCTAATATTAATTACTTGATGCTGTTGTTTCAAATGGTGATAATTTTGAGTTTCGAACTAAAAGCAAAGCTAGGTGTTTGTTAACAATCTTTAGAAATACATCAACTAAGATCAAAACTGCTTCTTTCGCGGGCCACGGCCCGGCATGGCCTAGCGCGTAAGGCGTGCGACTCGTAATCCGAGGGTCGCGGGTTCGCGCCCGCGTCGCGCTAAACATGCTCGCCCTCCCAGCCGTGGGGGTGTATAATGTGACGGTCAATCCCACTATTCGTTGGTAAAAGAGTAGCCCAAGAGTTGGCGGTGGGTGATGATGACTAGCTGCCTTCCCTCTAGTCTTACACTGCTAAATTAGGGACGGCTGGCACAGATAGCCCTCGAGTAGCTTTGTGTGAAATCAACAAACAAACAAACAAACAAATCGCGGGCCACGCTATTATAACCTGTTCTAAGCTTCAATATTTCGGTAAAACTACATTGTTTTGTTATACTGCAAAATTAGCAAGAATTTGATTGTTTTCTAATATTTCAAATTAAGTTTCAGCCAGAAATTATATTCTTTTCTTTCCAAACGTTTCTGTGAAATCCGTTACAATTTTATATATCAGCAGTAGTAATACTACATTTTATATATAAACTTATGAATAAAGGTTATTTAAATAAGCTTTGGAAGAAACGTTGCAAGCCAAATAGTCAATGGATTTTCTATTTTCTTTTATTTTGACTGAATGAAAGAACATTTCTCTAATAAGCACAATTTATGTGGACAGATTTTACTTTTACCTTGTTAATTTTTCAAACGATTTGACTGCGTAACAACTCGTAAGCTCTTCAATGCCACCATCATTCTTTAATAATCTGCTGATTATGTGCATATAAATATTTCCCTCTGCGCCCTCTGATAATTTATACGACATATCTTGTTAAAAAGACAATGAAAAGTAATGGTACTTTCAAGATTCAATATCATAAATATTCATTATTAACAATGCCTGAGGTTTTTCCATAACTGTGGGTAAGGAAAATAAACATTTTTAATTTATTTTAGAAATGTATGGTAAACTGCTTCTAAAATATCTGAATGTAAGAAAATGTGTATATCGTACGGCAGGGGTTCGATTCTCCTCGGTGGAGTCAGCAGATAGACTGATGTGGTTTTGCTATAAGAAAACACACACATATTGTACGGATTGCATTAAACAAGCTAAGGTCAAAGGTGAACGGAAAAAATATTAGCAACTCATCGTTTAATTAGTTGCAAAGTGTTATGTTTCAAGAGTAAATAAAATCAATATGAGGAATAGCAAATATTTTTATTTCTCGCTTTTCACGTTCATTTGTTATATTGCGTTGTGGCCTACAGGGTGTGTAATTCTTTTTGTCATTCATGGCATGCGTATGTTTTAATGATGTCACAACAGTGCAAATTAAGAGTTCAAGCGTCTCTTACATGACGTTATTTTAGTGTATACTGACTGAATGTGTGTGTTTTCTCATAGCAAAGGCACATCTGGCTATCTGCTAAGTCCACCGAGAGGAATCGAACCTCTGATTTTAGCTTTGTAAATCCGTAGACTTGCCGCTGTACCAGCGGAGGCTGACTGAATGAAAGGCAACATACTACTGTATAGTGGTGAGAGTGATTACAACAGGTAACTCCATCTCGGCGACTTTCGGCCCTCTTTCATGGAAATAAGACGTGACAACAGTACAAACTGTAAAGCTAAGCTTTCCTTATGTGACATCATTTTAGTGTAAAAATTGACTAACAGACAACACACTAATGAATAATGGTGTGAATGTTTAAAACAGGTGACCTTCTGAAAGTTACATTCGGTCTTCTTTCGGGGAAATAATAATTTAATTTGCAACATAAGTTAGTCCTGTGTTAGTATACAGTTTTAGTTTAAATTTGGAAATACCTGATGATTAGCTGTGTTCGAAAACCTTGAAGTAATAAGTAATATAAGAGAGATATATGTAAATCCTGTAGAATTTAAACACCGCTTAAGAAAACTCTCTCCAAGGGAAAAGGAATTGCTTCCTTGCGCGTATCAGATAAAGAGTTAAATATTTTACGTTACTAATAATATTATTATTGTTAAGTGGGTTGACGTGTACGTCATTAAACATGGGGGTAGGGGAGTAATTGCGTATGTGGCGTATTAGAGAAGAGTTTTAGTTCTTAGATTGTATGTCATATTTACGATGTATTTTATTATTGCTTGATTAATGTTATCTTATATAATGGCGTACTGTGTTAAGAAGACATTTCAGACTGTTAACTTACGTTTATTTTATGGACTCAGACGAACAGCTCAATGTGGCTTTCCTATAAGAAAAAACACACGCATGTTTATTTTATGACTGGAATGTTAATTTGAATTAAAATAAAGCAAATGATGGTAAGCTGTTGCTACGTGTAAGCCCCTTTTCATTTTAACCGGACTTTCTTTGTTTATAACAGAACGCGAATTACCATTCTGGTTTACCCTACTCTATCCTTACAAGTTGTCTGGCTAAAATGAAACTAAAAAGTGTTTGTTTTTGAATTTCACGCAAAGCTACTCGAGGGCTATCTACGCTAGCCATCTCTAATTTAGTAGTGTAAGACTAGAGGGAAGGCAGCTAGTCATCACCACCCATCACCAACTCTTGGGCTACTCTTTTACCAACGATTAGTTGGATTGACCGTCACATTATAACGCCCCCACTGCTGAAAAGGTGAGCATGTTTGGTGCGACCGGAATTCGAACCCGCGACCCTCAGATTACGAGTCGAACGCCTTAACCCACCTGGCCATGCCGGGCCACTAAGAAGTGTGGACGCCAAGCTCATTTCTTTGTTCGTTCGTTTGCTTTAGAAAAAGCCTCATTAAGTTACCTAATATGCCTACTGGGTGGAATTCGAACTCCGAATTTTAGCATTGTAAGTCTGTAGACTTACGGCTGTCTCACTATAAGACTGCCTGAAATCATTCGGCTACGAGAATTTATGTATTTTAATTTATTATATTTTTGTATAATATCTGACTATCAAACGAATAATTATCATGTTATAAATAAAAGTACATAATAGCTGGTTTTATATCCGAATATCTTACACCTCATAAGGTTTAGTATTGTAATAAAATAAATATACTGCTACAGTCATCAAATAAAGATACAGTAATAATACTATTTGAAGGATTGTAAAAATAACTATGTTATGCACAAGTTTTATTCTGAAGTAGCCATAAACCATTACTATAATAAACAAATATTGAAATTTGAAATTAAACAAAAATTAATCAACTATATCATGAGGAAATGTGGGCGCCGAATAACAGATTTCTTTTTACAGTTTTACTGGTTCTAAATATTTATTAAAGAAGGAAGAATTAAACAGTTTTCTCTGAAACAATACTTGTCAACCTGTTATTCCTAAAGGAGTCATCCATATTTATATCTTCACAAAACTAACGAACCTAACTTAATTGCAAAGTGGTTCATCAGACAAAGGAAACAACCTAAGTTGCTTGGGAAAAAAGTACAGATGTTAAAAGCTCCAGAGCGAAAAAAGGGTGAATTAGAGCCTTAAAATAAACGATTAGAAACAGCTGTTACGACTCTGCTATCAAAGTGGAATAATTTACTCCTCTGATAAGCTGTTACTTCACTCAGTTGTCGATCAGAGAAAGACTGGGTTTTCTTAAAAGCTGCCGTATTTCAACTGTACCAGAAACATGCTTAAGCTGAATGGTTGCCCCAAATCAAGTTTCTCAAAATTCACATAAGTAATTTCTTGAAGATTAATTAATCCATTACAACTCCTACGGAGATTTAACCTAATTATTTTGTTATGTTTTTAAAGGTACAGTTGTAGTTGTTCGTAATTTTTAAAACGTTGAATTTGGACTATATCGGAAGAATCGGAATAATTTGTAATTAATTAATTCGAAACTTTGTTAACTAAAGCTTAATTAATGTCATCGTGTATAAAAAATAATATAAGAATTTTTGATTACTGTAAACAAATATTTGCTGTTCTAAAAAGCGATAACGATAGATAAGCTTCATGGACCATAGAAATTCCTAAGCTTTTAAAACAAGGTAAGTTTGTTTGTTTTGAATTTCGCACAAAGCTACACGAGTGCTATCTGCGCTAGTCGTCCATAATTTAGCAATGTAAGACTAGAGGGAAGAAAGCTAGTCACCACCGCCCATCGCCAACTCTTGGGCTGTTCTTTTACCAACGAATAATGGGATTGACCGTAACATTGTAACGCCCCCACGGCTGAAAGGGCGAGCATGTTTGGTGTGACGGGGATTCGAATTCGCGACTCTCAGATTACGAGTCAAGTGCCCTAACCACCTGGCCATGGCGGGCCAAACAAAGTAAGAACAAAAGGAAACAGATTTACGGTACGTGAAACTTTGGCGCATAATCGTATTGTTTCTTTAATTAATTTTGAAGGCATGATTAATTCTGAAATAATGTTATTGTTTAAATCTTGTGTAACTCAATTCAGAGTTATAGTACTTCTGTTTGTCAGCGAAAAAATCATCGATTACAACAGTTTAAGCTGCATACTTCTTTTGAGTCAGACGACATAACCTGCATGTATAAATAAATATGTTTCTGTTTATGCGTATTTATCTGGAAGCAACGCCATTTTGAATTGTTGCGCGTGTCTACCACGCGTAACACAGCCTCGGAGTGTCGGGTTATAAATCCGTAGATTTACCACTGTTCACAATAAAATGCCATAATTTTATTAAAGTGTTTTGAAGTTAAGAAGGTGTAAGTTGGTTTGTGTGCTTGTTAAGCAACACAACGATCTTTCTGTGCTGCGCCCACTACGAGTTTGAAACCCTGTGTTTTAGTCTCATAAGCTCAGAGACGCACCATTGAGCCATTAGGAACGTGGTGATAGTCGCTGACATTTACATTTTATACGAAATAGTATATTACTTTTTGTTTTTTCAGCGCCAGTAATTAAAAGAAACAATGGACTTCTTAAACACTGCTATTAATTCGAAGAAAGTCTTCACCTATCCAATAAAAAGACGTAAACTTTATTGTGTTTATTTTAGAAGAAGACGATGTATACGCCTGACTGGAAACGAAAGGGGACGAAGAGGAACCACAACGTTCCTGATCACCCCAGTTGGAGAGAGAAATCTTCAGATTCTCTCTCTATATACTAAACCCCTGCCATGTTAGTTTGCGTTTGTGTTTATTTTAACGTGCGCTGTACGAGTTCTAGATACTAGGCCATAACCTCTAGACCTCTGTCATTTTTGTATTAGAGACACTCTTAATGCAGTGAGTTCTTATTATGTTGTTAAAATGTATTCATTTTAATGCTATAACATTTTTAAGCGATGTCATTTTTAACGCAGTAAATGTTACTATTACATTGTTAAGTCATATAATTTTTAACGCAGTAAATGTTACTACTACGTTGTTAAGTTATATCATTTTAACGCAGTAAATGTTACTACTACGTTGTTAAGTTATATCACTTTAACGCAAAGAGAAAATCAAAATCATCAAAGGTTTATCAAGCTTTATTTACTTTTCTTGGCGTTAAACGTATACATATATTTACAACAAGAGCCCTTTAATTCAAGGTTTGATAGCTTAAAGAAATCTATGAGTCTCAGAATTAACCAAACTTAAGAAAATTCCATGAGTTTTATATATATATTTTTCAAATACATAAAAATTACTCTAGAGAAATAACTGTTAATATTCTAGTCGCATTTGAAATGCAATAGTAAAGACTGAAAATAAAACATTATGGATTTTATAATCAGAAAACAGCTGCACTTTTTGTGAAATGTAACAGGTTTGTTCATCAATTCCGAGAAGTCATAACTAAAAGAACAGTTTAACACCAGTTCAACTAAAATAAAACTATGTAGTTACCTGTTATGAGACCCATAGCAGGTGTTACTAAACTTTCTCGGCAAAACTGAAAAGCTGCCTTTTTTCCCAAGAGATCTAAAGGTATTCTTATAATTGAGTAAATAATATGATACATTAATAACCGAATTATTTTATGAGATATTGGAAAACGTGTGGAAAGAATTCTCTACAAAACTTGCAAAGTTTTAGCTTAGAATGGTAAACTTTGTTAAGCCTAACGGTCTTCTAAGTTAAAAGGGAATACATTTAACAGATGTGAGGTCTTCTATTTGAGGTAAAATAAGTTATTTTATTTTTATCATTATAACTGTTTAGCGTACGTTAAAATCTCAGTATGAAACAGTATAGATCATCTTGGAAAATACTTAAAAGTGTACGTTGTACGTCAAGCGTATCATAAAATGTATTAGTTTTTGTTTGTTTGTTGTTGTTTTTTAAGTTCTGTGATTTTATACGACGGTATAAACTGAAAATCTTTCCTCGTTTATTTTTAAAATATATTTCTGTAGATATAGTTATGTTTTTTTCACAGCATGTTACTTTACTTCCTTTGTTAATAGGCCCGGCATGGCTAGATGGGTTAAGGCGTCCGACTCGTAATCTGAGGGTCGCGAGTTCGAATCCCTGTCGCACCAAACATGATCACCCTTTCAACCGTAGGGGCGTTATAACGTTACGGTCAATCCCACTATTCGTTGGTAAAAGAGTAGCCCAAGAGTTGGCGGTGGGTGATGATGACGAGCTGCCTTCTCTCTAGTCTTACACTGCTAAATTAGGGACGGCTAGCGCAGATAGCCCTCGAGTAGCTATGCGCGAAATTCACAAACAAAACAAACATCCTTTGTTAATTTGTTTGATTTATAATTTTTGCGCAAAGCTACAAAATGGATATTTTCGACTAACTGACCATAATTTTGAACTATTAGACAAAAGAAAAGGCAACTAGTCAATAGCACTCTTTTCTGAACGAATAATGGGATTTGACATTTACTGTTACAGTATATTAAAACCCTCAATATGCGAGACGCGTTTTTGCAGCCTTCCCATTGGCTGTAACCGAAGCATCAGGGCTCACAACAATGAAATCCGCAAATAACTCATTATATAGCTTTAGGCTTTTAAACAAACAAAAGTGTCTATGCAATAAAACATCGTATACCACGAATCCTCGTGTTCATAATATGGATGCATAAAGCACAAGGCCACAGCCGATTTACCAACTACTTTGATTTGGTAAGTTGAGTTGCTGTATTCATAATGTACTACATTATAAGTACCTTAGAAAGTCACTCACGTTTATACAAACATTTTATAAACTCAGCCACTTTTAAGGTCTCAGCCGATATACGAAACGCTTACCATGAAATGGAAGTTCCTAACATGCTGTTAAAATCCCACATTCCCGAATTGTCGTAAATCTTTCGGGATGCCTCACAAACCTTTACTTTGAACAAACAATATTGTGTATTCATGTTTACGATGAACCATATTTATAAACTAGATGAACATTTTTAAGTTTTAGGCCCAACGTTCTAACTGTAAACAACCTGTTTATATCATGGCGTGAAAACATGATGAATTGGAAAAGGCGTTATGAATTCATATTTCAAGTAACCTATACTATATAATTGTTATTACGTTTTATTTGCATCATGATCTAGTGAGGAATATATATATATATAACGAACCTTGTTTCAGTATAATAAAAGCGTAAGAATATTTTAATTCAAGTACAGGTCCTAACGGAAATTACATTAACCACGCCAAGTAGTCATCAATAGCTGTAAAAATACTGACTGGAATTCAAACTAAGTATTTGTAGTATGTTTTACACGAAAAGCGCCTACTGTTCTTGAGGAGTAAACCGTTTGTAAGTCAATCAGAGACCCTAATGTACCCTGCATTAATAACGTCAAGTGTTCCTAAATAGATGTGAAAATATTGTTGGATTTCATTCAGATGCTGGCTTATATGCAGCTTACATGAAACGAGTAAACTGTTTAAAATTCAACCAGAGAATCTACTATAGCCCTCATTAATAACGTCAAGTATTTCTGACTACATGTGAAAATATTGTGGGATTTCAGACGCAGGTCTATGTGTAACTTATAGTAGCGTCCCAACTGTTTAAAATTCACTCAGAGACCCTAGTATACATTGCGTTAATCACGTCAGCTGTTACTCCGCATACAAAATACTATTTAGAAACAAACAAAGATCTATTGGTAGCTTACTTTGCTCGCGCCAACTGTTCTTGGATATCAACTGTACAAATACTCGAGTAGCTTATATTCTTTCATTGACATGTTTTAATCATATTTTAAATCTTATTTTGTCTGACAGGGAAACTGGAATGTTGTGGGAAAAAAAGTTTCGTGCACGTGGTTTTAATTTTGGGAATCTTTTTTTTTACGTAAGAATTGAAAGTGTACTAAAAGTGTTCTATTTTATATAAACCTGACAGATTCTTAAAATTTGCACATTTAGAGAATTCTACTTTTGAAGACAATTAATTATGTTAAATTATGCCTTGTGTACTTATATATTTATGTCAAAGCTACTAATGATATCGGTTGCTGTCCCTAATTTTGAGCTGCTGACCAGAGAAAAGACAGCCAATCAACGGTACTCTAACACTTATTGTAAGAGATTAACTGTAACTCTTATAACGACACCACAGAAAAATTCTAAAGAGGGAATATTTTACGATTTCAACACGGATTCGAACCCTTCTTACTAGCTCTGACAGATCCTTGCAACAGAATATATTGTGCAATATATAATATAATCAGCCAAAGAAAATTCAAAATTTGTAAGCCTAAAAGTGGTAATAAAATATACAGAAAAATAAACGCAAGTGAAGTGCATAAAACTAAGACATGTAGACTTACCATGTGGACACCCGACCACCACATCCATATATGCTTGTTGAACATCTCATTTCAAAACAATGGGCATTAATATAAAGTTGGTCCCCCCTTGCTGCTATAACAGCCTCCACTCTTCTGGGAAGGCTTTTCACTAGATATTGGAACATGGCTTCGGGGATTTACTCCTATTCAGCCACAGGAGCATTAGTGAGGTCGGGCACTGATGTTATGCAAGAAGGCATGGCTCGCAGTCGGCGTTCCAATTCATCCCAAAGGTGTTCGATGGAGTTGAGGTCGAGGCTCTGTGCAGGCCAGTCAAGTTCTTCCATACCAACCTCGCCAACCATGTCTTTATGGACCTCGCTTTGTGCACGGGGACATTGTAATGCTGAAAAAAATGGGCCTAGTCCAAACTGTTGCCACAAAGTTGGAAGTACATAATTCTCTAGAATGTCATTGTATGCTTTGGCATTAATATTTCCCTTCACTGAAACTAAAGAGCTCAGCCCAAACCCATGTGAAACAGCCTTAGACCATTATTCATTTTCCACAAAACTTTACAGTTGGCATTATGCATTCAGGCAGGTAGCGTTCTCCTGGCACCTGCCAAACCCATATTCGATGTTCGTTGTGGACATAACACAGATTGTGTAGCTTTGTACTTAACAAGATATAAACAAACAAAACTATTAAAATCTTTGGATACAAAACGATTGTTCAAGATCGTTTTAAATAGCCATTCTAACCTGTGTCCAAAAAATAGCACGAATGAAATATATAAAACGTATCAGGGGGATAGTGGTCATGTGACTTCTTAGTAGTGTCAGAAGGTGGATGGATTGTTCCAAACTGTGTTACTAGTGAGCATGTTGGTTCCAAAATGTATCATTAGTTGCCGATAGTTTCAAAACATGCCGATAGGGATGGATAGATCCAAAGTGTACCACCGGAGGCATTTAAAGCATTTATTCGACGAAGACAAATGTTTTGTAAAGCCTTTCGTTTGCAAAGAAATCCCTCAGCAGCCTGAGCAAGTGTGTCATGTTACACAGTTAAAACCTATAGATATATATATATATCCTATGCATCACATTATCTAACCGTAAATAACTCTACCACTTACATTTATGACTACACACATGCCAGATTATCTTAGTAATACCCAATCCTGCAAAGCACTGTATTTCATTTTAACATAATACATTTAAACTCTGAATATTTTTATTTCAATCATTCATGAAAACTAGGCAGTACAACAGCACTAAATCTTCTGTGACCAATGTAACCCTGTTTATATTCTATGTTTGCTTTTAAAATTGTTTTATTCCACTTAAATACACTGAAACCAATTTCACGCTTTCTAAATAAAACGTTTGCCACAGATGGTCGAATCAAAGCTGAAAGAAAAGGTAAACGTCTCGAGGCGGAACAAGCTCGTATCTAAGGTGAGAAAAAAATTAGGATAAAAGAAATGGAAATTAGACTCAACTCTGATCAATCAAGGCAAAATGACGACGTTGAATTCAATCGATATATTAAAGAACCAACATTTAATAAAAACGAAGTTGATAAGCATTGCCAACATTTTGAGAAAGTTGCCCAAATCACGGAATGGTCCACTGAAAAAGGGTCATTGTTATTACAGAGTGTTTTAACGAGTAAGGCACAAGAAGCTAATGCCGTCCCCTCTCTAGAAGAATGCACCAATTATGATAACGTTAAATCAACTATTCTCAAAACATGAGAGTTAGCACCGAAAGCTTATCGCCAAACATTTCAAGGTTATTGCAAGCAAGATATTCAAACTTGTATGGAATTTTCCACAAAAAAAAGGTTTATTTTGATTGATGATGTAATTCTATGCATAATGACAACAGTTTTGATAAATTGAGACAATTATGTCAAATGGAGGACTTTAAACACTGAAGAAGTGACACCTTCAGAACTTATTTATTTGAAAAGAATATTGAAACACTACAGGAAGCAGCTGCTCTTTCTAATGACACTACAAGTTAACTCATAAAACCATTTTTCAAAAAAGAAATTCCTACCATTTTGAAAAAATCTTTATTTGTACACTCCATTAAAGTTCAGGATTGTTTTAAAATATCCAATTTATCTACTTCGAAATGTTATTACAGACAAGGTAAAACTTTAACAAAGTCATCTAAACCTGTCAGCAATTTTTGTAAAACACCTGGTAATGTTATGTCCGACTGGTAGTATTCAAAAAGAAAAGGAGGCAACATCCAGTGTCCACATGTAGATGTAGTTTCGTCATACTACCCGATGTTGTTGATTTGACCAATGATAAAAAGGCTGATGCAATTGGGGAGGGATTTAAACCATATTTGTCTGTTGGTTCTTTGTCTTTGACAATTGGCACTGATAATTACATACCTATACGTATTATGCATGATAGTGGAGCGTCTCGTCATTGATTTTAGAAGGTACACGGCCTTTAGGTTCGAGTTCTTACACTGGTGAATCTGTTATTACTCAGGATATTGAGGGTTGTTTATTAATGTTCCTCTTCATAACATTTATTTAAAAGTGGACGTAGTTTCATAACCAGTTGTGATTGAAGTAAGACCGGCTCTGCCAATTCAAGCTGTTTCATTGTTGTTGGGAAACGATTTTGCTAAGGGAAATGTTGTTGCCGAACTCATGATAGTTAGCGATCTGATTGCTGTTGCATCTAAGGACAACGTTGTTGTTGAGGAGAAGCAAGATATGTGTTCGGCATTAAGCCAAAACTAAATTACAGACACGTAGTCAGACGACATTATATATTAGTCTCAGACATTTTTGGGTCCTACACAGTTCTTGTGAGTAATTGTCCAACTGACAATTTATTAGTGAATGACAATGATGAACTTGAAGAATTTGGTTCACTTGGCGAAACTTAGTTTGCTCGAAGTAAACTAATCCATGAGCAAGAAAAGGATTTGCAGATCTCTTCACTATTTAAATATGCACTCCCAAAAAATGAACTGGAGAAAGTTTCATGTAACTACTTTTTCAAAAACTGTGTGGCTGTGAGAAAATGGAGAAGACCAAATGTGTCAGCTTCAGAGGACTGGGTTGTAGTTTATCACATCGTTGTTAAAAATTTTCTAACGCCAATTTTTAATTCCCTGAGGAGTGAGATGTAATGGATTTAATATTATATATTTATTTCAGTATCGATATTTGTTTTAGTTATATATATATACTATTCAAGAAAAGAAACGCAAAAGGGATATTTTTGTTATTTTAAAGAGAAATATATGTAATAACGTTACAAGCTCAGAGTATGTGATGTTACACATGTTAAGGCACTGATTGTCAGACCAAAATGACAATAAAAGTTGTGCACTTTGAAAACGGAGGAAAACATCGGATTTTTCGCCAAAACGCATTCGTGTTCAATAAATTTGTTTGAGAGATCTGCATGTTCTGCAAGTGCAACATGTGCAAAATCCCTATAAAAGTGACGGGTTCTCGGTTTTCATAGCTCAGTGTTAAGCCACCGACACGCAATACAGTTACGCCAAGACTGACTGAAGCATAACGTAACAACGCCATTGGTCGCTTAGAAGCAGCCGAATCTCGATCAGATGTTGCCAGAGCTGTGAAAGTCCACCCAAGCACCATCACAAGGCTATGGAATCGTCATCAACAACATGGATCAACTTGTGACCGTTCACGATCTGGCAGACCTCGTGTGACCACGCCCGCACAAGATCGCTACATCCGGTTACGTCACCTTCGGGATAGGACCACCACTGCGACGTCTACTGCCTCAACCATACCAGGGCTGTGTAAGATTTCCGATCAGACCGTACGCAACCGTCTACGAGATTCTTAGACCCCATGTGCAACCCATCATAGTGAACGTCAACGACGTTTTTCAACATGACAACGCCCGTCCTCACACAGCCAGACTCACCACTGTCTTCTTGAGACACCACAACATCAACATTCTTCCCTGGCCCTCCAGATCACCAGATTTATACCCCATCGAACATCTTTGGGACGAGTTGGACCGACGTCTACGACGGCGACTACCTCAACCGCAGACTCTACCTCAGCTTGCAGCAGCTTTGCAGGCTGAGTGGACAGCCATTCCACAGGATGTGATTCGTCATCTCATCGCTTCCATGAGCAGGAGATGCCAAGCAGTTATTGATGCTCACGGGGGGGCATACTCGTTATTGACGTTGAGTGACGTTAAACTTCAACTAGTGAGTGTGGACTTCGCCTTTGCAGACTTTGGATGTTCAGCAGTGAATGTGCAAAGTTTCACACATGTCATACAGAACTACCCGGAATAAACTTGTTAACAATATGTCTCAAATTTTGCCTTTTGCGTTTCGTTTTTTGAAGAGTATATTTAGAAATGTACATAACTTATACTGTTAAATGTGTATTGCGAAATTCCCGCCTATTCTCTAAATTTGTAGAATATTCTCGAGTGTAAAAATCAACAATATATGTTTTACGTTGATGCCAACTGAACTTTTGAGAACCTCACCTTGAAAGTTTATAAATCGACACAATGAGAGAAAGATTTTTTTTTAATATTCTTAACTTGCTAGAGTCAGTACACTATAAACCTCGGAAGCTAGAACTGTGATAAATATTTATTAATCTGAAAACTACAGATATTTGATTAGAAACATTTATAGATTTCGAACATTACAAACAGTTCAACTTTATATGATTAACTTCGAATGTTAGTATTTCTGCAAGGGCATTACATAACTTTCTCGGTGAAAAGGGAGCTTATACACCGCGTGAGGCCAGCCATGAATAGAGCTAGCTAACCTTCAAGAGTAGTGTTCCGATGAATGAACATTGAATTAATTCGCTCTCCGTGAACCGTCGATAAAAAAATTCAGTTCCAGATCAGACAGAGGACTCAGTATTGTTTATAAGTTTGTAAAACTCTTAAATCTAAACCAATATTTGTAATAACCGTTATTATAAATGGTATTGTTGTTTGTGTATTAAAATATGTTGCATCTTATAGTAGAATAAAATACATTTGGTGTGTTCTGTGTGTTAAACATTGTTTTAAGTACATCAGTAACAAAACGAAACTATGAAAGAGGACAATTTGAAACTGCCAGTTAACAAACTGTTATTATCTTAAAACATGAATTTAACGTAACAAACACATGTAATGTTGATTTGCAGTATTTCCTTAAAGGTTATGACGTAATCCCTCGTCTTGGCGTCAATTATGCTCTCTGTAGATACAAAGCCAAAAATCACCAGGCTTGTACATCGTAGATGGCAGAGAATGCATTAAATAAATATGTTGACTTTACATAATTCTAGCCTTGTACCAATAAGGTCTGCGAGAATAAGCGTCAGCAGAAAGGGGTCAAGAGGGCCCCCCTTACATTTTACAAGTGCATTGCAAATAACCTAACATCGTAGTTAAACCAAATATTTTTAGTAATTTTTATCAAAACTAAAACTTTTTTTGCGTTTAAGCACTCATAACACATATTCCTTTGGTCTGATAACTGTGAAAGCTGATCCCCTACAAACATGTTTTGCGTACCCCCTATAAATATTTCTCTGGCCCCCTGAGAGTGCGGGTACTCTAAACTGAACACTCAGTTATAATTACTACTAATGTTCCTGATTTAAATTCTTATTTTAAATTTGGCACATCCAAAATCCCATTCCTCAAATAATAGTTTTCAACCACTTCTTACTTTATGAAATCATGGAAAAGTAACTTTTCCTCTGTGTAAGAGCTGCGTAGGAAAAAGGTGGTCACCACCACGTGAACACTCGGATGAATAATGGGTTTTTATTGAAATCTCTTTAGTGTAGATACTAGATAACGGGTATTTACAAAATTTAATAACATGCTTCTAATTCTTTCCAGAATACATAAGAATGTCTTTTAAAAATTAAAAAAGGATCTTCCATATAGTATATTTATTGCAAAATGTTAGACTCTCAACAAGCCTTATTGGTGTATGAGAAAGTGTACAACTTAACCTTGACCAGATCCATACTAATCTCAGAAGAAGAGCGCTTTGTAAGCTATGTATAACCCCATTTTGAAGGCAAAACGCAATTTGTATATATATATATATATATTCTGTATAAATCACATATTGTGGTCTAATTCTTCTAAACTGACTACAGATGTTGCCATAAACAACGACGAAGTCACTGCTATCCTTTCAAAGGGAAGCGTATGCATTAGTATCTTCTATTAGTAACTAGATCAGACCAGCGTTTATTGGAGTCTTACAAAACACTAGTCACGCGTTAAAAGTTACTTCGTAAACATTAAAATGGTAAACAAATTGTAAGGTTATTTCAAGTGTACGTCATTTACAGACTGTGGTGACATGTATGTTAATGTGAATCAACATGGAAAGGACAGGGTTAGTCCCATACCTACACGTGCAATTTTTGATAGAGTCACTTTTAATTAGTTCTGTAACATAAAATCGATTCGTTCATTTTTTCTGTTCAGTACTTTGTATAATAAGACTGGACAAAGAAGTTAATACATTAACGTCTTTTTCAAAAGACAAAAATCTTACATGGCTATTACACATTCATTGTCTATTTGTGTACTCTTGAAATGTGATATGTCCAAATTCTTCCTTCTTTTAATCTTCTGTCACCATTTACGTTCGCCCATTCCCACAAAATAAGAAAATATTCACGTCCAAGTCTGCAGATAGATATAAACATGTAACTCTCGCGAAAATATTGAGATTATAAGATAAAATAATTACAATTTACCTTTACCTCGCAGATGCTGTGCTGCTATGATACATGAGCTTGAGTTTTGAGGCCATGTTTTATAGAGTTAAGATCAAGGTTCGGTAATACCCAAATCTCCTTTGTTTGTTCGTACAGCTAAACTTACTTCTTAAAGTCTGGTGAACATAAAACCTTTCTGCTGTATGCAAATCATGTTTTGTGTTTATAAACACCGTGAATATAGATATAGAGATATAAAAATTGTTCATTAAATCGATACTTATTATTTACGAACTAATTTCAAATTTCAAAGTATTTAATTAAATACTGGACTAAAATCTTTGGTCACAGAAGTAGTTTGAAATCGTTATGAAGAAACACATTCGTGTGAAACAAGAACCACCATTATCGTGTTCTTGTTTTCCCTAAGTGTATCATGCCTTATGATTCCTCATTGTGATATGTATCAGAACTAGTGTTATTTGAAGAAAGTTCTTACATGACAAACGTCTAGTGATTTTCAGTTAAAGTAAATGTTTTAAAGGAAATTGTAGAAGTTGTGATGTCCTCGAAGATACTATTACAAAACACAAAACTGTAAGTCTCACTAATTGTTTCATTTATTTCTAATAGTTGAAAATACGTTTTTGAAAAGCTTGCATATCTGAATAGATATTTTTGTGAGTAATTCGTTTAGCAAACCGTTAGAGAAAGTATGATATTAGTGTTACTATATTTAGTTGGAATAAATTATCGTACGGAGTTTCGCATAGACGAACATAAGAATGTACATATGGTTGATTATATAGTTCGAGGTACATTGAATTCAGTTATACTGCTCATTACATTTGGTTTATATGGTTCAGAAAAAATATGTAAAGTTTGAATACATTAAGTTTATATGAAGAATAGTTCTTTTTTCAGGATTATTTGTATGTAAGATATTCTGTAATCATACATGTCAACTATTATATCAAAGTACACAGCATTAAAGCTAGTTAAGGTGGCTAGGTGGTTAAGGTGCTATACTTCTTTCCTTCTAGTCTTACACTGCTAAATTATGGACGGTTAGCGCAGATAGCCCGCGTGTAGCTTTGCGCGAAATTTAAAAAGAAGCAATGCATGAAATATATAACCAGTTAGAATGTTTTATGTAGATTTATGTGTAGAAAGCAGTTCTCTGTATGCATTGTAAATTAAACTAATATAAGTATATTCACGTGAATAAATCCTAGAATATGCAGTACTAATACTTAAACTATATGAAATATAAATGAAACAATTTCTACTTATTCAAATTTTATTTGTTAGTACAAGTTGAATAGACAATTGTACAGTCTAGTTTCTGTTATTGTTTACTTCGACTTAGAACTTTAGTTGATGTTTTCAAGTGATATATATCTAAAGTTTGAATGTTTAATGTTAGCACTTAGTCTGATTATAACAAAACGTTTTTTTGACTTTCTAAAATGCTTTCTTATAATTCACAGACAGTGATGAACAAACGACCATTCCTTTAATTTTCCTTCGCACTTACAACTTGAGTTAACGTTTTACATTTCTAGAGTCTATACGTTTCAGGATGACATTGAAAAAGTTTTATACGGTTTTGTAAGATAAGTTGATGTATGGATAATCATGAAGTACACTGTACAGATAGCCAAACAGTAATTAATGAAATATTAAATTTTCCTTTATAGAATAAAGTGGGACTATATAAGTTATGATAAATTGAATACAGTCACATAGTCTTTTTTTCATTTTAATTATTATTAAAATAATTAATATTAATTAATATTAAGTATTACCTTTAGTTTTAATAATTCTCATAAAAATATCAAGCTCAAATCTAGTAAGAAGCGAAATAAAACACTCCTTTTGAGCACTACGTAGACTGTTTGATAAATTAGTGTATGGATAACAGAATGATATACAGGATAAGTGTCTGGCGTTTAAATGTAATATGTCAGTTTAAAATGTTAGTTCTTTTAAGGAATAAGTTGAAAAGTAAACTAATGTACGTGTGTAAACTTAGAGATATGGTTTATTAGACAATCTGTAACGCATAAAATGTTCATTTTGCGTGTTCAACACTGTAATAAAATTTATGTTTTGTTTGTTTTTTTTAAATTCGCACAAAGCTACTCGAGGGCTATCTATGCTAGCCGTCCCTAATTTAGGAGTGTAAGACCAAAGGGAAGGAAGCTAGTCATCACCACCCACCGCCATCTCTTGGGCTACTCTTTTACAACGAATAGTTGGATTGACCGTCACATTATAACGCCCCCACGGCTGAAAGGGCGAGCATGTTTGGCGCGCTGTGGATGCGAACCCGCAACCCTCAGATTACGAGTCGCACGCCTTAACACGCTTGGCCATGCCGGGCCAGATTAAATTTATGTTAAAGTGAAACTATAAATTAGAAAGTTGAGCCTAATAACAGTGTAGTAAGGTGTTAAAACTGTTGAAAATAAAACTTTAGTGTTTTGTTGTATAATACGATACACCTTATAGTTTACGTTCAAACCCTCTAGTGCTTCACGATGAACCATATAATAAAACATCTGTCCTTGCATCTTAGATTATCTTCTCACCCTCTAGTCCTATGATTTGGAATTATCCACCCCTAGTGACGCAGTTATGAACTATTACTCTAAGATGAGCTTTTCGTAACTTTCAATCTTCTGTTAACCCTGTTTGGAATTACATACTCTTTTGTGCCACTCGTTGAGACAATGACATCAAGTGACCACACATTCTATCTCCCCACTCTAGAAATGTATCCACTATAATCCTCTCATGACTGAGAGTCTATTCAGTTAGTTTACAAAGACGATTACAAATGGACTGTGTTTGTTTATCTTGTCCTAGACTAATAAATATACGAATGAATAAAAAATAAGTTTGCTTATACTTCAATTGTTTTGAAAGAGTATCTGAAGTACATACAATCCAATGACAGTGAGTCACCAGGAATCGTGACGATGAGAAACGCCTTAATAAAATAAACACTTTGAAATTCTATGATTAAAGTCGTAACTACACACGACATAAAAGGGTTTTCATCATAAATGTTTTATTGTTACTAAAACCTCGCAGAAACGACTTATCTGTAGAAAATTTCAAAATTCATTTCGTAAGAAAAAAAAATTAAATTATAGGTTAATCGGATGTCAACTTTCCATTGAAGTTACCTTTTAAGGTTTGTCAATAGTTGTTCGTAGATCAAACTTTTTGTTTCTTATTTACTCAACCATTTGTACAGAAACGTTATAGCTGAATCCCCCCCAGTGGCACAGCGGTATATCTGTGAACTTACAAAGCAAGAAATCGGTTCTTGATAGCCCTGATGAACAGAGCACAGATAGCCCATTGTGCAGCGTTGTTTTTAAGTACAAACAAACAAACAAACAATTACTTATGAATTTTTGGTGATAATATTTGTTGTCATAATAAACATAGAGAAAGTATATGAAATGTGGTTTGGCTTAAGCGTGTGAGATTTGAGTGGAAGAAACACTCTGCTTAAAATGGAAGTCTACGGCTAAGTAATTTTTTGTGTATGATAATCACTGAGAACCTTAAATAAACCTGCTTATTTAAATCTGTATAAACAATTTGTAGCTCTGTTGCTCAAAAAGTAAACAAAAATTATTCTGTTAAATCCTGCGTTACATTTTTAAATATATTGTTTCCAAACTTCCCAGCTGAATTCCATGAAAAGTGAATAGTTTTAGGTCTGACTAAATCTTAGTTATTGATTTTATAAGGTTTATTAGCTTAGAAATAACACATTGAACACACAATTAGCAATTTCTGTAGTGGTAAATGTGACTGTTAGACTTACAAGGTGTCTTAACAGTTACAGAAGGTTGTATGGACGTCTTTCCCGCATCTCATGTATTAAATATCCACACGTGTAAGAAAAACACGTGTTTCTATCCAAATTTTACCCCAGAGTTTAACTTCGACAGTTTATGTTACTGTGCATGTAAGCCTTTGAACATTACATATGTGTTTCATCTGTTGATTTTTAATTAACTCTATTGTATTTTAAAATGAAAAAAATTATAAATAATCGAAAGAAATGATTGTGCCATTTCAATGTTTGCTACAGCTAAAATATATTTGTACACAGTTATATGGATTATACACTTTCGATAAAGAAATCCTTATTGTCTTTCTTCGCAACTTTCAAATTAGGCTAATAATTCATTACTTTAAGTAATCATAGAAGTCACTCACGAGATATGAAGAAGTAAGTGTATCATGTTACAAGATGATAAACTTACAACACAACAAATGTCAAGTAACATAGGAAAAATCATGTGCTCATCAACCACTAAAACACCAGAAATATAGGGGGCAGCACAAGCTTAATATTCCATTGAAATGAACAACAGTATTTACACTGAGAAGTAAGATCAGTGAACCTTGCACCCCCAGAATGGGAACATCACCTTTCTACATCATATACAGAAGCAACATATTACACAATTATAGATTGACTAGCCACAAGCGAAGTTCTATCTCCCTTCGTGTACAGTTGTTACTTTGAGCCACTACGAAAAATACATATCACCTTTCATAACTCAATTTAGTTTGAGTAGGACAACAGGCTGCTCGAGCTTCATCTGAGTTTTCTCCAACACCAGAGTTCAGAACTGTATTGTCACTGGGATACTTGAGCACGTGCGGAAACGAGAGAGTTGAACTTCCCTCCCACGTGTGTAAATTGGGCATGCTTTGTAGCAGTTGGCTATCAGGCGCTACTTCATTACTGGACGTAGTGTCAAGATCTGGGCTAAGAGAGCACGATATTCCATACTGTTCATTCTCTGAGCTGCTACCAGAGACGTCCGAATCAGAGGGACTACTTATACCACTATAAGCGTTTTGGGGGTGAAGGTAACCCTCTGGAAATAATGTTAGGTGACGCGTGCGAGGAGAAGTGAGCATGGAGATGCCTTCAAAAGGATGGTCGCAAGGTTTGGATACTAATTCATTTTTTAGAATGCTACGTATTGGCCAGTTCTCTACTTGTGAGGATTCTTCGACGTTGTGTTGTGGCGCCCGTGAATTGCTAGCACCGTTTCTTGGTCTAATTACACAATCTGCTGCTACAGTTTCGTAAACGTGATCTATACGTGATGGATACGTGTCACAGGAGTGGTGATGATGTATCTGTTGAGGCCTATCAACAGTTGTGATCATTCCTTGTGAAGGATATAGTAAGATTTCGGAGTTTTCAACAGATGAGGAACCGCCTATGAAGGTAGCCCGATCCACAACAAGAACACCTCTTTTGCCTTGATTCATTTTCCTATAAGAAGCAGAAAGCCAATTTCTCAGACGGTGATCATCAGTTTGTAAACCCACCATGGGAATAAATGGGAGATCTGGAAACACAAAGAAAGATAAACTTATATGATTAACCGTATTAAAGTAACTCTTAACAATAAATTTGTGTCGTGAATTAGTCTTTAAAATATAGGTTTTAATGGAAGACATTAATTTGTTTTAAACTTTGAACGCAAGGTTTATGCATGTACAACATTGACAAATATTTAACCTAAAGTGCAATGTCTTTAATATAAGAGGCAATACCTCATAAAATACATTAAATTATAATTTAATATTAACAATACGCTTAAGTACACTAATTTTCAACTTTATTAGACTCCTGATTTACAGATGTGGGCAGCTGAATACGGTATTGTTTGTTTGTTTTTGGATTTTGTGCAAAGTTACATCGGTGTGTCTCCTAGTTATATATCCACTATTATGCCCAATTGAAACTTAAGTAAATTCCTGCTCTCACTTGCAGATTTACAAGCTAACAATTATATACACTGGTCTGTGGATTTATGTGTCTCAATTAGTCACTGATACATCACACAGTTAGTCCATTTTTACTGTGTCAGTAGATATAATGTTGTACAAATGTATGTAAGTATAGATCCTTATGAAGGACCATCAACATATAAGGTATTAATTTAACTTTATTTTATTTAAATAAGGCTTAACCATGAGTCATTAACGAAACATATCTTTATTGAACAAGATCTTTTTATAAACCAATAACTTAAATTTTTAATTTTTAAGTTAAGGCTTTGAAAATCAAACATTGCGACAAATTTGACTTTTAAAGAGGTTATTTCTCAAAGTCCACTAAATTATGTTCTCTTTCGGCATCAAGTAACATGGTACTAAGTTAACTGTAAAACATCAAATTTTCTTTTAACTGTGAGAACACCATATATGACGCATCTACTTAGTGCCACCTTCATATATAGATCCCAGTTTAATTATGAGAACACCATACGTGACACATCTATTTGGTGCCACCTTCATATATTGATCCCAGTTTAACTGTGAGAACACCATATGTGATACATTTATTTGGTGCCACCTTCGTATGCTGATCCAAATTTAACTGTGAGAACGCTACACGTGACACATCTACTTGGTTCCACATTCATATACAGATCCCAGATTACCTCTGATAACATCAGATATAATTACTCACAATTACTACTTTCTAAAACTAAGTATGGAGTTAAGTAAACCATCATTTCGTCATATCGACATTGTAAAGTCAATGAAATTATGTCTCGAAATATAATTACTTCATGTAATGATAACTCTTATATATTAGGAGTATGTTACATTTTAAACCAATGCGTATTGACAATAACAATTTTTATCAGGTCATTTTACGAACCTGGTGTGATAGAATTCACGATGGCTGACCTGGTATCCCACGTTTGATGGTCCTTCAATAACCTCCATGGTGGGCGTGGTAACTAGAAGTAAATCCAAGTACATGTTAGAATTCACCTTATGGATCAAATGAAGACGTTCATTGCAAGAATTATGCATATTGTCTTTCGCTTCCACACGCTGTACCTTCATATTGTTTCAAGTTACGGTCTAGGTGTTAGACAGGTTGTTAGAATTGTCAATATTTGCAGTAGCTGAAACGATTCAGTTGGAACAATAAAATTATTTCTTGGCATGCGGAATGTACTGGTTTCGATCACTGGTCAGACTATACAGGACTATCTCTACTGCGTATTGATAAAGGACTGGTTTGGTGTGGTCTGTTTTGAATTTCGCTTAAAGCTACACGAGGGCTATCTGCGCTAGTCGTCCCTAATTTAGCAGTGTAAGACTAGATGGAAAGCAGTTAGTCATCACCACCAACCACCAACTCTTGGGCTACTCTTTAACCAACGGATAGTGGGATTGATCGTAAATTATAACGCCCCCACGGCTGAAAGGGCGAGCATGCTTAGTGTGACAGTACTCTTATCTGACTTAGATGTAAAGTATAATGTTCAATTTATAAATGTAAACATATGCAACTATTCAGTATTTATTAAGTTGTTTAAAACAATTTTCTATGTTAAAAGTTTCTAAGACAAGCACAGCCTTCGAATAGTCTCTTCAATATTACATACAAGTAAATAAGAAAAAAATCGTTAATCCGTTTCTGTAATTTTGAAACTCAATTGACACGAAATAAATACAATAAGTTAAATAATATAACTGTCACAGTTTCAAAAGTCGAAACTATAGTTTACACCTTTTTTAACACTATCTAGATCTGGTGCTCGAAGTCCTAAAGTTGAACCTACACAAAAATAAATAGAAATTCTTAATAAAATTAAAACTACTAAAATTAAACTATTAAATTACTATCTTAAAACAAAACACATTGTTTGTCGTAATAAAATGTTAGAAGACAACTATTTCGAACTAATTTGTTGGTAATACCTAAATTTTGTATATTTATTGGTGTGAAATAAGTTGCAACAAAGACACTTCTGTACAAAGTGTATTTAATAAAAGCCTTCTTTCCTTGTTTGTTGAATTTTGCGCAAAGCTCAGTCCTTCCTAATGTTGAGGAAAGGCAACACCACCGATTTAGCTACTCTTTAACACCGAATTGTACCGACACATCATGGCGCACCCCCATGTTTGGCGGCAGGATTCGCGCCTGCGACTAGCACAAACGAGTTGATTTCCCTAACTTCCGGCCCGGCATGGCCAAGTGGGTTAAGGCGTTCGTTGGTCGTGGTTCGGATCCCAGTCGCACCAATCATGCTCGCCTTTTCAGCCATGGGGGTGTTATAATGTGACGGTCAATCCAATTATTCATTGGTAAAAGAGTAGCCCAAGAGCTGGCGGTGGGTGGTGATGACTAGCTTCCTTTCCTCTAGTCTTGCACTGCTAAATTAGGGACAGCTAGCGCAGATAGCCCTTGCATAGCTTCGCGCGAAATTAAGAAAAAATCCCCAACTTCCTGGCCATGCCAGGTCATAAAGAAAGATGTAAAGGAAACGTTAACCGTGTGACGTTCAGTACTTGATGACCAGACTTTGTTCATAAACAAAGTTATGTTTTTCTTTGTTATTTAATCACTAAGTGAAATACCATTCTTTCCATAAAATATTTTAACTTATTTTCGAAAATGTGCCGTCTGATCTTAAAGCTGATTGGCTAACATATACATGCACGTCAAAACACGTATTCAATATCACTAAAAATAGGGGGCACAGTGATATGTCGGCGGACTTATGCCATTAAAAACCGTGTTTCGATACCCGTAGTGAGCAGAGCACAGATGACTCTTTGTGTAGTATTGTGTTTAATAATAAAACAACAGCAAATGTTATTGGTAAATACAAAATACGTATAAATATATTTCATTGAATGAAAGTTTATTTATAACATTTCATGTCACTCGCTTCATATTTTTAACCATGTAGTCCCCCGCTGGGACAGTGGTAAGTCTACGGATTTACAACGCCGAAATCAGGGTTTCGACTCCCTTCGGTAGACACAGCAGATAGGCCGATGTAGCTTTGCTGAAATAAAACATATTCACGCACACACACACACACACTAACCATGTAACACGTTAATATTCATCATGTTGTAGACATGAAAACTTTGTAAGTTAAAAACAGAAGTGTGTGAGAAGACAAAGTTTTGGTTTATTCATTTTCAAACTATATATATATATATATAATGGGGTTTTTTCTTTTTAATGGAAAAAAATCGACAAAAGCGTCTGTATGTAAGGTAGTATTGAGGTTTCTGAATAGACATAAATACAGATGAGGAATGTAGACGCTCGTGAGGGGGTTGAATATATCCGTATGTGAAGAAATATTAAGGCACGTGAGGGTGTTACCTACGCCTACATAATGAAGTAAAATAGACGCACGTGACAGAAGGAGCTGAACACATACACGCGGATGAAGTTTCTTGTTTTAAAATTCAACCAATACCTGAATTCGCAACAACAAAACAAAATTGAGTCATCAGTATCTACAAAAACATACTCATCGCGATAACTGATACAGATAGTCCACTGACAACTTGGTTATCATGCCGTCAAAGTTTGCCATATGCTGGATTTTGCGTGTGAATATTTTTCAAAAAAAAATTTAATAGAAATCTGTACAATAAAAAACTATTATGGTAAGTTAGCTTCTTACGATAAGTTAATTTCTTATGGTAAGTCAACTGCATCATAAAATGCAATTTAAAATTTTATGATTTCATTTATTGGTCTCAAAAAAACATCAATAAAATTTATATTGTTATTTATATTGTAGTGAAGATAAGATTTAACATACAGCACTTAACAACTTAAACCTAATTAGAATTCTTGTAACAGAACGGACAAACAATCCGATGATAAATCGAAAACAAATCTCTAATCATGCAAAAAAATAACAAGAAAAATTAACAAAGTTATCCACATCTAAAAAAAAATACCTACGAGATAGAACATGGAAAAGCAACAACAGAGGGGGTGTTTTTATTTTTGAAAACGTAATAACAAAACAAAACATGTGCAAAGGTAGGATGTGTACCTGAGGACAAGGAAGTAACAGAAGTAGGGGTGGGAAGAACAGTACTACCCACACTATGCTGGCCACTGATTGACGAGATAGGAGCCGCTGTCATCAAGCCATTCGTGTGGACGTAAAGGCTCGGCTGGCTGTCTTGTGTTTTGGACTTTCTGCAACATTTCGGTAGCCAATCAACTTGATGGTGGGTTTTCCAAAAAGCCTTTCTAACCTATAAGAGCCAGTTATTCATTTCATAAGTTTAACTTAAAGTGCATTTCCACTTAGCTATTTCCCTCGGATAATTTTTCAGCGATTGGTTCTTGCACTGTTATCTGTAAAATGAGTTTTACTGAACTCAACGAGTTAGCAACACGTTAGGAAATTTTTTATCATTATAATGCATAACAAATTCACTCTTATTTAACGTGATATAACTTTACGATAACATATAGGAGGAACACTAAACCATCTGTTTTCAAAATTTAGGCAAATATGTCAGTTTAAACATTATTCAATTCTTGGATTCATTTGTCATTATAAAAAATAAATTATAGGATTACTTGACAACCCTTGTGTTTATAATCTATTCTATTACTAATCTTGTTCATATATTTCATAAAACAAGAACGTTCAACTCTTAAAACTGTAACATAATTTATTGTATAAAGTTAAAAGTAAAATATAGAACTAAAAACATTATACGGTGATTTCTGAAAACAGGTCTAGGCCATGGTGTCACAGATGTGAATTTTTAAAAATCTACTTTTAGATGCCACTGTATGATATACAAATTATACGCGTATACAAGCTGTTATGAAAATAAAAAATGAAATTTCCTGTATTTTTTCTGGTCTACTAAGGATGGTGGAGTTCTTCCAATGAAACATGTAGAGTTTTCAATTTTATACATTAATTTTAACATTGTACAATAAGTTATTGAATGCTCTTACTTATTTTACCCTATAGTTATTGTATTCATAAATATAAGATCAGGTATGAACAAGTGGCATTATATACACATTTAATACATGTCTTACCTCAAGGTCTCTTATGCAGAATACAATAAATATTATGAAACCCTGAAGAGAGTTGAGGATAGCGAACACGTATGCTATCAGAGATGTTCCTTCAAAGAGAAACCACAGAGCTGAGCCCCATGTTAGAGTCGTTACTGACACCATCAACAAATCTTCTCGACACCATATTCTGAAACACCAAAGAAACTGAAGGTACATCACTTCTCGAGGTTTACATTTTTGTTTAATTATTGAAAAACACGGCCTTTTCTTTCAGACAATAAATTTCATCTGAGCATTTGAGACCTTAGAACTGTTTTTACTTGTATTTACTTATTGTAACATAGTGAACATGTATTTTCGAGCACAGAAGAAAAAGTTTAACAGTTAGTTTTGCTAAAATACTAGATATTTAATCGATTGAATCCCTATAGAGACTTAACTCAAGATACAATCTGTTATACTGTTGTTTGTTCCCACGCCCGCACCCTCGATGGGTCAGTGGTGAGCTTGAAGGCTTATAACAGTAAAATCCTATGTTTAATCCATGTGTTGATTACAATGCGGATAGCTTATTGTGCAACACGCTTAATACTTAACAACCATAATTTCAATCTGTACTTACCATTCGCATTAATAAATAATTTAGAACCAAAATCTCATTGAACATTAATAGTCGTTGTTTTACGTTTCTGTCCTTTTTTATAAAAAAAAACATGATTTTTGAGGAGAATATTTTTTACTTTTCTCATAACATACGCTGAAACATGGTATGTTCCTAAGCAAATTTACATCTAGCATACATATTTAAATAAAAATGTAATAGAATTAATTCAGCTTTCGTTTATTCATATTCAAGAACAAAAAATCATCTTTTGAAGTTAGCGATGTAGAAAAGAAAAAGAGAATCCAGAAGATTTGCTTACTGTTTTATTGAAATTAATATCTTCCAGATTTAGATTTAGTCGAAAAAAATACATAAACTCCATAAATGAAATAACGTATGTTACACAGTATGATGCTTTGCACAAATCTAATCCCCTAAAAATTCATTATAAAAAATAACATATAAAACTATAACTCAATAGCAAGAGATGAACTGCCCACTGATATGTAATTTTTCGTAAGACCGTTTTCTTCAGAGTAAAATATTAGAATAATTGGTTTTTTTGCCTGAACATTTTTTTTCCTAACATTGAAAGAATCTTCTAGGGCCCAGCATGGCCAAGCGCGTTAAGGCGTGCGACTCGTAATCCGAGGATCGCGGGTTCGCATCACCGTCGCGCCAAACATGCTCGCCCTTTCAGCCGTGGGGGCGTTATAATGGTACGATCAATCCCACTATTCGTTGGTAAAAGAGTAGCCAAAGAGTTGGCGATGGGTGGTGATGACTAGCTGCCTTCCCTCTAGTCTTACACTGCAAAATTAGGGACGGGTAGCACAGATAGCCCTCGAGAAGCTTTGTGCGAAATTCAAAAACAAACAAACAAAACAAAGAATCTTCTAAGGCTTAGAAAAGATTACAGTTTCAATAATCAAATCATTAATGATTGATTGATTATTGTTTCTTCAGATTCTTTGAAAAATCTGACATTTGTAAAATTGTTGTGTTTTCATGTTTATAATTTTTGAAATTTTCAAATGTTGGTTATTTTCTTTAAGTACAAAGTTACAGAATTGGTAACCTACGTTGTACTCACTTCAAAGATGAAACCCCAGATTTTAGTGTTATAAGACCTCAAGCTTACACCTGAGCCACCGAGAGGGAACAGTCGTCTCAACTGTAAATAACTGTGAATTTGTGGTTCAGTTAATACTAACACATAAAAGTTAATATCTCATACCCTTTGAATGATTGAAAGTACCTTTATGTACATTATTAATTTAACAGAACGTACGAAAAAGCAAATATAAACTATGAAGTGGCTGTTCTCAGAATATTTGTATGCTCTATTTAAAAAATTAGAAATGCATTAATCTTTCTTGGGTCAAAACAAAATTCACAACTGAACCCATTAGTCGACTTTCTGTTTTCAAAAAGAACCTTTCGAATTATTCAACTTAGTTTAATTTTTTGCATTAATGTTGCCCTCTACCACACCACAAATCCATGTTATGAAATGATAATATAAGTAATAAAAATATTCACTTTACTTGCCCAAATATCACCATTTATTTATATCTATATGCATTCAAGATATATCTATGAGAAACACGAGAGAGCTGGTTTACCCAAGTTTCCCTCGTTAGAAACTAATGTGTTATTTAGATTAATATACGTAAAATTAGGAATAATTTATTTCAGTTATTCGTGCATAGACATCTAAACTAAGGCTTTTGACGCTAGGCTTTTCTAATTTTGAATTGATAGACTTATAGGAATGGACCATTAAATTAAAAAAAAATAATTGTCTAATTTTGCAAAAAAATGTTAATAAACCTAAAATTCTAGATTTCATGTTTCATAATATGAAACTTCAAATATCATCTGCTTATACGAAGATATTTTATTTAATTACACATTAATATAACAGAAAATGTAACGTAAGTATATCATACAGTTTATTTGTGATTTAAGTTTTATGTTTCATTTAATTATTTTCGGATACAAATAGACCTACAGTGAATGTTTTTGAAACATCAATAAGAAAACATTTCGGATATTACAAAATGACACATAACATGGTCATGGCGTAAAATCATGCCAAACTACAAGCTTACTTTTATAAAATCAGGTAAATCTAGAGGAAGTACACAGGTAAAAAAAGTACAGTATCGGAGAATGATGCATTTTGAAATTCTTTATTAAACGTAATAGTGCACTTCACGAGAGATGACGAATTAAATTACTTAGAAAAAGTCAGAACACTTGAAATTGTTAGAGAAAGAGAGAACAAAATGTTAAGATCTTACCTTACGTTAGATGCTTTGGTTGGGTCCTTATTTTTCATTGTATGGGCATTTTGTACTTTATAACACACTTGGCACAGAATTAGAAACAAGAAGAAAACACAGGCCTGTAAAATAAATAAATAAATAACGAATTAATCAGTGAACAGGCATGCAGTATTAATTTCAAATTCCTATATATTGTATTCTATATTTAGAAGCATATTTATACTTAATGATAATGGGGGTTAAAGCTGTTTTTCAACAACACTATTTTGCCATTACTGGGCTACAGTACACTTACTTTGTTCTTTGTTACTACATATCTCTGAACTGTACAAATTAAAAATATATTATTGATAAAGTTATCAAGGCTAAAGTCTGCTCTCAAACGTTTTACCCTTGATCTAAAAATGTTACCATTTTTCTAACTGGTGTTCAAGGAACAAATATTAAATATATATAACAAAGAAAGACGTAGAAACCTCTCAAGCAGAACGAAGCACATTTAGTCGAGGACTCACCACAACGAAAGCTAAGGCTGGTCCTACGAAGCTAAATACGTAATAATTCTTCATCTTCAGCCAGCAGAAAGACATTGTTCCGTAACTGTAAGGATCAATGATGGAAGAGACACCGACAACGACAACAGGAAAGCCGTAGCCAATAAAATAGTACCACTTCCAACGGGACTTCTCAGCCTGTAACGTTTTCATTACCATCAGAAACAGTTGAAATGATTCCAGAAACATCCAGACAAATACGACGAGAAGGAAGTAGTGAAGAAGTCCTGCTATTACACCACACAGAATTCGGTTGTTGATTTGGTCTATACCACCGATAAAGATAGCTTCAGCCAGAAACAGACAGAAAGAGATATTTTTATGGATAGTGCTGCGAACTCCTTGCAGGTTCCTAAACAAGAAACGTGGGGGTTTAGTAAGCTATTGTTCTAACTTCTCTGTAATGTTGCATAAAATTCCCAAAACTGTTTTTACATACAGCTTAACCTGAAAATATATAATATATTTTTAAGCCTGTTGGTATACTTATCGCACTGTTTACAAATACACTTCCTTTTTCTTTAGATGACAGTGTTCAAACGAAACACTGACGGGTTCTAAAAATTGCCCGATTAGTAACATTTACGTATCATATATTATGATATTTTGTATGATACCACGCTTTATATGAGTTTAATTTGATAGTTTAGTCACAACATCTAACGAGTTTTATAATCGAAAACTGTGGAATCGACAGCATTGATCACTTCTTTCAGGAATAATCCATAAAATTATATAAAAACAATGAAATTCAATGTGTATTCACTGCGCTTCAAATGATAAGAATCTTTCTAAATAAATTAAGACCAATGTATTTCGTTCTTCGAATTCTTAAAGAACTCACCTTACAAACTGAAGGATCACAAAAGTCAGTAACAAAAAGAACAACGCCAAGGCACAGCCGACAGTAAAGATTATTCGAACCGCAACATTGTCCGTTCGTTTAGTCTAAGTAAAAAAAAACAAACGATTTTTGTGCTTGAATTTCATTTAACATTTTTCTTTCAAAGTTGTTGAGTATCTAAAGCAACATGAAGACTCGCTGTTATTAAATCAAAAGAAAAACTGAAACATTATATGTTGTCTATTTAATATTACAAATTAACTGTAACCGACAGCAAAAGATAGCGAAGTGCTGAGACTCTGTTTTAGGCCTAGCAAAAATTTCAGAATAATAGTTTAGCGTGCTTGTTGTCTCTAGTGTTCGTTTTTATTACAGCTTTGTAATAAAAGATATGTAAAAATAGTATTTGAGATCGATTTTTATGTTTGTTACAAATCACTTCCGAGGATAATTCATTAGATAGGGAAACACTATAGCAATTAAAGTGTATCTAAAGTATTAGTTGTTCGTAGTATATGATATTCAACGCATTGCTTAACTGTTGAATTTTAGTATTGAACAAAGGAACGCCTGAACAGTGATTTGTATCAGACAGAAATAAGGATAGCTGGGTCTGAAATGGTAATTTTACACATCTCTGACTATAAAGTCATACAAGAGTAATTAAAAGGAACATATCTACAGTCAAACGTAATTGTATCACTTATATTACGAAAACCAGAGAGAGTAAGCTCTGTTTTATCTCACCTGATTAACAGTTACCTCCATCAATAGAGCAAAGTTAGTCAGATGGTTACAAGAACATACAGTATGGGTGTTATTGGTTTTCCTCAGCCAACATCCTTCCGTTGACCATTGTCTAGAACAAAATAGCATATATAGTTCAATTAAATCATTTTCTTTTTAGGTTTCAGTTTCAAAACAAATATTTAGATTTTTTATGGTTTTTTTTTCTTTTTTTCTGTCCTTATGTTTTTACAAGAAATTTTGTTTACTTCTAAATAGGGAATCCAGTCTAAAAATATCGACTTATCAAACAAAGCATTCTCTCTCTCTGAACCCAATAGAAAACATGTGATTGTATTATAGATTAAGATATGAAATATTAGTGTTTTACTTCTGTTGCATAGTTGAACGTACCACTAAGTTAAATTTATTGAGGACTAACCCCATTATATGCCACAATGGGTTTACTTATCTTATTTAAAATCTATTAGAGCAAAAAAGTAATGTGGACTCTTATTGCTAGTTATACCCTTTCCTTCTAAGTCTACTATAATAAAGATCTATAGACCCAAAAGGAAAATTAAAACTTTTATTTAAGTAGACTACACTTAAACAATGGGAATGGTTGAGCTTCGTTACTTATAAAATAAATTGCTAAGCAGTTCGTTTGTTAGTTTTTTCTTAAGAAAATTAGATCTAAAGTTACTACTATAAATTACACTATATGGCTAGTTTATATAAGTACCCAATAGTTCAAGCTCTTAAAATAAATAACTTATTCTGTGTAAAATTGCTTGGATACTTTGTTATATTAAATGTTCGTCATTCTGGTATAGTTATTTTTGAAGAATGTATTTAAATAAATCTTCAGCACTATTTTTCGTTTAGTTTTTGAATATAAAATGTATTTCCACAGCTAAGCTTGTTATTTGTTTTAGAATAAATCCACATTAAGTTAGCTGCTGTGTCCACTGCGGGAATCTAGCCCTGGGTTTTAGCATAGCACTAACCTACTTTCCACTAACCTCCCGGGCGACCCACAATTAGGGATAACCAACGTCTCACAAATTGGCTTAAAACAAATTAACTAATTGAGACAGGTCGGATTAAATTACGGTATTGGAATATTTTAAAACAAAAAAATCAAATTAGTAGACACTTTCTAAAGTTGTACGTGAGTGAAATATAAGTTTCTATGGTAGTTTCCAAGGTTACTAACTTTTTATATCGACTGTTTTATAAATAAGCAGAATTAATTATGATAATTTTATGCAATTTAAATATGAAATATTTTCTTTTTGTAAATGAAATAGAGGGAAGTGTTTTAATATAAAGAAACATCTGACTGTACGCTATTAATGAACATTAAGTTTCTAGTATTGTTACAGTAGCCTTACATTAAACTTCATTTTACTCACCTGGAATCAAAATTCCAAAACACACAACAAGGACTGGTCATATTCTCTTCCTATTATGAAAAATAAACATTTATTGAAAATTTGATACAATTTTGATGCATAGATATAAATATGTGTTATTGATTTTATTATTGTTTTTACAACAATTCCCATATGACCTTACAATCTAGTGACTTGTGACTTATTTTACATGCTTTAAGTTTCATTATTATGTACTAAACTTTCTTGGGGAATATAAATTTAAAACAACAACACATATTTCAACCACGCTTAAATAAAATAAATAGCATTTACTATTTTTGAATTAAAATAGAAATAAGTCTTTTGTCGCTTTTTACACCTTATTTGACTATACAGTTGCTGGAGCAAAGTATTTCTAATTTGGTGAAAATAAACATTACAGAAATGTATAGTTGTTAACAATTTAAGGCAGCACTATCTCTGAAATAGCCAGATGGTTAGGGCGCTCGACTCGCAATCCGAAAGTCGTGGGCTCGAATCATTGTCCTACCACACATGCTCGCTCTTTCAGCCGTGGGGGCGTTATAATGTTACGATCAATCCCACTATTCGTTGGTAAAAGAGCTGGCGGTGGGTGGTGATGACTAGCTGCCTTACCTCTAGTCTTACACTGCTAAATTAGGAACGGCTAGCGCATATATCCCTCGTGTAGCTTTGCGCGAAATTCAAAACAAACAAACAAGCTTTTAAAGAGCACCCCTTATATTTCAAAATTCACATTTTGCAAATTCAGCCTAATCGAAAGTTTAAACTCTTTTCTACATAAATAATCCATTTATTTTTTCCTAATGAATCTGTAGAAGGATATTAAAAATTAAAGTTTAGTTTGTTTTCATTCCTTTCCCACTTCGTCACTAAAACCAATACCAGTATGAAATTTATAACACCTGTTGATACAACATTCTCCAATAGCTATGTTGCTATTTCAAAAATATTTAACAGTTGTTTGGTTATAAGGGTATTTGCCAATAACAAAGACATTAATTAAAATTAATTGCCCGCAGCTCTTTAATATCGCAGAAAATTCGCAAGGGTTTTAATTCAAGCCATAAGGATGTTCACAAAGGGAACGAGTGTCAGTTTTCACGTTTTTATCATTCTAAGTAAAGTTATGATGTTAAAACAGTTTATATGCTGCACTTCTTTATACCTGCCTTATTAAATATGCATGTAATATGTACGTGTACGTTAAGAGACTGTTACGTCATACTCTGTTTTGTGCTGAAGTTGAAGGTTATAAGAAGTTGTTTCATAGGGTTTCTCCAGCATGTAAATTTGCCCAGTTTTACAGGTCAGTGCTACCTTAAACGTTTTACAAGAAGTTGTTTCATAGGATTTCTTCCATTTTACAAGTCAGTGCTACCTTAAACGTTTAGAGCAACTCTAGAATGCAGAATCGTGTAATTAAAATACACGCATTTTGTTTAGGATATTCGCGCAGAAAGTCTATATTTTTAAAATAAAAGTCAGAGATAATACAGCTGGTTAACGGCGTCTTCCGCCAACTTTTGGGTTATCTAGTTTGGCTTTTGCTCTTATAACGCACTCATGACTCCAATGTTTAGAGTGCGATTCAGATGTAACGGGACGCAAGCCATAGACCCTCGGAATCGCAGTGCGACACGCTAGCCTATAACCAATCTCTGGCTGGCACGTAGCTTAAATACTTCATCAAATATTTACGTGAAAGCATCAAAAGCTCTCAATATAAAGTTGTGGTAACGTAAGAAGACCTACAGATGCGTTGTCCAATATTAGAAAATAAGAAAGAACATTTGTCATTTTTAGACTGAACGACATGGACTTAACTATCAGGTTAGAGATCCCAAAGTTCAGGTACAACCACCCGTAATTTCAAACTGTCATTCAGACGGAGAGTAATCAATCAGCATTACCTGTCACCCTTACGGTTATCGTTAACCAAATAGTTCCTCCCCTCCAGTGGCACAGCGGGATGTCTGCAGACTCACACCGCTAGATAACAGGTTTCGATACCTGTGGTGGACAGAGCACAGATAGCTTATTGTGTAGCTTTGTGCTTAAATCCAAACAAACGAAACTTTAACCAAACAACGGAATCAACTGTAGAGGTACCATCACCCTCACAACGGCATCGCGAATCGAACATTTGACTTTCCAACCTGCAGTCAGGCACGCTCTATTCAAAAAAGAACTGGATTCGTACAGTAAGTTAGTTTTAAGTTACTTTCGTTTCTTTAACTAGCTAATATTAAAAATAATCTTCATAAAAATATAATAGAAATGACTTTAACGAAACATTCGCACCTCTAAATACGAACGATCCAGTGTTCATTTCACGTTTACCATTCCTTACCTGCAAGTGCTTTAAGGTAACAGTCACGGGCTGATGTAGTTTTACCATTCGAAAGTTGTCAACCGACGCAGAGATAATTCTAGAGTTGATAACCTGGGTGGAGTTTGTTAAACCAGTAACTGAACTAACAGTGCTTCCGATATTGACTGGGAAGTTTATATCTAAGGATAAGAATTCTTCCACCCTGTTGTAAGCTACGAACACTACTTTCACAATCCCTGCAAAAAAACAAAAAACACAGATGGTTTAATTTTATGTAGTTAATCATGCTGTCCTTTAATATCCTAGCCGTAACTTTAATTGAGTGCACGAAGCCTAAATCGCACTAGAATAAAATCATAATAGAATCTTACATATAAAAAAACACAATACATCCGGGTTAGTAATCACTTAGTTTTGTTTTGGTTGCCTAGCCAACAGTACATCTGAACGTCAGTAGAACATTTCAAATTATATTTTACTCAAGTTTGAAATGAAATAAGTGAGATAACACTGCGAAATTTCATTTCATAGTAAGTTATCTGATATCTCGCTTCCTGTTACTCTCCTTTTTGTAAAAGAATACAATTAAATACCAATTGGGATAAAGTTTCTTTCACTTAGTATGCCAGTTTTTAATAACGTTTGATGTACGAAATAGTTCTGTACATAAGTTCAAATACAAAAATACGAAGAAAACATGCTCTGTATTATAAAGAAAATGAACAAGTCGCAAAATGCGAAAATAATTCTGTTCATTTCCAGTTTGGTTTTTGTTTCAGTTGTTCGCACAGAGTTACACAAGTGAGATCTAAGATCTCTAGTTTTACAGTGATTAATTGAAGAAAAGACACAACTCAGCTGCCTGAACTCTTGGACTAGTGCAATCGAATAGTACATTTCACTGCTGATTTCTGTAATACCTTCATAAGCCCTAAAGTGTGAATCATCATATTCAGAGTCCCTCATGTTGAAGACCTGGCCAAGTCTGACCCACTTGTAGCTTAAAAAATGTTACAATAATTATAAAACGTCATTAATCCAATATTTTCATCGTCTGTACCAATTAATTAACTTTCTAACCATTCAGTGCGCTTCCCAATAACGCAGCAGCTGGTAGAAGTATAGAGTCCTCCATTCGATACCATCGTGTTCCTTCTACGTCTTCTGGAACAGGAAAGTAGACGACGGAAGCAGCCCAAGTTTCTACTAACCGAACGGATACCACTAGAAAGACAACAATATAACATTGCTTTAAGCTGTACGTTGTTTTCATATAAGGTTAAATATATTGGTATCGTATATGCTACTATATACATTATCTTCGGAAGGTAGAACACACAGTCGTAAAATTAACGTATTAATTGGATAAAGAAGAATACAAGACAGACATAACAAAAGATATAAATCAAACCTCAGTACTACAGTACACGTAAATATGATATTAGGCCCGATTATTGTAGTACTTTGAAGGAAGCTTCACCACAAAGAAAAATAAACCCTTTTATTCGTTGCATGAAAACCATACGTTTTCCTGATAATGTCCTCAGACTCCCCTAAAATGTGTAGATTATCTCGTGGCTACAACTAAATGTAATAGAAATACAAATTACTGAAAGTCAATCACGTAAATGCTACATAAAAAAAAGATAGCATATAACTTTACCATTCCAGCGTTTAACTTGTTGCATTCTGATAATTTAAACATAAGAAACACAATGACTAAGAAGATATTAAATATTTCTTACAAATATTTGATTCGGCACGTGAAAAACGTCTTCCATAAGACTGTGAGTCGGCCAGTAACCATGTGATCTGTTCCAGTCTCTGGATCAGGGCTGAAGTCGCTAGCCGTTGTTGAGGCACAGGAAGATCTAGCCATGACTGATTCTGAAATTCTTCCAGGAGGTTGCTGCTCACTTCCTGCACAGACTACAGAGGGCAGAAGAAAGAAACATGTTTCAGGATGTAAACAAAACATCGCTTGTTTATGTTTCTCTTAAGAGTTTGTTTGTGTGTTTTCTGAATTTCGCGCAAAGCTAGAGAAGGGCTAGCTTTAGCTGTCACTAGCCGTCCCTAATATAGCAGTGTAAGACTAGAAGGAAGGCAATTAGTCATCATCACCCACCGCCAACTCTTGGGTGCCTCTTGTTTCCAACGAATAGTGGGATTGACCGTAGAGAAGGGCTAGTTTTAGCTGTCACTAGACGTCCCTAATATAGCAGTGTAAGACTAGAGGGAAGGCAATTAGTCATCATCACCCACCGCCAACTCTTGGGCGCCTCTTGTTTCCAACGAATAGTGGGATTGACCGTAACATCATAAAGCCTCCAAGCTTCAAAGTCCGCGACTCTTGGATTACGAATCGAGTGCCCTAACCATCTGGTCATGCCGTGCCTTCTCTATTAAGAATCTTTAACCAACGAGTTTTTACTATAGATTTTTTAGGTTATTTTTTTATATAATGAGCAACGTGAAATCTTTTTGTTTATCTATTATACGGGGAATTAATTTTCGCAATAGTTTTAAGGAAACAAAGAATGAGTTTTCATAGCAATTTCTTATTCAGCTATTTAGTAGAATATGACTGATTCTTTATATCATAAACAGGAAAATGTTTTGCATCTTTGACAAACACATAATTACTATAGAGATTTTTTCACAATTTGTAATAATGATACTGTGATGAATAGTTAGACCTTACAGCATTAGAAAGTCTTGTAATGTAGATTAATAGAGTTTGTTTGTAATTAAACATAAAGCTACACAATTGACTACCTGTACCGAGTTCCTTGCGCTTCAAGTCTGCACACGTGCCTCTATGACAACAATTTGTATACTTTGTAACACTTAAATCTCTTAGGTGCTCAGCAGTAAGACTTGAACCAGTTTGTTTCAACAAATGTTTTTATTTGTGATTTAATTTTATTTCTCTCTAAAGAGAACCTACCATTTTCAAGAACTAAGAGTGATAAGCTGGTTAGCAGAAGACTATTAAGTAAATTAGCACCCTGTGGTTCCAAGTTACCATAAGTCGTGTTATGGTATCATGGATACCAATCTCCTAGTGCAATATTTAACAGGACATCTCGCACCACAGAGAGAATGTTAGCAAACAATACAAAACATTGTTCAGAAAAAAATAAAATAAATTTCGTTTAATCCTCAAACTTTGCAAAGAGAAGTTTTTTAAAGTATTTTTAGAGAAAATGAAGTTATTTCAAAAATATTTCAGTTTCGAGGGAAATTTTTATCAAAATGTTGATAAACGAAACTATTCTATTTGAAGTTCTTACAAGGTGCTGTTTCCTTTTATTTTTTTTTACTGAATGAAACAAAGTAATCAATTAATAATTAAACTCCTATCGTTATATACCAATCCTTAACAGAAAACTAAACCTTTAACAGAGAACTAATCCTTTAACAGGGAACAAAATCTTTAACAGAGAACTAAATATTTGATAAAGAACTAAATCATCAACAGAGAACTAACGCTAAAGTGAGAGTTTTCTTACCAAACAAGAAATTTATTAGTGTCACAGTGTAAAAGTAAGATTCGTATATCGTCTTGTCAATGTGTTTGATCTCCAACGTGAGCCTTATCTCCTTCTCATTTTATCTCAGCAACAAATAGAAGTATCCAAATACCAACATAGTTGTAACTAGGCTACTACATTCCATGAAAGTCAGATGCAATAAATACAAATATCAGATCTTTATCTCGGTGATTCCAGAATAATAGGAAATAATTTCTTATGTTTCCTCTTTTTTTACTTGATTCTAAGAATCGGGAAAATAAATCTCCACTAATTCTGACGTAATCTTTGCTTAGGTATCTATCGATCTGTCTGTGTGCCTAATTTCTTTAACTTATAGCTACTAACCTATTCATTTATTCTTTTTTTTTCTAAGTTGTTAACCATTCATCAGTCTTTTAAGCGCTCTAATTTTTAACAAGATTATTAATTAATTAATCTATACTTCTGTTTATCTCGACCCGGCATGGCCAGGTAGTTAAGGCGCTCGACTTGCAATCTGAGGTTCGCGGGCTTGAATCCCCGTCACACATACATGATGCCCTTTCAGCCGTTGGGGTTTTATAATGTAACGGTCAATCCCACTATTCATTGATAAAATAGTAGCCCAAAAGTTGGTGATCGGTGGTGATGACTAGCTCCTTTCTCTCTAGTCTTACACTGCCTAATTAGGGCCGGCTAGCGCAAATAGCCCTCGTGTAGCAAAGATCTATAATTACTACGATTTTCAGTTCACAGGATTTAAATAATCAAATGTTTGGGTCTCAATACTCTTATTCTGTAATTCATTTATTTTTTTACCACCAGTACTGTCTATCATCTGAACTAAGAGCTCATTATTCTAGCCATTAATGTATCTAAAACTATTATTCTACTCTATTAATTTAAATTCTATCACTTTTAACCAAAATACTCAAGTGACCACATAACTATGTGGTAAGTTATCCAAACAGTATGTTATGAATATGAGTTTTCGTTATTCAGCAACTACCTATCTCTGTGATATGTTATCAATATAAAACTACCTACGTAAGTAACTAGTTATTTGGTATGTTACACTATGTTACAAAATGTTTACTTTTTCTTGTTCCAGAGCAGAAAGTGTTATTTCCCAATTGCTTATGCCTAAAGTAAATGGAAAAGACCTATTTTTCTCTTCAAACTTTGCTTTTCTGACCTGGGAGCGAATAGCGAAAACACGATGGGAGGCTACATTTGGGGCCTGATACGTGAAAGTGATTTACATTACTGTCGCAAATCTCGAAAAACTACTTACTTCTAAACATTTTTGTATAACTTTAGTATAAATACATATAAATCTTGATTCATATGTTGTTTCATTCAGATCTTATGTAAATGAAAATGTGCAAATTTGTCCGTTTTTACGTGGTAAATAGGTTAAATTCTAAATTTCATTATCCAGGTCACAAAAGCAGAGTTTGAAGGGAATAATGGCCATTTTCTGTACTTTTACAACATAAGCAATTAAGAAGTAACACATACTATCCAGGAACAAAATTTGTGTTACATAGTATTATCAATATTGATGTTCATACTTCAGTAGTTACCTAATTGTGTGATATGTTATCATATAAATCTTCCTACTTAGGTGAAAAGCTAACGTCGATATGAGTTGTTTACATATTATCTAATTAAGGCTTGTGAATCTGATAAAGTTCGTTTTAATATTACATAAATAAAGTATATAAAAATGATAAAATTCGTTTTGACGTTATGTAACTAAAATCTATGAACATGTTAATATTCGTTTTGATGTTATTTTATTGGTCTTTCAACGTGATGAAATTCGTTTTGACGTTATGTAACTAAAATCTATGAATATGTTAATATTCGTTTTGATGTTATTTTATTGGTCTTTCAACGTGATGAAATTCGTTTTGATGTTATGTAAGTAAAGTCTATGAGGGTGATAAAATTTGTTTCGAGCTTAATCTGACTAAAGTCTATGAACATGATAATCTGACTAAAGTCTATGAACATGATAAAATTCGTTTTGATGATAACGTGGAAAAGCGTTGACTTACCTGAAGCATCTCTCTGATCACTTGGTAGCGTTGTTTGTCGTCCGTAACTTCTTGGGCACGATCTGTCACTTTAGAGACAAGGCGATGGAGAATGACCAATGTCTGAGTTATGTCTCCCCCGAACAGAGGTTTAGTTCTAGTGATTACAGCCAATTCTGCTGCAATACCTACTACCGAATCTCCACCATTGATCTGAGAAACAAAGGGACGGAAAACGTAAACTTGTACTTCCTTTCATGGTGTAAAACGAATTAAAAGTTTCACTTTTTTTCACATTGTGGAGATCGAAATCAAAAAATTATGTTTTACCAGTTAGATCACGAGAGACGATGTTTCATTACTTTCAATGCAGGTAACTGTTTTTAATATATAAAAGGTTAATATTATACAATTAGCAAGTAACAAACAATTAAAAGCTCATTTGTTTTCGGTTTAAGACGTTTTAATGACAATACAATATCAGTATAATTTTTCAAAATGTAGACGACAAACATGTAAACGAAAATCTTAGAAAAGCTTTAACAAAATCATCATACGATAGATAGGCGTTAGTTATATTTTCTAGTCCTCGCAGATAAGATATAAATAAGCTTATGATTTTCAAGTAAAACAATGACGTCATTGGTTTTTTACTGTACCGCTTGAAAAGGCCTAATCGTTTGACCAGAAGTTGTCACATTCCCGAAACCTATTAAGCTAAATCTAAACATGTTTGGAATAGGCTTTGTTCCGTTACATTTATAATTCCAAGTTTATTACTTCCGAATTCCAGAGACCTTTCGACAGTATAACTTATATATTTTATGCTGTATAATTGGCTATTACAGGGATTGAGCCCCGAGGTTTAATATTAAAAGTTCTCAATAATACCCCCGAACCACCAGAATGCTTCTTGAAAATACATTTGAATTTTTATATAACTGAGATTTTAACATAATAATATATGTATATATCTTATCCAATAATATATTCTGAATACGGTCTTGGTTTCGTCAAGTCCGCTGGACTGTGAGTCCAAAGATTCTTGGTTCGCTCCCCGTTTTGCAAGTCGTGCTACTCGCTATGGAGTTGAAAAAGCGTTATAAGATTGATAATTAAGTCCCCCTATTCGATTAGAACAGCCAAGAATTAGAGGTGGACACTGCTGGCTATGTAGCTGTCTTCTTTCTAATATAATAGTTCTAACTTAGAGACGATTAGCACATGTATCTCTTGTAGAGCTCTGCTCGAATTTCCGAACACAGAAAATAATATTTCTGATACGTAAATATTGTGGAAATTATGGTATTAGTTTTGGGTTTAATAAAATGTGCTCTACAATATTTAACGAACTTACTTTTTGTAAACGTATTGTTAAAGGTCGTACCTCAGATCTAATAGCTTTTCTTGCGACTTGTTAATATCAGACTTCCATTCTAATGAAACAAGCAGCACAAACAGATATTACAGATTACTTCAGCAGTTTATCTGCACAGTAAAAACATTTTTCCCTATTATCGCACGCCTCTGGTGTATTTAAAACTACTATAAAAGTATAGTCACTGGTGTTGACTTTTCGTGGGATTATATAACAACTGTCTACTTCAGAGCTCTAAAGAAATACGAATGAACTATATTACTATTTTCTGCCAGTTCTTGCGGAGAAAGTAAAAATGAGGGCTAATGGTCTGTAACAAAACAAGTAATGATGTTGCAACAGAAAGCTCTGGGTTTGACACAAATATACAGTGGTAGGTAAGGTATGTTAAAATTTAATATTCAAACAGAACCCTATGCTTACATAATCCTCAGGTCTGCTGAAGTATTCTCTACCAACAACACTTTCATCATTCCTTCAACATTTTATCGATACACTATCGAGGAAACGCTTACCCTTGTCTTAAGGCTCTCAACCCATGTCGACTGGCAGTTGCTGAGATCAGGAAAAGAACCCACCCACCGAGGAGGACTTAACCCACACTGCCACCTTGAGCGACCTAAAGATCCACAAAAAATACACTAAAAAGATTATTACTGTTTAAATACACTAAAAACAAGATTGTTACGGTTTAAACACACTAAAAACAAGATTGTTACAGTTTAAACACACTAAAAGCAAGATTGTTATGGATTAAACACACTAAAAACAAGATTGTTATGGATTAAACACACTAAAAACAAGATTGTTATGGATTAAATATACTAAAAACAAGATTGTTACAGTTTAAACACACTAAAAACAAGATTGTTATGGATTAAACACACTAAAAACAAGATTGTTATGCATTAAACACATAAAAATAAGCCTGTTATGAATTAAACACACTAAAAACAAGCTTATTATGAATTAAACACACTAAAACAATATAGTTACGGATTAAACTCATTATAAACGAGATTGTTACAGTTTAAACACATAAAAAATAAAATTGTTACGGTTTAAAAACACTAAAAAATAAGTTTGTTATGAATTAAAAACACTAAAAAATAAGCTCATTATGGATTAAACACACTAAAAAACTAGATAGTTACGGATTCAACACAGTTATAAAAAGAAACTGCAAAATTTAGAAGGCATATGTATTAGAATATTAGTGGTTAGGAAGTAAGTAATTGACAGACACTGATTAGAGTAAAGTATAATTTGTCTAACAAACAAATACTAGCGATCACAACTTTTTTTTTTGTGTTTGAATCTTCGTCAACACTTGGACTACTCTGGTTTGACCATGGACCCTAGGCTTCATAGTCAGGGCATTCTAATCACCAGACGTCAAAAAGATATATTATTTAGAAAGTAAATTTCGTATATCAGTATTGATACCTTCATGTTTTGAAAACCCAGAAGAACTGAAGTGAACGAAACATCCTGGCGATCAGAATGACTACAGAACACATACTTAATTTTTTCAATCACATTAACTCTATACATCCCAACATTAACTTCACATGTGAACAGGAAGAAAGCAATCAAATATCATTTCTTAACCTCAAAATTACAAGAACCGACACACAATTCAAAACAGAAATCCACCGAAAAATCACCCATACTGGACTATACATTCCTTGGGACTCAGCACATGAAACAAAACAAAAACTCAACATACTAAGAAACCAAATAAACACAGCCATAAAACTATGCTCACCAGATAAATTTAACGATGAATTAGACAAAATAAAACAATACTTCATCAACATCAGTAAGTTTCCTCCACAAACCGTAGAAAACATTATACGCACACACCCAGACAGAAAGCAAAATCAACCAACTAAAGTAAATATATCTCACGAAACAAAAAATCACGAAACCATATACTGCTGTATACCATATATTCCTGACATCAGCAAACAAATAACCAACATTTGGCAAAAACTAGTAACAAAATATGACATTCCAGTTAATACCAAATTTATTCAAAAACCAGGCACAAAACTGAGGTCGATACTATGTAAAAACTACACTGACAAACACCACACCAACATTATTTATAAAATACAATATGATAACTGCCACGACTTCTATATTGGAGAAACAAGTAGAAAAATGGAAACCAGATTCAAAGAACATAAAAAATCACCTTCACACGTTTTCGAAAACTGCAAGTCAAATAAACACAACATAATCATAGAAAACACTCAAATACTAAATAAAGAAACAAACATAAACAAACGCAAAATTAAAGAAGCCTTACTTATACAACAACTCAAACCCAAAATAAACCAATATAAAGGAACGCCTTACAACCTATATTAATATAATAAAATAAATAAAATTATATATTCAAACATCTAATACCGCCCTCTACATTCCGACATTCAGTTACACAACCCCTTTCATACACGTGGTCAGCTTCCGGTCAGTTACCTCTTTTTTTGTGAACCTGACGATGACCGAAAAAGGTCGAAACGTTGTTTGCTCTTCTATGTAAAATATTTTCTCAACCCAAACGAGCCGTTTTTGCATATCTATTTCTCACCAAGTGGGTTTCTCGACATCAGTGAAAATAGTAATTATTTACTGTTGTTTTGTTGCGTTTTTGAAACTATGTGTTACGGATATTCACAAGAATACTGCTCAGCGATGAAAACACACATCAAGAGTTACTACAATTACGGTGAAATGATAAGAACAGTGGCGGATTATGATTTTTGTTGACCCTACATCCCATGTAATTATACAAAAAATAAAATTATCAATGGGCGTCCATTAAGACCATGTGCCCTGGAACTGGGCCCGCTCCAGTCCCTACCCAAATACACTTGTGGGTGAGAGCAGAAAAGACCCTTACATATCAATAATCAAACTAACGTACTAAAATAATGAAAAGAATGAATATTCCTCTTCTTTATGCTGTCGTTTTTTAGCGTAAAATTGCATAATAGGTCATCTGCGCTCTGTTCTTTGACCTTCTAGGGACCCCTTGCATAAGCATAGAAAAGCAAATGCACTAAAATCAGTCTTAAAAAGTATAGTTTGAAGACTAAAATTAACTATAATAATAATGGTAAAAATGGTGCATTTCTAGAAATATCGAAAACTCAAACTAATATCAACAGTAATTACAAAAATACAAAGTTTTACCAATGTCTAAAGATAAAACTAACTATAATAATGGTCAAAATAATGAAATTATGTCATTCTCTAACAATACTAAGTAGAAAACAATGGTCGAAGTAATATAAATTTATAAATGTGTATGAATCAAACTAGTTACGGTAATAATGATTAAAATAGTGTTATTCCGTGAATCCCTAACAATCAAACTAGTTACGGTAATAATGATTAAAATAGTGTTATTCTATGAATCCCTAACAATCAAACTAGTTACGGTAATAATGATTAAAATAGTGTTATTCTATGAATACTTAACAATCAAACTAATTGTAGTAATTTATTTTTAGTTAAGTACAAAGATATACAAAGATGTGCTCTGCTCACCACGGGAATCGAAATCACATTTTTAATGTTATAAGTATTCAGACATTTTGCTGCGCCACTAGGGGGAGTCACATCAATAATGTTTTTGTTGTATTGAATTAAGCTACACAATGAGCTATACATACTCTGCTCTACTGCGGGTATCGAAACCCAGTTTTTAGCGTTGTAAGTCCGCAGACATACCACTGAGCCACTCGGGAGCCATTTGAATAATGATTAGTAATTAAACATCAAACCTTTTTGTAAATGAAACTAACCTTACTAACAGTGTCAAGAAAATTGAAATTCTGCACTGTTTAAACACTCAGAATTACCTTACCAATAACCATAATAATATTACAGATTTGCACAGCCAGAAGAAGCATAGATATTCCATAATTAATTCATAATGTTAGCAGTTATGCATCATGTACATTTTATAAACATATATATAGAGAGGGGTACTGAACAAAATAAATTAATATCAATAAATCGTTGTTATACATTTTGCAAACTATTGACAAAAATGTATTATATTCTTGAAATCGCGGTAGTCCAAAATTGATAACTCCACTGCTGTCCAACAGCCGTGTGACATATCACATCTCCTAGTTTAAGAGTATCTGTTTACGGTTTTAAAATATCGAAAATCGGTGTTCTAGAAATATTTTGTTCGCCAACCCAGCTCTGAAACGTCATCTTATATCCTCTTTCATCTTTAGGTTAAATTATGGAGAATATTTCTCCATACAATAGCCAAAGCTAGTACTGAAAAATACACACACATATATATATAAATATATATGTTAGCATCTTTATTTTCACCATAGCTTCCTGTTCAAAGTAGCCAGTTATCGAGCATAACCGTCCATCAAAAAGAAATTAAGTCAAACGATACCATCATAAAACTTAAGAATGGACGCCAATATTTCATTCCTATAAGGCAATAACGTTTCTAATGATGTACAAGACACCGAGTCCTTTAGAATTTATGTCTTTCTACACCCTGAAAGAGAAACGTTCTCTCCTCGATTTATTTTGTTTAGCATATAAATACATTGAAATAATATAATAGTATTGTCTGTTGTATGTCTGAAAAAACTAATTCGCAGGATATGGATGGATTTTCACCAGGTTTGGTACGGAATTTCTTTAAATACACGGGGATAGACATACACTGCTGGCCAAAATCATAAGGTCAATGAACATAAAGAAAAAATATCCATTTTGCGTTGTTAGACTCAACCATTTATTTGAGTAGAGCTTCAAAAGATGAAAATAAGAAAAGGGAAAATAAAAATAAAAAACGTTTTTAGCATTTAATAGGGAAAATGTGAACACAATGAAACTAGCCTAAATACTAGCTGGTCAAAAGTTTAAGACCATACTGAAACGAAGCGTTAATCGGTAAACATGTAATGAAATTTAGTCATTTGTGTTCAAGCATTAGCGTTGTCAACATCTCCCACTGACATCTCCTGTGTTACATTGGGTAAAAACATGGCAAAAGTTAAAAAGTTGACAGAGTTTGAACGTGGCAGAATTGTCGAGCTGCAAAAGCAAGGTCTCTCTCAACGTGCCATCGCTGGTGAGATTGGGCGTAGTAAAACTGCTGTTGCAAATTTCTTAAAAGACCCTGAGAAATACGAAATGAGAATTTTAAGTGGTCGGCCCAAGAAAGTTTCGCCGGCGTTGAGCAGGAGGATTCGGGGGAAGGGGGTTCTTTGGCAAGACACCAGCCGATCGTCAAACCAGATTTCGGCCCTTACGGACGCAGAATGTGGCTCAAGAAAAATAAGACGGTATCTACGAGAGAAAGGCTTTAAAAACCATAAACGTCTTTAAAGACGTCTCCTACCACACCACGAAACAGCTGGGTTAAACTTTGCTGAGAAGCATCAAACATGAGACATAGAAAAGTGGACGAAGATTTTGTTCTTTGATGAGAAAAAATTTAACCTGGATGGTCCAAATAGCTTCCAGTGTTACTGGAACGATAAGGATATCCCATCGAAGACATTTTCTACACGACACAGTGGAGGAGGGTCCATCATGATCTGAGGTGCTTTCTCCTTCCATGGAACAATGGAGCTTCAGGTTATACAAAGGCGTCAAACAGCAGCTGGCTACAATAGCATGTTGCAGAGGGCATCTTTATTGACTGAAAGCCCTCGCTTGTGTGGAAATGACTGCATCTTTCATCTGGACAACGCTGCAATCCACAATGCCCGCAGCACAAAGGACTTTTGTCATGGCGAATAACGTGATTCTTTTGGACCATTCAGCATGTTCTCCGAACTGAACCCCACTGAAGATGTTTGGGGGTGGATGGCAATGGAAGTCTATAGAAATGGACGTCAATTCGAAACAGTGCTTGATCGTCGTGAAGCCATCTTCACTATTTGGAATAACATTCCAGCCAGCCTTCTGCAAACGCTTATATCGACCATGCCAAAGCGAATATTTGCAGTTATCCGCAATGACGGCCGTGCAACTCATTACTGAGACCTATTGTTGGGCATTTCCTACCCTGTTTGGGACTTTTCTTTGGTATAGTCTTAAACTTTTGAACAGTTAGTATTTAGGCTAATTTCATGGTGTTCACATTTTCCCTATTAAAGGCTAAAATTTTTTTTTTTATTTTTCCTTTCCTTATTTTCACCTTTCGAAGCTCTACTCAAATAAGTGTTTGAGTCTAACAACACAAAATGTATATTTTTTCTTTATGTTCATTGGCATTAAGATTTTGGCCAGCAGTGTACAAACATTCAATTTTGCATTTTGAATTTCCGTGTTTTATGGGTTTTTTTGCGCTTTTTTACCATAACTAAATTTGGCATGGTGGTTTGTTGAGTTCACGCGGAGATGCAAGCAAATTTGTGATTTTGCATTTTGTGTTTTGCTGTGTTTATGGGCGTTTTTGCGTGTGTTTTTTTTTACAATTAGACATAAGGGAAGCTTTGTTTGTTTGTTTTGAATTTCGCGCAAAGCTACTCAAGGGCTATCTGCGCTAGCCGTCCCTAATTTAGCAGTGTAAGACTAGAGGGAGGGCAGCTAGTCATCACCACCCACCGCCAACTCTTGGGCTACTCTTTTACCAACGAATAGTGTGATTTAGCGCACATTATAACGCCCCCACGGCTGGGAGGGCGAGCATGTTTTGGTGCGACCGAGATTCGAACCCACGACCGTCGGATTACGAGTCGAACGCCTTAACACGCTTGGCCACGCTGGGCCACATAAAAGAATCAACTTTTCATATCCTAAAATAACCTTTCATTAATTATTAATTTATGGAACTTCCATCCAGGAAACGTGTACTCCAACTAGTAAATAAATGTATTTACTGATTTTTTATGTATTTTGTATCTATTCAGACTTTTAAGATTATTTTTCCAAAATGATCTTTTTATAAATCTGATCTTAATGGTTCTTTTCCATTCCCTATTTGGGTACAGATTAGTTATAATGTATCAATATTATAATATGGATATTATTTCTAACATTTCTTAATGAAGTCCAAAATTCTGCAATTCTTTAATGACAAACTTGTACAAAATTTCACATTAGGAAAATAAATCTTCCTTCGACTCTTTTTAAAGAAAACTTTGCAACTAGAAAAAAATGTTTTGCATAGCAATTTCTACACATCGTTTCGATAATATTTTGTATTATAAATTTAAACCTTAGAAACAATATAATAGTAAGACGCCTTTTCATTTTACATACATTGGTTTTTAAATTTACTATTGCTAAGGTGTGACTTAGAATGTTCATTTTGTATCACAAGTAACATATACGAAATATAAAAACTAAATTAAAGGTTACGTTATGAAGTAATCTACCTGTAGAACCACCAGGACATTGTTGTATTGCAACCTCTCCTTGACGAGTCCAGTTCCATAAAATATTTCTGGCCATTGTTGGGGCGCAAAATTCTTCTCTTTCTGAGAAACTTGGTGAAGGTTGCCAGTTATAAAATGTTGGAGTTGTTTCTATTAGTGAACAAGATAAGAGTTTATTTACTTTTATCAGCTGCTATATAATATTATGGACGTTATATAAGAACATACACATCTGACTAGTAACTGAATCGTAAATCCAGATGAATATCATAATCACACGTTAAGGTATATAAAATAACGTATAAACATAATTATGTTACAGAATAATTTCATGTGTTCTACATAAAAAGCTACAGCCAATCCTAAATGTTGAAGTTTTACGAATAGGTGTCTGTTTTCCCAGGGTATTGCCCTTGTTATCTGATGATATGATAAAAGTATCACATATTCTCATAACTCTATCTTTCACAACAGTATCTGCTTCTCCCTGTTACAGTAGTACAAATTACGGAACTGAAGAGTCTTAGCTGACTTATTCTCCTAATATTACCACTTTTCTGTAGTAGCACAGGTTTTGGAAGTTACTAACTTAATTTTGAATATTCTGAATGTAATCGTATTTTGAAACGGGAGTAACCTGATTGGATACTTTTCCAATCTGTAGGACGAATAGTCCGAACTGCGCGTTATAAAAGCGATAGTTAATTTTGTTCAGGTAATAGGGACAGTCAAAGCTCTTGTGGTGACGAATACTGTTCACTAATAAATAGTACGAACTTGGGACTAATATATCTCGATCCTAAAGGTCTCTGACCTGATTATTTCGCCAATGTATCGTACAAGGTGACTTTATGGTTTAAAATTCCAGTTATATTTCCACTTTCAATCGTTCTTTGCTGTGTGTGGTCTTTAAACGAAAATAATAGAAACCGTACATATGCTCCAAAGTTTTGAGAGAGGCCTTAGTTTATGAATTACCTTAACCTTTTCTCTCACATTGCTTTCTTAGATCTCATATTTAAAATATTAAGTTAAAGAAACTATCAAATAGGCAACTATTTCTTAAACCTAGAAACCTGTTCTCCCGTAAGAAATTAGGGTGTTAGAATTTTAAAGACAACAATAACATTCATTATGATAGCAAATTTCAGAAACAAAATTCATCTTAAATCACTTTCATATAATACAAAACGGACTTGCAACTTAAAAAGTAAACATTTTACTTATGGACTTCCTTATTTAATTCACATTTTACTCGATTATCTAGATATTTTCTTCAATGATAAGATCATGGAAAGTCCAAAACGACTTCTCATATTAAGATTCTGTTTCGTATTAAATAGTATGTTAAGTGATACTTGAGTACATTGTGTTTATGAGTTATTAAATAGACTCAAAAGCACATTATCACGCAACATTCATATTTGTATTCCCATAATGTTTAGAATACAGCTTCAAAATAATAAAGAAATTGATCTATTGCCAAGCAACAAAACATACTTAACATTTTTTTGCAATAATCTTAATAATATTAAGATCATATTTTTCTGTTAACTCGGAAAAAAAATCTGTACTTCAAAATGAAATGAACAGTTTCATTTATAACTGTTTTGTATGTACTATATTTTTTTAGGTCTTATGGTGAAATATTTATTACATATTTCAAAATAATCTACTGTCAATACTTACAAGCGGGATATTTTTCTTAAAAAAGATTTCGCTTGACATGCAACCCCCCCACACACACACACACACAAAAGAAAATTACATCTTTTAATAATCTTGGATTTTTTCATTGCCAATTCATCAGGAGATACGTGTATGAATAATTAAATTGTATGTTTCGGTAAAAGAAAATTTTCCGCATGTCATTACTTTGAGAACAATAAAAAATTCAAAAAATTATATTTGTTTTAAGGAGGATATTAATAAAAATTAAGAAACGAATTCCAAGTATTTCATCATATATTATTTCATGTTTGGTATTTTCAACACGGACGGGACCTTATGCAATACATCAAAGACTCGAAGATTCAGGTTCATTAATTTCTAACTTATTTATTATATACAAGTCTACTTTTAATGCAATAACAAAATTTACTCTCACTTCTATAACACATTCAAAGCTGAAAGTATCAAGAGTTCAATTCTTCTTTTTAGGTAATCTGAAGATGACCTATGAAGGTCGAAACGTTTTTCTCTACTTTATTTTAATAAAAGTTTTAATAACCATACCATATGTCCTGAGATACAAGTATCAAGAGTGTCCAACGACATATTGCGGGCTCAAACTTTGGACTTCTAAATACATACTACTATAGGCTGACTACAAAACCACGCCTGAATCTTTGATGGTGTAATTTCTATTTGTACTCAAAGCTCATGATCTATGCTACAATTTGTGAACAAGTTAATCCCTTGTACTAAAATTAAAACCTCAAACAACGTTTTAAATGCAGACTAAACACAAATAAAAAATCTCAAAGCATCTATCTCATTTCAAATGTACGATTTTAGAATAATGTATCTTATAAAATACAATTTGTAGAAAACGTAAACAAACACATAGAAAACGAAGTGTACTGATTTATTATTATTTATTCTTCATACCAGTACAAAACTAGAACTCTCCAGTTGCTTCCAACTTGTGAAAAAATGTATACAGAGAACTTTAACGTCAGTGTTCAGATACATCCCCACTACAAAAGGCTATTCTTGTGAAGTATGTACAATATGAACTAGGAGAAACCAGGTGGCTGCATTCAAGCAATGAAACCATTATAGATTCCACCTGAAATGTGTAATTTTTTAAGGTTAGTCTCTCTTTTGTTTGAGCAATTGCTACCAGATAGCTAACCAACTCCATGTCTGCACCGATAGTCACTGCTTTATCACTACTGGCGTTTCATTTTATATTCTTGCTTAGAGATGAAAATGTCTTAACGTTGGGCTTGTTCGTGGTTCAATAAAAAAATCCAGTAGTATTTGAAATTCGTTTGTCTTCCACGGATTGTTTCGTTGCTTTGATTCCTTTATCAGTTTAAATACTTGGTTGTTGAAATCTACGAGTGTGACATTGCCATATACAATTTTGGCGAGTGCCATTAAGTCATGAATTAAATTAAATGGATTTATCATCGAGTACGTGATGGTATTTAGCATCATTTACATCTCATTCGTCTCGTTACATACGATGTCATGCAGCTTCCTTGTGAAACATTTGAGAACGCATTACCTTCGTGGGAACAGTGTTAGTTGAGCTCTAATGGGAGATGATGGACCATCTAGACAAGACTTCTGGATTTGAAGTTAAACCCATTATGCTCTCTCTTACTTTCCTATCAAAGTTTACTGTTTGTTTTTTAAGTACTATGTATGTCCAAGTCATGTCATTGTTTCCTTTCACAAATTGCATTTTCACACCAACCTTCTCAAAATTTCCATATAATGCCTAAAATTACACCTAGTAATTTATCCCTTCATAAAAATGTAAGTTGTGTGTGTGTGTGTAGGAGGGGAGCGAATTTTAGATTTAAGCCCCCAACTAATCGTTTTGTTTCTAACATTTGATCAATACGAACATATTGGAGATTAGATTAATAGATAGATTCCACTTATAATTGAGTGTCAAAATTAGTAAATAGTAGTAGCAGTTAATTTATTCTGATACACAATTATTATTGATTTTTCTCTGGTCTCAAAGGTTCTGCATAAGTCACTAATAATTCTACAGTTCCTTTTATTTGTTTGCTCTTAAGAAGTAAGCTACAGTGTATTTATATATAACTTTATTATTCGAATAGAAGTCCGTCCTTAAGTCTTTTCAAACCAGGATTGGAGTGAAACTTAATTTTGGTTACGACGATATCTTTTTATGTTACTTTCAACCTTTTCTGATTCTTGTATACGTTAGCTGATTGTGTTTAAAGACAGACTTTTTTTCTCACTCAGTTTTAATCAACTGAAGAATTGCGCTGAAAAGTTAAACTTACGTAACACAGATAGGAAACTAGATCAGTCAAATGTAAAATGTGTTGATGCCAAGTCCATTAATTTAATGCAGAAAATTTCGAAAGTTTTAGTGAATTGAGTTTTTTGAAATCATTAATCTTATCTATTCAAAAAAACAACTTATAAAACATGTTCTGATTTTTAGAAATCTTCATTAAGTGAGTTGTTTAAAAAATCGTGAAGTTTGCTTACTAAACTTATTCCATAAAATTTTAATGTTCATTTCCTAAAACTGAAAATTCATATACTACCAACACGTACCATACATTAATATTCTTAATTTAAATGACAAAGAGCATATAACCAACAATTAAAAATAATTTTTCATGGTATTATCAAAACCGATTACTCCTCCTAGCGTGATTTGACTTTATTCATCAACCTATGCTCAGTAATAAATAATTAATATATGTGTAAAAAGTACCCAACCCATTAAGTCAATTACCTTCAACAATATAATTTGCATTACAATAGAACGAGTTCAGCTCAGCTATTCTTGTCATACCTGTATGAAGGTGAAACATTGTTTTATGCGTTGAAGTCCTATCGAGCAGTCCTGTAGATGAAGAAAAATCTCCCTTATGAACTCCTGGCGGTGAAACAGTGAACGATGGCAATGTTGCAATGTACCTTGTGGTATTGCGAAACGTTGATATCCTCGCTGATGTTGTTGTAACTGATGATACGGTAGATGGCTTTAAAGTTGTTGCAGTGGTTGTTGAAGGTTTTGAAAATGACGGTCTGTAATTGTTGTATGTCACAGGAATAATTATAGGCGGCCTAGTGGTAGTTGTAGTCGTTGTTGTAGTTGTTGTCGTGGTTGTAGAGGGTGTTGTAATTTCTAAATTAAAACGAAAATGAAATAGAAACGAGAAAAATATATTATTTTTTATTACTCGTGAGTGATATAATTATTTATTTAATAAGATTTAAACATATGTAATGTTTTTCACTGTTGACTGATCTAACCACAATTCAAACAAATAAGTAGATTTTACATAGGCCCTTTTAAGAAGCAAAAATTTAAATATTAATGTAATATACACAAAAGGTTTCATTTTGAAATTAAAACTGAAAGATTTTCTGAGTCTTACCCAGATGAATGTTCCTATAAAACGCCATAAAACATACAAATAAAAATCTTCGAACGAAAAATTTAACTTCTTTAGGCAAGTAATAAATTTGATTTGTCTTGAAATAACAAGTATTAATAATCATTTAGAACAAAATAATATGAAACTTTTTTATCAAATGTTCAAGTACATTGCAAACTAGGTACATGTCAGATTTAACATCACAAATACTCCAGTGTATTAAAGACACTTAGCCTCATATCGTACTTACCACACACCCTCAGATGTCGTACAAAAATACTGAAATAGAATATGTATGTAGAAATTCGTCATTACGAATAAAATACAATACATTCGTTCTCGATCCGTTTAAGCACACAAAACGTTATAGGAAAAACAAAATGCACACACACACACACACATAAACAGTTTCAAAATGAGTGGAAGAAGTAAACTTAGCAAGCAAAAAGCAGCCACGTCAACAACATAAATAGTTGTTACTTGGGTAAGAAAGCACATTATGCTAATATAATAACAAGTTGGAACGATACGTTTTTGGGAAGCATACCACGTGTTTCGACAGAACATCAGTCCGTTTTCTACAGAACGTTATACGTTAAATAATAGTGATAGGAACTGGTAATGACAGTTTTTATTATTTAAACGGTAATGACAGGAACTGGTAATGGACAGTTTTATGAGTATATTGATAATGACAGGAACTGATAACAGACAGTTTTTTGTCGTTGTTTGTCTTATAGCACGGATCTTGGTTTTGTTTTATTAAAGTTATATAGTAATTATTTTTTATCGCCTATATACTTTGATGTAATATATAAAATTGATACCATTGCACCAACTACACGTATAAATATATAGATGTTCATATGAACTTTCTTTATTTTTCAAATGGTCCAGTGCATTTCGAACTAGTAACGTTTTAGACATGGAATAACAAATATACCAGTGTTATCAAAGGTACCACATACCATGCTCAGATGTCATACAAAAGATGGATATACATTCTTCCGTACTTAATTAGAAAACAAGTCATTAAGAATAGATATACTTTTTATGTTTAAAACTAGAAATGTCTAAAACTTTCCTCTACCTGCAATGCATTTGTAGTGGGCTTCTAAATACTTCACCGTGTCCGGACATGGGTCACCAAAGACAGAGCTGGAGGCAGGAACACTGCAGCGTTTCTTCATATCACAACTTCAAAGAGAATATGGAGGAGAATTTATATAACTTTAGTCCAATGACCACGCATTTTTTTTCCATTGCATTGTTTGCTTTCTTTGCTTTCTTAGCCAAAAAGCGTTTACAGCTCACTAGTTGAAAACCTGGAAATATCTTGTTTGTTTTGTTTTTTTTAATTTCGCGCAAAGCTACGCGAGGGCTGTTTTTCGCTAGCCGCCCCTAATTTATTAGTGTAAATCTAGAGGGAAGGAAGCTAGTCATAACCACCCACCGCGAATTCTTGGGCTTCTCTTTTACCAACGAATAGTGGAATTAACCAAACTTTATAACGCCCACACGGCTGAAAGAGCGAGTATGTGTGATGTGACGGGAATTCGAATCCGCGATCCTCAGATTACGAATCGAACCTCTTAGCCACCTCTAACACCGGTATTCGAATAAGGATTTAAGTACATGTTATTCTGTCAAAATGGGTCTTTTCTTTCCTGGAAGTGAAAGTAATGTTTGTTTGTTTTGGATTTCGCGCAGAACTACACTAAGGCTATCTGCGCTAGCCGTACCTACTTTAGCAGTGTAAGAGTAGAGGGAAGGCAGCTAGTCATCACCACCCACCGCCAACTCTTGGGCTACTCCTTTACTAACGAATAGTAGGATTGACCGTCACTTTATAACGCCCACACTTTTGAAAGAGCGAGCATGTGTGGTGTGACTGGAATTCAAACCCACGACCCTCGGATTACCTTAACCAATTGACCATGCCGGGCCGTGAAAGTAATGACACATACTTTTAATGCAATTGTAAGTGTTTGTCAGCGAATAATGTCGGAGTGCCAGCCTGAAATAAGAAATATTTTGCACTTCATATTATTTTTGAAAAATAGTTACGCTGTGCCTGCCAACCAGTAAAGTATTTTAAAACTTGTTTCTCCTAGCTCGAATGACGTATGAATGGTGTATATAAATCTTTAAAAATATTTATTTCTGATTTAATTTAGTGCATGCGTGGGAAAAATGTTTTGAACAACTATTGCACCCCGCATGTTGCAAATAAAGATCCACGTAGAAGTCTTTACGGTGTAAAATTTGATAGTCGTCATTTTCCTTGCAGAGCACGTAAACCAAGAAAGAAAATTAATCTAAAACACAGCGTCTCTGGACAGGCAATGCCAAAAGTGGTATTGGTAAAATGCTCAAAATGCAGCTGAGAGCGAGAATACTTCGGAAACAGAGCTTATAATCTCACACACACAATCGCTGTGTGCAAGAAAAAGATGCTCTTAACAGTACGCCATCAGATTGATTTTAAAGTGAAGAATCTATTTAAGTTTTCTTTGATACTGACAACGTGAATTTTATGTTGCAACTGTTTTAAGGCTTAGCTTCCTAAACCAACACCTACTTACATTTGTAATTTACGATTATTGCAATTATATCAGTTTCATAACTATTAATCAGCGATAAATATCCGCTTTTTCGCACCGTACAAATTATACAGTTGTGTAATTATAAAACTATTTATCTAATATATGGTTAAACACTAGAAGATTTCAACCATGAAATCAGTTGAAACCTCCCAGTAGCACAGCAGTGTGTGTGCAAATTTACGACGCTAGAAACCGAGTTTCAATACCCGTGGTGGGCAGAGAACAGATAGCCCATTTTGTAGCTGTGTGGTTAATTACGAACAAACCAGTTTGGCTTTTCTTTTATTTGTTTGATATTAGCCGTTTTTTACGACTATAACTAACTTCCATATTTTTATATTATAATAAAACTGCATAATTTTTGTTTGTTCGTTACAGATATTTCCGCAAATCTACATAAAGATCAACTGCACTTACGATTTATTTCGTCCTAATTAGGTCTTTGGTCAATTTTAAAAGATATATTTTTACTGTGAATTTCTTCTCTTCGGATATGTCGATGTATAGTTTTGTTCGGAATATTCGTGCACGACTACACACCTATGATCTGCGCTAATAAGGCCTAATTCCTAATCGATAGATTATGGATAAGGCAGTTAAGTAACAACATCCATCGTCAATACTGGGTTATTTTAATCGAATATTGAGAGTTAATAAATGTGTGATGCACGATTTTACGCAACGGGACGTGAACCATAAATTCACAAATCCGGCATGCAACCACTATACCATGCCCGGTTTCATGTCGTTAATAACAGACAAATTTTGTTGTCTTTGTTTTTAGGTATTTTTATAAGTAAATTTTGATATACGTATATGTGTATAACTATACCTTATAGTATACTATAAGTATTTTTAAGGTTAGAGTCGTGGAGAAACTGGTAATAAAAATAACTTTGTAAAAAAGAAACTTAAAACACATTAAGTTACTTATAAGTAAAATAAAATAGTTTTAAAACAAACGACAGTTCGTGATCAGATGTTTTGTAAAATTGTTTATTTAGTGCTTATTTTGTTACAGGTATATTTCCAAATATTTGTTTAATACGTTAATAAGTATTCTATGAGATACATTTCTAAAAATTCTTAAGTGTTTGCATACTAATTCCATGACTCGATAGTACCTGAAATCTATATCCTATTTTATTAATAAGTTTATCTTCTAGGCAGTGTTTATAATACGTACATTCGGATGAAAGGCATTTTAATTCAATTTATTGGACACTGAACTGAAATATTAAAATAGTAAGTAAATATTTTTGTTTCCCATTTGTTACAGATACTTACTGTAATAAGAGAAATAAACAACGTGATTTTCCATTTCTTCTGAAATACAAATTGTACATACAACTATAGATATCGACAGCTACTATAATGTTAGTACTTATGAAACAAAAGTAAAGACACAACTTAAATTTGCAAAACTGAATCTGGCCCGGCATGGCCAAGCGCGTTAAGGCGTGCGACTCGTAATCTGAGAGTCGCGGGTTCGCATCCGCGTCGCGCCAAACATACTCGCCCTCCCAGCCGTGAGGGCGTTATAATGTGACGGTCAATCCCACTACTCGTTAGTAAAAGAGTAGCCCAAGAGTTGGCGGTGGGTGGTGATGACTAGCTGCCTTCCCTCTAGTCTTACACTGCTAAATTAGGGACAGCTAGCACAGATAGCCTTCGAGTAGCTTTGTGCGAAATTCCAAAACAAACAAACAAACAGAGCTGAATTGTTTCATTAGATTACACATGTTGATAATGGAACGTTCATGATCTATTCAATAGGTGATATAATAAACTGTTCTCATATTTCATCATGGGGAGTGTAGCCAACAGACTTGAGTTTGTTCGAACCAAAACGTGCTTTTGTAATGGCTTAAAACTGTCAGCTTTCATACACTTTTAATAAAATATATTTGGCTATGAATCACAAGGTAAACAAGACTTTCTGTCATTTTCAAATTCATTATTTTCGTAATCTATTAATTTAAAATAAACTTTAGGCTAATATCTACATTGTTATCATTTTCAATCATAGTTCCTCCTTTTATTTATATCGTGCTATGAAATTTTAAGCCTCATCTTCATCTTACTCCTGACATATGAGTTACCAATAAAAAAAAACTGAGGTACAATCTCAGTAAAAAATAAATTTAGGTACCGGTTTTGGAACGACAGTGTTATACTTGTTATTTCTACTAAAACAGTAGCTGAGATTTGTGTTAGCTAAGACAAATTTATAAAAACTAGCATCGCGGTTCATTTTCGATAATGAGGGAAAGAAATGATTTTGAAAGTGAATAGAAAATATTTAAAAAATTGTGATTACAGTTTTTATAAATACCCTATTCCCTAAGACATTAAAATAAGAAAAATGTATATGTTAATCATGCACCCTTATTGAGTTTAATAAAACTCATAAGTTCATATTTAAACACTACACCGACGGATAAAAAAACCAGACTAATTAGACTAGGTTAGGAGAATGTTTGCCATCAAAACATCTACCAGATTGAGCCTATTTTTACCATTCAATGGAATTGTCAAGGATGTTAGCATTAACAGTTGCTTTTTAGAAATATCATTTAGCAGCAGCATTTAAACTAAAACAAGTACCTAATGTTTCCGGAAATAACTTACTGAAATTTATAAAATAAAACATTCCAGCTTTGTTTCAAAGTTTTAATCTATAGTAGGCCTTAATCATGACCAAGTTTTTAAAGTACAGAAATACGCAATATTGTTCAAATTTTGAATCGGTAAGTAGACTTTTTACACTAACAGTTCATCAATATCGTAAACGTTTTGAAGAATAGTAAGTCTAAATTTTAAAACTCACACATATTCTAGTTTTAATGTATTCTTAAGACGGCTTGTATCAGTATTAAAACTTTAATTAAAATAAAGTACAGAACAACGTTAACCTGAAGATGACATAAGAAAGTCGAAACGTTGTTCTGTACTTTATTTTAGTTAAATATTTGATAACCATACCAGCTGTTTTGAAATATATTTTACTTCAGGTGGGTTTCACGTCATCACGAAATTCTAGTTTTACTGTTCTAGTTTTTAGTTTTAAATTACGTTTACATTTTCAAACGTTTGTAAATCAATATTAAGCCTAAAATTGTAGACTCAGAAAAATTATTCTAGAGACTACGTTTTCAGAATTTTTCAAATCAGCATTTAACTCAAGTTTTTAAATTGTCATAAAGTCCAAGTTTCAGACTTTTGCATTTTAACAACAAATAGAATTTCCAAATTCTAATAAGTAATCATTATGTATAAGTTTCCAGACTTTTTAAAGCTAACATTATATCTAAATATTCTACCCCATCTCCAAGTTTAAAAACCCAAGCAGCACATCATCATATTTACATATTTAGACTTTACGAAATCATCATTACGTCAAACTATTTTCAATGTATCCGTTTTTAAGTTAACTTAGACAAAGAGAAACATCTAAATTTTAATAACTCATAATGAGTTATGCTTAAAACCTCGATATTGAAAGCCATAGAGTTATCTCAGAACAAAGCTTCATTATTAAAAACCATTGTGTTATCTTAGAACAAAGCTTTATTACTGAAAACCATAGACTTATCTTAGAACAAAGCTTGATTATTGAAATCCACTGTGTTATCTTAGAACAAAGCTTTATTACTGAAAGCCATTGTGTTATCTTAGATTGAAGCTTGATTATTGAAAGTCATAGTCTTATCCTAGAACAAAGCTTGATTATTGAGAGCTATTGTGTTATCTTAGAACAAAGCTTGCTTACTGAAAGCCATTGCGTTACCTTAGAACAAAGCTTGATTACTGAAAGCCATTGTTTTATATTAGAACAGAGCTTTAATACTGAAAGCCCTTGTGTTATCTCAAAAAAAAAGCTTGATTATTGAAAGCCATAGTCATATCTTAGAACAAAGCTTTATTACTGAAAGCCATTGTGTTATCTTAGAACAAAGCTTGATTATTGAAAGCCATTGTGTTATTTTAGAACAAAACTTGCTTGTTGAAAGCCATTGTGTTATCTTAGAACAAAGCTTCATTATTGAAAGCCATTGTGTTATCTTAGAACAAAGCTTGACTATTAAAAGCCATTGTGTTATCTTAGAACAAAGTTTGATTATTGAAAGTCATTGTGTTATCTTAGAACAAAACTTGATTATTGAAAGCCATTGTGTTATTTTAGAACAAAGCTTGATTATTGAAAGCCATTGTGTTTTTTAGAACAAAGCTTCATTATTGAAAGCCATTGTGTTTTTTAGAACAAATCTTCATTATTGAAAGCCATTGTGTTATCTAAGAACAAAACTTGTTTATTGAAAGCCATTGTGTTATATTACAACAAAGTTTGATTATTGAAAGCCATTGTGTTATCTTAGAACAAACTTGATTATCGAAAGCTATTGTGTTATCTTAGAACAAAACTTGATTATTGAAAGCCATTGTGTTATGTTACAACAAAGTTTAATTATTGAAAGCCATTGTGTTATCTTAGAACAAAGCTTGATTATTGAAAGCTATAGTGTTATCTTAGAACAAAGGAATGTGTGAATATGGCTTCCTTTATTATAAATATTTTAAGAAAACTGAGATTAGCAAGTTATCATTATCTTCAGCGAATGAGCTTTTTTTTTTTCAAAAATGACTTACAAAATTCGACATGTTTATTTTTGGAAAGGCATTATCTTATTCTATTAAATATGCAAAAATGTCTACAATACACTTTTGATCAATAATTGCAATATAAATTTTGATTAAGATGCTATTAGAGTGATATATTATCATCAAAATCATTACCTGTATTCAACAACAGCTGAACTGAGATTAAACAATAGATTATTAATTACATGATGTGCTATTAAAGTTTAGACATTGTTTTTGAAACTTTCACAAGAGATAACTTGTTATCACGTCTACAGATAATTACGTCGTTTGTTACGTACAGTAGAGTAACTGAAGTGTATGTTTCTGCTACATTAATATGTATGTTCGTGCACTTGCAACCAGCGAAGCCTAAAATATTTATTTTGCAGTAACGAAAAGATAATTGACTTGTATATTTTAGGTACGACAAGACAAATTCATTCCTATGATATAAAGTCATCCCCCCCACTCCCATTTCATTTTTATGCACAAAAGGCATAAAATCTGAAATGCAAATGATTGTTCATTCAGGCTATCCTTGTAAATGAACATTTTGTAGTGATGGCTGTACGTTTTTACAGATAATAACATTTCATGTTAATATGGAGTACGGTCACGAATAACAAAACAGCTTGTTACTGATGTTGCATGCTTATAATCAGAGCGTTTATAAAACCTTACGTGTGTATCCTCGACCACTCCTTTAATAGAGGTGTTTCTAGGGCATCGTTAATGTATGGATTCATTTGAAGGCATACGATGTATCTCATAAAAGCATCCCACATATGCCTGTTGAGATTGAAGTCCAATGAACATTAAAAACTCTTCATTCGCGAATTCCGCTTCTGCAAAGAAGGTTTTCATTATCTCGACCCAGTAATTATGTGTATTATCAGCCATTAGTACCAACTGAATCAGCATATTGCAACTGAGGTGGTTATGAGATGTGGTCCGTATAAACGTTCTGCTGAATATAGAAATGGATACAACCATTAGTGCACATTCATTCCTAAACCATACCCTAATCAGCACCGCATGTGTCACGTTCATCTAAAAAATGGGTCTGGAGACCTGATTCCAATTTATTGCAAACGAATATACGCCTGGTATCTGGCTCCAGTGCAGTTTTTCTACATTTACGTGTAGATGATTTTCTAGACGTCTATGTTCTATGTTCTTTGCTACAGCGCAGGCGAGTTGTTCTGTGTCTAAATGAAAAGGGCATGCGCCAACCTCAGATGGCATCTGGCCTGTACGCTGGCTTTCTGAAGTCTGTTTTGAGCCATCTACAGACCGACACAGCATTCATCCGCATCTGCGACCATATGATTCACGCTCAGAATGGACATCCTATGATTGCAACTCCAGGATGGACAACTAGCGGTTGTCTATCTGTTTTATGGCTGATTACCTGTGTTGTCTGTGTGTCTGAGAATCTGCGCATTTGGCTTGAAAGCGATTATAAATTTCGTTAACACTACTTTTAAACACTTGTAGCTCATTTCCAACAGAGATACTGACATTAAATATGTACTACCCGCCCTAGCTTCTGTTGTTTCATTAATTACTTGTCTTGTAACCTGTCATATTTTGTTAGAACCCACAAAAATAGTAGGGATTTCTACATAACATATCGAACAAATACGTGTGTTATTTTTGAGTGTATGTACATAAAATAGACTGCAAAAATTAGTAAAATTTAAACATCACTTATTTCATCATCACGAACTTAAAAAACGATGACAGATGTTTTATTATCAGAAAGCAGATATAACCATAAAATTATTATTGTTATTTTACAACTACCAAATACACCATTAGATAGATCTTCGTCCTAGGCCCGACATCGCCAGATGGTTAAGGCGCTCACCTTCGAGGGTCGCGGGTTCGAATGCCGGTCACACCAAGCATGCTCGCCCTTTCAGCCTTCAAAGCGATTTAATGTGACGGTCAATCCCACTATTCGTTGGTGAAAGAGTAGTCAAAGAGTTGGCGATGGATGGTGATTGATGACTATCTTCCTTCTCTCTAGTCTTACACTTCTAAATTAGGGACGGCTAACTTAAATATCCCTCGTGTAGCTTTGCGAGAAATTCGAAAAACAAACAAATAAAATCATCGTCCAAAGTTAACTGTGGTTAACTGTGAAATGTGACAGAGGAAGCCCCACCCACAAACACAGACACGTGCAAATAATTCTGCACTTTGGCAAACCGGTAACGAATATAATTCTATCTGAAATGTTGTCGCACAAAAGACATGAAAGAGAAATTCATTAGTAACATAAGAACCAAACAATTCAGTTCGTTGTTCCAAAAATCATATAACAAATTACTTTTATAACTGCCCCTTTCCTAACAAATATGACAAGTAAGTTATCAAAATTTTAACAAATAAATTAGTTAAGGTAGAGAAACAGATTTTTCTTTAAATGGTTATAGTTAAGGGTATTTTATGTTACTACGATAAAGAGAAAAATAAGAACTGAATAATAATAGAGAATTAATTTTCACAGTATGTCACACGTTATCTAAACATCTACAAGACTTTAGGTTAATAGTGGCGAGTAAAGGACTGTACATATGAACCTAAAAATTACATACATTTTAAAACCATATGAGGACTACTTTCTGTTTCGCTCTTGCACGCAAAACTGATGCAAAAAATACATTAGATTTCTACGAGATTTCTTCTTCACTTAAATCATCGCTTTGGTGAAAGAAAGAAAGAAACAAATAAAGTAATAACAGCTACTGTTTAATCAGCTCTCTAAAATTATATGCGTCTTTAAACAACGAGACTACATGTACAATGCACAATAAACACTTGCGTTTCTTACGCACCCAGTTAATAATTTTAGGCCTCACACTTAACACCTGACAGTCTCTTCTGATCGGTGTGCATTTTACAGAATAATAAAAACTAATATAAAATCAAGAACTTTGTAAAGTGTTGAATTGTACAAACATTTTAAGCAGTTGTTACACTACAGTTATTCCTGAAATTATTCTGCAGTCTGTGTTAACTCAAATATACTGCAGGCTGTCTGGTTTCTACTGGTAAACCTATTGTTTTATTCAATATTTATTTAGTTTTTACCTTCTTGCTCACAAAACGTCTTCCGACAAAACTTTCAAGATTCTTAGCGTTCCACAAAAGTGATTCAATTTTAGTAAATATTTATTACTGAAATATGTTCATGTTTCGAGAACATAAAAGGATTTAATGATATAATATATATATGTGTTCAAAATGTCTTTTATTTTTTCACTAAAGGTGAAATTGAAACGAGAATCTGTGACGTAATGGTCTAATGCATTATTTGATAGACAATGTACCCTTTGCTGTGTAATATCGAATAACGAATTCGCCGAAGTGTCATAACTTTGTTCACATACCTAAATTAATTTAAATTACTATATTATGAAGTAAAAACAAGTAAAAAAACCTATATATTGGTATTAATATTTAAATTTTAACAAGTATACCAAGGATATTAATGACGACGATTTTAAATTCAGTTGAGATGTTTCTTATACAAATGTTAGCCTTGGAGTTCAAAGTAATAGAACTAAAGAACTCACCTCTCGTGCATGACGTGATACGATCTGAGAGATGTACATTTAACACTCCAGTCTAAGGCGCCTTGTTCGTTACAGATACTGATACTGAATCGCCCATAGTTGGCTCGGATCAACTGAATTAGGTGTCCTTCTTTACAAGTTATCTTTAAATCTCTTCCTTCACAGGCATAAACTGTTCGGTACTCCAGCCGCTCTACACCAAGAATACAAGTATATAATATGAATATACTGAAGAAGAGATGTGTCTAAATCAAATCAGGTTACGAGTGAAGAATATGAAGGTACTGAATAAGAGATATATCTAAATCAAATAAGGATACAAGTGAATAATATGAAGGTTCTGAAGAAGAGATGTGTCTAAATCAAGATATAACGATACACAAGTCTATTATTAGGTAATACGTGTGATATTGCACCACTATAACATTGATAACTGCTTATATGATACCACTTCTATTGCCCTGTTATAGATTTCCTCTACGACGATCACTCGTTTTGACTGGAAGGCTACGTTGACAGTGGTGACGAGTAGAAAAGTTATAACTGAAATGTTGTTAAATATAATCCTGTTCACGACCCTGTAAAGAGTATTTGTAATTAAAGTACAAACAGAAACGTCACGAATCTACATCAAGTCCAATGTACGTAATGTACTAAAATATATAAATCACGCAAATTATACACATGAAAACTGAAACCAATCAAGAATTCACAGTATGCCTTAAACCTTCTATCCAGTCTGTTGCTCTCATCAGTTGTCTACGAACACACTTCAAGTATGTTTAATGCAACTTATATTTACAAAACCTTACATCTGTGAGTAAAAGGGTGAATCAAGCAGAACTCGTCAGATAATTTAAACGTGTCCACTATTCCTGTCCACGTGTTCAATGGAAACACCAATTACTTTATTTTCATTGGTTGTTGTATATCTGTAGCATATATATAAATGAAGAAGTAAATTTAAACAGTAACTCAAGCGCCTTTGACGAGTTGTATTTTAATATTACTGTTTCTCTCTTACTTAAACATACCACAACTTCATTGGTGCCATAAATTCTATGAGCACATGTTGTTATGTTATATTGTTTGTAATATATTAAATACTATTTCGATTACATGTACGTAATCTGTGTCTCGCCTTCGAAATGTTTATTTATATAGCTGATGATGGAATTTGTAGATTTCGAAACGTGTGATTAAGACGTCTGTTTCCACCCAGTGTCCCTATTGAGTTAAACTATTATTGGTCTTATTGTTATGTATTTATATATATTACTGTACAAGTTTAAACGTTCTTAATAAGTTCTTAATTTTGATAAATTTGTTTTACTTTTAAGCTAAGTATTACGTTAGTCTTAGTATTTTAAAGTGCGTTGATGTTGCGAAGTTTCAACTAGTAAATATGAGAAGCATATTTCAGGACCATTTGCTGCAAGCTTTCAAAATGTGTTGTGTGACTTGTCAATTTGTAACACATTCAAATATAATACGAATAGAAGACAGCTCAAAATTAAGCAAACGTTTAGAATATAAACACATGAGTAGCAAAACAATGAGTGAAATATTTAGTATTAGATAAATTATTGGTGTTTTATAAAATATAAAAACGATCTGCATGTGAATATTCTACTTTTTAATAATAACATACATTCTGGACAGAAATATAAAATCAAACACAGTTTATTGATTTTAGTAAACTATTCACAGCAATTTATGCACCTGAAAATAACTGAATTCATCATTTCTCTTATTCATTATGTAACTACTTAGTGGATTCTTTACAGTAACAAATTATTTTGTTCAGTCATCAAATCCAAATTCACAGTTCCCACCTAGAGGTGTCTCGTTCTTGAAAAATTACCATAGCTTCAAAAGGGGATTTTCCAGGAAATTTGTTAATATATAAAACAATATATAGTTCATGCATTTACCTAATAATCATACTTTCTCCCATTTCTTGGTATTATGGTTCATGTTTGTTAGTACAGAAATCTTCATTATAGCTGTCAAAATTAACGAAGCTATAACAAAATCTGAATATTTAATTTCTTGAAGCAGAAGTATGCATTTGTTAGTAAATATATTTTTTATTTGTTCTTAATTACTAAGCTACACAATGAGCTGTCTGTCCTGTATCCACAACGAATATTTAAACCCAATTTTTAGCGTTACAAGCCCTTGTAATTGAAGCTGAGTCACTGGGGTAGGAAGAGACTTGTAAATAGAATACAACAAACATTTTGCCGCCTTTTGGTTTCTTTGACAAAAACTTCGAACCTCACTGCAATTGTCTTTGATAATTTTTGTTAGCCTTCTGGAATTAACAGAATTATAAATATAAAAAGTACAATTTGTAACCACATA